>NW_019392860.1:0-341455 GCF_000648675.2 Cimex lectularius | reverse complement strand
TATATATATAAAATATTTCTTTCTTGTTAACTTTATTTAAGTTGTTTCTGGCCAGAATTTAATTTTGTTATTCGTATCCTAAATTGTCAATTAATAACGTTAATTATTAAATTTTTCTTCACTAAATCCTTTACGCAACAGCCAGCAACTATCCCTGGTAGCGCCCGGATTTGGAGGGTACATATTTAATACTTTCTCCCACCAGCGTCTACGAAACACGGCTCGTATCGATCGAGAAGACCAACAACGTAAGACAATGACATGTCACGGGTGGAAGTGGAAGCAAATCTGTGTCAGACAATTGAGGAACTGTCAAACACTCTTAACCAACCTTGGTCAAGCATCTAAGAACATTTTCAGAAGATTGGTAAAGTAAGCGGAATAGGTGTTTGGGTCCCGCATAATCTGTCTGAAGAAAACAAAGCTAACCAATCTACCATATGCAACTTATTGCTTCAGCGGCACAGTACAT
The DNA here is from genome assembly GCF_000648675.2 of Cimex lectularius. Taxonomy (NCBI): domain Eukaryota; kingdom Metazoa; phylum Arthropoda; class Insecta; order Hemiptera; family Cimicidae; genus Cimex; species Cimex lectularius. Next base: position 340,983 of record NW_019392860.1, on the reverse strand, counting down.
TTTTTTGATCACTTGATCACTGGAGATGAAAAATTGGTCCTCTATGATAATCAAAAATGCAAAAGGCAGTGGCTCTCTATGAATGAATCGCCACGCATTACAGCTAAACAAAGTTTACACCTCAAAAAGGCGCGTTTGTGTTTTATGGAGTATTCATTGGGTCGTTCATTTTGAAGTGCTAAAACCCGTACAAACTGTGATTACAAACCTTTACAGTGAAAATTAAATTGAGTAAAGTAATGTTAATTGAATAGTGCGATTGTCAACAAAAAAGGCGTTATTCTGCAACAAGATAATACAAGACCACACTGCACATGACGAACCCTGGCAAAAATTAATGAATTGGGGTAGGAGGTATTGCCTCACCCTCCATACTTGCCCGAAATTGCACCATCTGATTTCCATTTATTTCGATGGCTACATTTTCTACGTGACAAAAAATTTGAAAAGTTGGATGATGTCCAAAATGCTATCCCTAGATATTTTGTTCAAAAACCAATGGATTTTTATTTTTCCAGCATTAATATTTGTACGCTAGATGGCAAAAGGTTGTTGATAACGAGGGTGATTACAACATTAATTAAAAACTTGTTAAAAATGTATCTGTCTGAATTTAATGGAAAAAAACGACATTACTTTCCAATCCCCCCAGTATATATGGTTAATGTACATACCAGGTGGTATATCGGCTAAGTGTAAATTACCAGAATTATTTTCCCTGTAGTAAACCAGGCCTCTTGAGACTGGAGGATCCAAAAAACTTACTCGTTTCTTCTGTTGAAAATTGTTATCTCAATCACTCATGACATTAATTATATTTAATTCTATTTTTTAATTTTTATTAACACTGACCTTTGGAGTAGTTGAAGCAGTTTCTTGATTATCTTCTGCAAACTGTCTGAATTTCTTGTTTGTAGTCTCATTTGTAGGTGTATTCTTTAAGAGACCTTTAGACGGGCTCTTACTAGGAGTTGGAATGTGAGCAATCCACTCTTCAGATGGCCCCTTAGGCCAACTATAATCAAAACAAAATTATGCCTTTAAAATTTTTGATTACGATCAAATTTATAAGTCATAAGTATATTTTTAAATAAAAATGCTATTGTACCCAATATACTTACTTTTCACCGTAGGTTAGTGGTACGATGCTCTTTCTTTTTCGTACGTTTGATATGGGCGTGATTTCCTTGGCCAGTCTCATCATTTGTGCTCCGCGACTGTTGGACATAGGGCTGGTCATTGAAACAGGGCTACTTATTTTGCTGCCAGCATCTGCGGTACTTGCTATGAGAAGCTTTGCAGTTTCATCATTTTCGAGTACAGACGATAACAGCCTCACACCCCGGCTTAGGATATAGGAAGGTTTATCTGAATTGGATTCATTAGATGTGATGCTGGGATTTTCAACGGGCTTGGCTGGGGATTCAATAACCTTATTACTTTCATGCTCAGAGGTAAATTCAGTTTGATTTACTGCAATGTCCTTAACCGGGGAAATATCTTCTGCCTCCATATCCGACATAACAGTATTGTCAATATCTTCTTGTTTCATTTCTTGAACTAGATGGGTTTTCACAACTGTTTTGCCACTTTTTAATAACCACTGTTCTAAATTGTTCGAAGTTGGGCTTACATTACCGTTTGTTTTTACCAACCTTTTCCTTCTAAGGGGTCGTAACAAGTTTCGCTTCTTAACGGGTGTCTGCATCTGTGTAGTGTCTTCATTTTCGATCTTGGACATTTTGGCATCCTGATTTAATGTCAAATCTAGGCTTTTCCTTTTATCTTTTTTAAGCTCAACTCCAGTTTTAACCAGATTTGATTCTAAATCATCATCTAATTTTTGGGAATCGTATATAATATCATCACTGTCTTGACTTGATATTTCTCTTTCTGTTGTTTCTATGTCCGTTTTCTTATCTCCATTACATACTTGTTTATTTTCATTTGTCGTATCAATTAAGTTACCTGGTGGACTAGTTTTAATTTCAATTTCTGTCATCTCTTCTTGGAAAATCACACTGACTTCAATCTTTTTATTACTTTTGTCTTCTGATAAAATAACACTTTCTTTTTTAATGTGTTCTTTGTTTTCTGGAGATTTGTCATTGAAATCATCATCTGTTGTAGTTGAGCCGAGGTTTTCCTCACTTGACACAACTTCAGTGTTTGTTATTGAAACTTTCTTCTTCAGATGGGAATCAGGCGTTTTAAGTGAGATACGTTTACTTCTTAAAACCTTTGGACTTACATTTATTGAATTGTTCTTTTTTAGCCTTTTATGTTTTATTTTATCATTTTCATTTTCACCATTTAATTTCGTTGTATCACTCATTTCTAACGTAGTATCTTTCAGTTCTGTGTCACTTTTTTCATCTGAATTGCTTTTACATTTTTTTAACATTGAGCCTGTTCGAATAGTATTATTTTTGGCCTTATCAGAGTCTCCATTCGGTTTATCTGGACATCGTTTCGGTGTCCACTTGACTGGTTCGCTTTTTCTTTTCTTGGCTGATTTAACTGAATTATCCTTATTTATACAGTTATTTTCATGGATTGAATTTTCTTCTACTTCTTGTGACATTTCCTGAGTGATATTTGTTGAAATTTCTTTGGAATCTCCTGTAAGATCTGTCATTTCTGTTTGAGTAATATTTTTGTCAGAATCACTTTTGTTATTTTTATTGTTTTCCTCCATACATAAAGCATTGGAATTAGGCTGCAAACTTGAAGAATTTCCATCTGAATTTTCTAGAATATTGTCAATTTTTCTTTTTTTTCTTTTAGGCTCTAACGATGTTTCACTATTGGCCCTAAAAACAGCATAATTTAGGGTTTCTAAAATTTTCTATTGACAAAACATAATATTAAAAATTAAATAAAAATGGAATTTATAACTATACCTAGTAACCCTTTGTGTTCTTTTCTTCTGCACTGGGCTTTGAATTTCTGTTATTACCAATTTTTCTTCTTCGTTAAAGACAAGCTTTTTAGCCGATGAATTCATCAAAGGTGTTAAATTTACAGTGACAGAGGCTTGTTCATCAAGAGTCTTTTCAGTGTTGGTTTCTTTACGAACAGGGGTCATTTCGTAAGGCATTTCTTTCTGCGATTCTGAATTTTCTGATTCTTTTAGATAAGAGCTAGAGAATAATATTTTGTTTAATATTACAAATTGACAAAACAGTTCCGACTATTTTACCTCGTGTTTTGAGTATCTTGCGAAAGGTCTTGATAAAGAGCTGGGATATCAGATCTTCTTTTTGAAAAGACTTCCTTTTGGTGTTCTGTCAGGACCCTTTTCTTTTGCTTGGGCGTGACCATCACATAATCCTATTTTATTTTTAAATTTAAATAATTAAAAAACAATACAAAAAACAATATTGCGACAAACTTACTGATGCATCTTCATCAAAGTATGTACATTTGCTTGGGGTTGTCCGTTTTGGAGTTACATTTTTAATCCCTGCTACTACTTTAGGCGATTTCTTTGTTATTGGTATAGTCTGCGGGGACAGATTCTTTATCTAAAAAATAATTATAATTATGAAAAAAAACCAGTAAATATAATTAATTTAATATTTACCTGATGAGGTTGCGAGGTGACATGAATTTTACTCGGTGTCACTAATACTGGAGACGGGACTGTTACATGATAGTTTATAGCACCATCATTTTCTTTTTCCACCTCATTTGAAGGTTTGTCAATAGTTTCTTTAATACTATTTGAATACTGTACGACTGGCTCGTTCTTTTCTTGAAACTCCTTGATTAAAAAAAATATAAATGTTCGTTTTTAAGATCTATGAATCTTTTTTTGACTTGATCGTTAATGATCATTCCCGTATGTGTAACTCATTGACTGCAGAGCCTGAATAGGGGAAAGCCTTTGAAATGTACAGGAAGTGGCGTCTCATAAATGAGTGCTCCGTAGTCCATGTACTAATCTTGCATCTTGCCGGGTTTGTCTGGCACAGCCAGAGAAAATAAGCAGACCGGAATGATCACAGACAATCAAGATACAAATTAAATATTTTATAAATTTATGAATTTTCCTTATTATTTAACCTTTTTGGGATTAATGACAAAATCCCATTTAAGCCTGGACGCTGACTGTGAAGAGTTATTTCGTCCTCACGTTTTTTTTCCCTTTTAAAAGCACTAGTTGGACAGCCATGAAAATTGGGCTGATGATTTGTACAATGTGTAGAAGGCACCTTGGTAGTGAATGGAACCCACCCTTCCTTTCCCATCCTCATCATCAGCAAACCACTTTTCTCCCCCTTGCACACACGACTGACAAAATCTGGCCTCTCTTAAATTTTTTGCAAAATTGTAACATTCCTTTTTCTGATATTACGTTCGATCACATTTACATCTCACGAATGTCCTATTTTGTCAACCTTTTGCCCTGCCCACCCGAACTATCTACTCAATTGTGTTTCTCAGTTTTAATTTTGCATACGCTCTCAATACTTTTCAGAATATATTTTTGTTTTGTTGTCAAAAAACAAAACAAAAAACCTCAAATAAATAATTTCTCATCAAACAGGAAGGCTAACGTCCAACTACCCACCCACTGGGTGTCATGAAGAGGAGGCAAAGCACTCTACAATGCGCTTTTCATACTATAATCCACTAAAAAACCATGGACTGCTAGTTTTCAAACCCAGAATCGTGGCAAATACGATTCGGACTCTTTAACCACTCAGCCTCTGCATGCCCCTTGTCCTTATATATATTTTTTCCACTCGTTAGCATTTATGTACTTACATATGGATATTGAATTTAAAATATCAGTAATTAGTTTTTTTTAAATAAAATAAATTTTCAATTACAACGTTGGTTTTTCTCCTTACATTTACTTTCATTGTAACCTATAAAATCTGAAGAATTTACCGTCAAATTTTGAACGAAATCAATGCACCATAAAAGGAGTAAGAGCGATTCGAAAACTCTATGTATATTGTAAATTAAATTAAAATGAATTAAAGCTAGATGGAGGGGGGATGTCATGCAGCAACCGAGGATATAAAATCTCAAAATCAGTCCCGAAAAGATTAATACTGAAAAAAATATTTGGTATTTAAAAGGAGGGAAAACTTATAAGGTGGGGTTGAGATGGGAAGTTGATGTCCGAGTGGATCGAGGTCACGATAGCACAAGTGGTAGAGCAGCGGCGTATCTAGCCGAAGATCGTGGGTTCGAATCCCGCTCATGCCATTAACTTTTTTTCATCTCAACTAAAAACCTTAATTAATTGTAATGTATTTAACGTTTATAATAGGAAAAAAAAGCTCCAAGAGTGGAATTGGTTGCTAGTAACTAACCTGCAAGACTTTTTTAACATTTTCTTCTGCAACTTCAGATCCTTTTGTTGGAGTTTCGTTTGTAGCAGGTTCATTTTCTTTCTTTTTCTCATTGCAAGTGTCAATTGGAGAAAATAGGGTTGACAACGAACATTTCTTTATTGCGTTTTTCTCCTCAGCTTTAGCCAACCTATGAAGGAAATTGCTCTGGCTGATAAAAGACGACCGGATTTTTGTTTGCTGCTCGATATCCGGGGATGAGCTGTCATCTTGTACATCACCACTTAACATTAACTTCCTGTGTAGCTTTAAAATCTACAGGGGGAAAAATAAGAAAAATAATAAGAATTCTATGGCCACAATGTTTCCAATTTCCTTACTTTTGTTTTGATTTTATGTTGTTGGAGTTGATCGCAGGTGTGTAATTTCTGATTTAGCAGCCTGAAAATACTGGACTTTGATGCTATTCCAATCGCAATTTCAACCAAATATAAAACATCCATAATCTGTTTACTATCATTAGAAATATTTTCAGAAATGCTCTCCAATAAAGGTATTACATTTTTAATCACTAAAAAATATACATTAATGACTGGAAATATTGAATAATAAACTAAATTATAAACTAAGGAAATAATTTGTAATTACAATTTTTATCTATGTTTGATAAATTTGTTACAGACTCTAGGACAATAGGTATTGTGATGTCTGATGAGTTTAATTGGTTTTCAAGAAAACTTATCAATTTGTCTGCCGTGAGGAGTTCATATTTATATAAATTCTCACAAAAAGTTATCCATAACCTGTTTACTGCACTTGACCACTGGAATTTTTTACCAAATGTTAGTCTGACACGTGTAATTATTATTTTTCAAACAATTACAAACCATGTTGGGGGATAATGGAAAAATTATTAAGGAAAATATTAACTCTTCGTCATCTTTTATTTGTACGCTTTTATGTTTTGTTATCCATGACATCATTATAGAACAAATTGCATCCCAAACTCCCAGTAAGTCTTCATTTTTCGTTTCTCTAAAAAAAAAAAAGAAAAAAAAAGGGTAATGTTAAAAAAAAAAAAAAGATGAACATATCAAAAATAAATACTTACACTACGTTCTGTGTTTTATGTTTTGTGATAAAAGATTTAGCAAATGGCATAAATATGTTATTTTTGAAATCATCGATATCCATCAGAGATGATAAACTATAAAAACAAATCAGGGTATTGATTAACATATATATTAAAAAAAAGCAACTTGTTAAAACTTACAATGCAGTTGGTATTTCATTGCCTTCTACACAATACCAAAGGAAATCAACTGACATGATTGAGACTATTTTTCTTTTGATCTGCTCAACTGGAAAATTACAATTTTCCAGTTTTCCCATACACTTCTGCGCCTGCTTCACTAGTTCTTGGAGGTGGTTGTTATATTTGGCACCCTCAAAAGACTTGATCATCTCAATTATTTTATCGATCAAGTTCATGAATTCATTATGGTCCAACTTGAATTCTACGCAATTTGAAAGCACAGCGATGATATCATAGCTATATAACTGTCTGATATTCTTGTAGCTCAAGAGTTTCTCCAAAGAGAAGATGCATTCATTAGGGTGCATCTTTGCCAAGGAATCAGGTCCTTTTTGATACATGTAAGTTATAAAAGGTTTAACAATTGTCAAAACGCATTCCTCGTGCAATACACCTATTTTTTCTACAAGCATGTTCCAAGTCTAGAAAATAAATCAACAATTAATACATAAACTTCAAGTAATAAGGAATGTGCTTACTTTGATTTTCAATTCGAATGTTTTTGGCTGTAATGTTGTTGCGAGTGGTTTGACCAAAAGCCCGACCAGTTTTTTAGAAGGCATCACTCTCGGATGAAGAGAGAATATCTCAATGAGCTCCATCCAGCACGTATATGCTTGGTCCACAATTTCCATATTTTTTTTTGACATCTGGGTAAATCGATTCGTTAAAATAAACATGTATGTGAATGAAGTAAAAATGATTTGTATGTACCTTGAATGCCGTTTCAACTATTTTTAATAAAGCATTTATTGCTGACCCATTAACGTGAGCACCGTTGATCATCAAATTTGCGACAAATGACCAATTGTTCACCCAACTGGTATCATTGTTTTCAAGCCCCTTAATCATTTTTGGCTGAAAGATACTAAACAAACAAAATAATTTTTTAATTAATATTTTTACTTGCTAATCTTGATTGTTAAGTGGTCTTGTTTATTTTATATTCAAGCATTGCAAGAAAAATTTATATTTAAATTTAAATTGTCTCGAAGGCAGTGAGGGCATCACAGTAGCTGAGGTTAGCGGGATAGACTCCCATGGTTGTCGGTTCACTTCCTGCTGTCGCCCCCGGCCCTTTTTTTCATGTAATCCCCCCCCCCTTAAAAAAGTAATAAATACGCATTGCATAATTTAAAAAAAAGTCTTTGACTTAAGATTAGCACATTCATCATTTTTAAAAATTAAGGGACTGCAGTGGCCAAGTCGTTCTACTCATATTTGGTCCTGGATTCGAATCTGACGTAGCCATTGGATTTTTAATTGTTGATAATATAGAGAAATGTGATCCTTCATCCAGGGATACCCAAAGGATAGTTGGACGTTACACCCTCCTGTATGACAGGAATTACTTTACTTTTTTTTAAACTATTCATTTTTGAAAATTATTTAAACAAGCAGATTGCCATGTTTATAAACACAGAATGCAAAGGAATAAGATTCACAATGTTTGTGGGATAAATAAAAATTATATATGTATTTAGTACTCATAATTGACCGCATTAATTACTTGAATTAATTATACTTTTCATCTAAGGTCTTGGTTGATGAAAAAGCTAGTGCCACAAGCAAGATTCAAAGTTTTCAGACCTTTGGGTCAATACGCCACTGCTCTAACCACCTGAGCTTTTAGAGCAGTGGCGAATTGAGCTGAAGTTAGTGGTTTTAAGCTTTTTTCATCTCAGATAATAAAATGGGCAATTATGACCGCTAAACATATATGGATTAATATAATAATCAAACAAGCAATTACTTCGCTACCTGGCCACTTCATAAGTCGCTGAGAATCGAATCTTGGTTACATGGCATTTGAAAAATGGCAAAAAGATTCAATAGGTTTTAGGTTGAGATGAGGAGTTGATGTCAGAGTGGTTATATCACTCTTGTTTTAATGTCTGTAGAGACAAATACTTTCCAAATTTTCGGTGAGTAATTGGAGGAAAGGTACAGAAAATATGGCTTACGATTTACATCAATCATAAATAAATGCAAGTAGAACTGAGGTGAAAATGTAGTTGATATTTTGTCGAAGGGGAGGTGTAAAAAAAAAAAGATAACAGATAATTAAATTTGTTTGATTTCTTAAGATAGTGCTGTCTGGTGTACTGTTTGAATACAAATTTGCAATCTTTCGATATTTTCTCAAGAACAAAAAAATTCTGTTTAAATTCTTGTTTTAAACAAGATATCGAAAGATATTAATTGGTCAAGCAGACCACGAAAACTAGTGGTTGTAAACAATTTTTAATTTAATACACTACTAATTGCAAAGCAGGACATAATACATATTCTGTATCATTTTGAAACGTTGAATAACTGGTATGCTACATGTAGAAGTCCTAAAGCCCAAAGTCAAAGTTCTGGCTTTTCTTGAGAATTGTAGCATTTCGAGAAAGTTCAGTTAATTGTCCAGAGAAAAATGGAAAATTAAGAACTTTAAAAAAAAATATGCAGAATATTTTCCAATAGAGTGTGTTGAACTGAAAAATTGACAAAATCCTACTGAGACCTCATTAACAATAATCCAAATATGTTTAGAAGTCATAATTGACCGTATTAATTATTTCAATTATTTATTCTTTTTATCTAAGGTCTTGAATGAGATGAAAAGGTCAGCGTCACATCATCCCCCAGATACCAGTCCTCATCTCGTGACACTAATTTTTCATCTCAACCAAAAACCTTAGATAAAAATAAAAATTAATCAGAATATGTGTGGTGATTAGTGACCGTTAATCAATAATTATTCAGAAATCGTGAGATGCGGTCTGGTGCGATGTAGGTTTCAGAAAAACATTTTCTTTATCGTGCCAACGTTTTGATCTTTATTGAGATCATCTTCAGGGCCTGGGATTTACAAACATTGTTTACATTTAACAAACACATTTAGGATGTGGAAAAGTGAATTTATACAATGCAAAATATATTTTTATATATTCAATTTGTTAAATGTAAACAATGTTTGTAAATCCCAGGCCATGAAGTTGATCTCAATAAAGATCAAAACGTTGGCACGATAAAGAAAATGTTTTTCTGAAACCTACATCACACCAGACTGCATCTCACGATTTCTGAATAATTAATCAGAATAAGTAATATGGTAAATTATGACCACTAAACAAATATGGATTAATTTAATAATTAAAAGAAGTAATTATTTTACAAATGGCTCCCTGTGGCCACTTCATAAGTCGCTGAGAATCGAATCGTGATTACGCTACATTTGAAAATATGGCAAAAGAGGGAAAATTTGAACGGTGGTAGGGTGAGATGAGGAGTTGGTGTCAGGGGATTGAAGTAATGATTGCTCAAATGGTTTGAGCAGCGGTGTATTGAGTCATTCATTATACTAAATTTTTCATCTCAACCTAGACTAGGTAAAAAATACAATTAATTAAAATAAAAATTATCTTGGACAAGAACAAACTTGTCACATAATGTCAAATCCATATTTTTTACTTTGTATTATGCAGAAAATAAAATGATATAGTCTATCTAGTGTCTGGTATGGATCTGTCCTTGCCGATGACTTGTCAGATATGTCAGAAGACTGTCGAGTCCAGGTGCAAGGATTGACAAAACAATAAAAGTTGATCCAAATAATTTGAACACGTAGAAAAGTAGTGAAATAGTGAAACTTACTTGCTGACAATGTTTGTCTCCAGATCTTTCCACCAAGGTTCTGCCCTTATGGACGGATTCGCGATGAGGACGTTCTTAAGCGTGTCGAACGTCTGTTGTATAGCTTTTTTCGTATTTGGATCCGCTTCGACCGACAGGATGATAAGTCTAGGCAAAACTAGTTTAAAATCTTTGACCAGTTTCTTTTTAACTGCATCCCCTGGTGAGACGAGGACTTTCAGGTCTTCCTCCAAACCAGCGTAGACGTTCTCGGAGCTCTTTAAGTTTTTGACGAGCCTGTTGTAAATTTCCATTTTCCTCGCCTCCGAGAGCCTTTCGACGCGAATAAGCAAGCCGTCCGGTATGACAGTCTTTTAATACTGGCCGAAAGTGTTAATCCTGCAAAGCCGGGCTAGTGAGTCGTAAGGGAAGAGTTGTCAACATAACATCTTACGAAGGCTAGGCGAAATTTCGTTAACATAGTTCAGATCGTGTTGAATCGTTGTTGGATCCGCACGGTACTCATAAAGGTGAAAATACTGTAATAGCAATGACGAATAGTGTTAAAAATGGAATGTGTAACTATCGCTTAACAGGAGTGAAGGAAATGACACGGGAATAGGGTTATGGCGGGAAAAATAAGGTTAAAACGCGGATGAGCGCTCTATCCAACAGCTGTTTCCAACCTGATCTCTGACGGAGTGAGGCAGTCTCTAACTTAAGGATGAAGAATATAGTACACGGTCAGCATATTCGCCTTACTGTAATAGTATTATTTTTGGTAAACAAATAACATTTTATGATGTTTTATGCGTGGAAATGTTTTACACTTTTGATGTTTTCTTCTTAGAAATTACAAATCTTGATTTCTGAAATATTTCTAGTCTCTAAATTAAGGATGAAGAATATAATACACGGTCAGCATATTCGCCTTACTATAAAAGTATTATTTTTAGTAAACAATAACATTTTATGATGTTTTATGTGTGGAAATGTTTTACATTTTTGATGTTTTCCTCTTAGAAATTACAAATCTTGATTTCTGAAATATTTCTAGTTTCTAACTTAAGGATGAAGAATATAGTATGTACACGGTCAGCATATTCGCCTTACTATAAAAGTATTATTTTTGGTAAACAAATAACATTTTATGATGTTTTATGCGTGGAAATGTTTTACACTTTTGATGTTTTCCTCTTAGAAATTACAAATCTTGATTTCTGAAATATTTCTAGTTTCTAAATTAAGGATGAAGAATATAATACACGGTCAGCATATTCGCCTCACTATAAAAGTATTATTTTTAGTAAACAATAACATTTTATGATGTTTTATGCGTGGAAATGTTTTACATTTTTGATGTTTTCCCCTTAGAAATTACAAATCTTGATTTCTGAAATATTTCTAGTTTCTAACTTAAGGATGAAGAATATAGTATGTACACGGTCAGCATATTCGCCTTACTATAAAAGTATTATTTTTGGTAAACAAATAACATTTCATGATGTTTTATGTGTGGAAATGTTTTACATTTTTGATGTTTTTCCCTTAGAAATTAAAAATCTTGATCTTTGAAATATTTTTAGTCTCTAACTTAAGGATGAAGAATACATATAGTACACGGTCAGCATATTCGCTTTACTATAAAAATATTATTTTTGGTAAACAAATAATAACATTTTATGATGTTTTATGTGTGGAAATGTTTTACACTTTTGATGTTTTCCCCTTAGAAATTAAAAATCTTGATTTCTGAAATATTTTTAGTCTCTAACTTAAGGATGAAGAATTTTTATAGTGTGTAGTATTTATTGACCATTAATTAATGATTATTTAGAGATCATGAGCTGCGGTCCGTTTGAGTAAGCTTAGAAAAACTTTTTCTTTGTCAGGCCAATGTTTCGATATTTACAATTAATTAAGGTTTTTTTAGTTGAGATAAAAAAGTCAATGGCACGAGCGGGATTCGAACCCACGATCTTCGGCTAGATACGCCGCTGCTCTACCACTTGAGCTATCGTGACCTCGATCCACTCGGACACAACTCCCATCTCAACCCCACCTTTGAATTTTCTCTCCTTTTTGCGTTTTGATCTTTGTTGAAATCTATCATCTTCATGGCCTGGGATTTATAATTGTTATTATAATTACATTAATTGTTTATAATTGTTTAAATTATACAAATTGTCTATAAGATATGTCTATAAATTTATACAATGATGTACACAATATAGAAATTTTAGGTTTAATCAAAGAATTTGTCTCACTCAAGTGTGTGCAAACTGCTGCTAACAATAATGTAGTAAAAACGTTTTTTTGCTTTTTTATCCCAATTATTAATAATAAATAATAGAATAAAGATATGATAAGAAATATCGACCTGCAGATAATCTATGCAGGGTTCCAATTTTCGTAGAGGTTATTAGACAGGTGAAAAAAGAAAAGGTTCACCGAGCTTTCAGCACCTTATAGTGCCATCTCAGGGCTTATTTTATTACAAATTCAAATAAATACACAGTAACAAACAATTAACAATTAATGTAATAAAATGATGTACATATTTTCCCAAGGATGAAGAAAACGATTAACATGAAAAAGTTTATAGTAAATTAAATGAAAAACGTTAAAGCTAAGGAGCACATGGCCAGATTATTCCCAGCTACATACTCGCAATCCAATAGTTTTAAAATTACATTGTCAGCCAATTGTACGCTTCCACTATAAATATGTGTGAATACTTTTTGCTGGTGTGCGATTGGCAGGCACGTTAAAAAAATGATCTACTTAACCAATTAGGTGATATGAAACTTGCTTAGTGCTTATTTTTGATACCCTAAAGCCATATTAGAAAAGCTATTTAAACGACCAATGCTGTAGAGGCGTGCATCATCAATTTAGAAAATTAACTAAAACTAAAGGGGCGTTTTCTAACGAATATAGTTTATTAAAATTACTCTGTATTGACATCAATTCTATGTAGATATGTCACTGTTGTGTGTCATATTGAGAGTGTTAATGAGATGTTAATGTCTTTTGTTTATAATGGAACATATATAAACAAAAACCAAAATCTCACTAACACTCTCAACACGACACACAACAGTGATACATTTAGTGAAAACACACTTTGAGTGAATACAAATACTTTGATTAAACGTAAACTTTTTATATTTTATACATAATTGTATAAAATCATATTCATATCTTACATTTATTTGTATCATTTAAACAATGTTTATTAATCCCAGGCCAAGAAGATGATTTCAATAAGGTTGGCACAATAAAGGAAATGTTTTTCTAAACCTACATCACACCAGACCACATCTCACGATCTCTAAAAAATCTTTATAGTACACAGTCAGCATTCTCTAACTTAAGGATGAAGAATACAGTACACGGTCAGCATATTCCCCTTCCTATAAAAGTATTACTTTTGGTAAACAAATAATAACATTTTGTGATGTTTTATGCGAGGAAATATTTTACACTTTTGATGTTTCTCTTAGACATTACATTTTGTAACAAAAAATCCGAAAAAATCTTGATTTCTAATGTATTTTTAGTTTTTAGTATTGAAAGAAAAATCATTTGTGATTTAAAAGCTAACTAAAAGTTGAGACATAATTGTAATTGACTGATGGTTCATAATTTATTTTTATGATTATAATTGTTTTTATATTAAATTTTTAAAAGAAAAAACCTGCTACCCACCAAAAAGATAATTAGTTAATTTAATAATAGCCTGTTTGTAGGAGAATTTTGTTTGTTTATTTTTTTCTTGGAAGGGGAGTCAAATAAAGATTTCAACCTATTGTAGAACTCCTAACTTATAACCATATTGTAGAAAGTGTGCTTTTCTCACAAAACTGAGAGCTTTCCTTGGTGCTTCTTTGTGATTTTCTCTTAGTGTAAAAATTGCCTTATTGAAGTGATCATATTGTACCTGGGCATGCTTCACATTCATAAAGGATGTGTCTAATTTCTGAGCTTGCCTCATACTTAGTGCTTTTGTCAAGTTTTTCTTTCTCAAGCCATTTATCCATCCCCAGCTTTAGGACGCTCTCTAGTGCATCTGATTGTGGTTCTGGTCCTATGGGTGAGAGGGATGCCCATTTTTGACTAGTTGGTCGGCCTGTCCATTTCCTTTCTATATCTTCATATATGGAATTGGTGTTACTTGAAAAAAATGTCCAAAATGTAAAATAACTTATCAGTTCACTCTTGAAATGTATCTGTACGATATATGTATATACATAAAAATGAACACCATTATTGAGATGATCAAATATCAATAGATCAAATTCTAACTAAAATGGCCAAGTAAAAGCTAGTTGTTCAGTACTGTGAGATTTCCTCCTGTGGTCTGCGGGGTATGAACCTATAATTTGATCCTTACCGATCATGTTGGTTTCCCTATTCTCAGTGGGTTGGTCTGTCTTGTACTATCATCTACAGATCAACCAAGCGAAGATAGACAGACCGCAATGATTGGTAAAGATCAAATTTTATTTCCAAATTATTGGTCATATTCTTTACATTCATTGTTTTTGAACTCAGTTGCCCACTGTTTAAGTACCATTTTTCTAGGTTGAATATAAAATCTATAAGACCATATATAAAAAGGAAAGTGAAAATGACAAAAACCGTTCTGAAACTAACCCCACTCCTAAAATCTTCTATATTTGATTTAAGAAAACTAACAATAATTATGATTGCAAAATTGTCTATGTGTTGTGCTCTTGTTATGTATTTTTGGCAAGCCAACCATCCTAGCTAACTGCTCCTCACTGTCGATATGTGTAGACAAGAAATTTTTATTAAACTTTATAATATAATATATTATTTTGAATAAATTCAAGTTCAAATAAATCTTGGCCCTTTCAGGTCATACCGAGGCCTTCCACAGGGGAAATACTGAGCCCTATGTTATACTCCATTTATGTTTACAATATTGAAGAATGTTTTCCACAAGGAATTGGTATAAAACAATTAGTGATGACATCTGTCTCTATGCCAAGCACAAGACAATCGAATCATGTTTAGAAGTCTTAGATGAGCGAGTTCACACATTTCATGCATGCTTTAATATTTTGTCATCTTCTGTGTTGGTTTCTGTATATGTAAAGTGCTTAAGTTATTTAACACATTTTTCTTATTAATTTTTATAAAATATAAAACCAAAAATGATTATTCGGAGATCATGAGATGCGGTCTGGTGTGACGTAGGTTTTATTGTACCAACGTTTCGATCTTTATTGAGATCATCTTCAGGACTGAAAGTGTTTGTTTTCTGCGTAATTGTGCCATTCTTGTGTGTCGTGTTGAGAGTGCCCAGGCATAAATTCATTTTGTCACATCCTACATGTATTTGTAAACTTTAAACAACATTTATAAATCCCAGGCACTGAAGATGATCTCAATAAAGATCGAAACGTTGGCACGATAAAGAAAATGTTTTCCTAAAACCTACGTCACACCAGACCGCATCTCACGATCTCCGAATAATCTTCGACTAACGGTCACTAATCACCACACAAAACCAAATACTTTTAAATTTCTGTGTCGTTCCAGCTAGAAACGACAGTTTAAAGAAAATTAACCATAAAATAAATTTCAGTCTGATTCCCAGGTTGAAAGTAGGAAGTTTCTTATGTATTTATCTTCTTAGACTCCATCATGACGGATTAAACAGTATTTCCGTTGGAGGGAGGAGGAAGAAAGAGGAAAATTCAAACATTGTCTGTGTCAAAATGTTTATTCCCGTAATTTTCCATCATTTATCTTAGGCGCGTCACTGAGTGGCCAGAATAAAGGGTCAGCGAAGTGGGCGGATAAATCATCCAAAACCAAGAAAAATAGAAGATAGGTCGAGGTGGAAATAGTGATTGTTACTATGTCGAGGGGGCGGGAAGTGGTCCGAGACCATTTGGAACAATTCCAGACTCCTGGGGGCCATTCATTGTATCGACCTAGAGGGGCGGTTAACCACTCCTACGCTGACTTAGTTGAAAGCTGTTTTGTCTGTTTTATTTTTTCCCATTTCTTCGACGGAATAACCGTAGAAATCCGATAATACTTGTCTTGTTCTAGAATTATATGAATCTGGAATGGCTTCATTGGAGACATTACTGCAGAGGTCAAGTTCTAAGATTTGAAGTCGTATACTTTTTTCATCTTTGGTCTAAATTAGATCCTTGAACTTTTAGCATTGTTTTTATAAAACCATAACACTTTCCAGATAACTTCAAAAAAAAAATTAAATACATCAGATATCGTATTTTCGTAGATGTATACCATATATAAACCAAAAGTTGATGCAAACATGCAAAATCAATCATACGATCAAAATATTCAGGGTGTCCCACGGAAGATGTCCACCTCCTTAACTCCTTTTATTTCGCCCACTTTGATAAATCTTTTTTTAAACATTTCGGTATGTACTTTTTGACGATGAACTTTGCAAAAATTATCATTCTTCACTAAATACTAACTCAAGTTTCCAGGAGAGGAAAAATTCTTAAAAATAACCGAGTGTTTAGATCCGAAATAACAATGAGAGGGGCTATCATTTAAAAATAGTTACGCATGTAGATTTATGTCAAAAAACAATGAACCGAAAAGTGATTTCAGGAATCGATGAAACATCTGAAAACTAACAATAATAAAAAAAAGTTTAAAATATTCAAAATCGGATCAAAATTAAGGAAGTTATGGGGTGGATTCCATGGACCACTCTGTATACACAGGGTGTCCTTTTTAGATGGACCGGCTGAATTTCTCTTGAACCAATGATTCTATAAAAAAAACTAAAAAAAAATCGTGTTTAATATCTTTTAGTCTAGTTTCAAATTTTTACCTTTTTTGAAGAAAAATTATACAGGGTCCATCAGGCGCAGTTCAACTTCAAAATTTCAAATACACATCGATTTAAAGGATTTCTTATGCTGAAAACAATGGTGCAATCGGATTTTAAATTGATCAAAAAATGAAAAAGTTATGGCAAAAAGTTTGGGAAAAAACAGCCATTTGGTTTGTTAATTATTAATCATATTTCAGGTTCGAACTGCCTGCTTTGCTTAAAGATGCAAAGATTCGCTCTTTTTAACGACTCTTCACCGGTCCTCACAGCGATAGAGTCAGGGGAGATGGATTGACTAGCATTTTCTATCCTTTGCCGCAGTTCATTCAACTGAGATTGCTGGGTTATGATTGGCGTAAATTTTGTTTTTTAATGGCCTCAGAAAATTGTCTATGCGAGTTAAATCGAGTATCTAAGGTACAGATTGGGCCAAAACGTCCTATCCACCTGTCCCGGAAGTGACGACAAATAACGTCTCACCTGCAAAGAAAGGGCATCCATTAAGCTGGAGAATCATTTTTTGTCGTGCAGATGAACATCATATAATAAAATTGAGGAACTGAGCACCATTTAAATTATTTTCGTACAAATAAGACCCAATTAATTTATTTGTGAGGAGTCCACACCAAACGTTGATACTGTCAACCACCTGATGATGACAAGAGTACGAAATTCTCGGATTTTCCTCTGCCCACGTTAGAAAATTCCAACGGTTTAGTATGCCATTAGAGGTGAACTTGGATTCTTCAGTCAGTAGGATGTATGGAAGAACGTTTTCTTCAGCCTGCCAAATCGACATTCAGAAGGAACGTTAGACGTCTGTCGCCCGAAGTCCCTGGAAAAGATGAGAGCGAGTACTTAAAATTGGAAGTACGGAGTACATCCCTAATTTATTTTTTAAAAAACCTAAAACCTATCCAACATTTCGGAGAGGATTTTTGCGAACATACTGGCTTCTTGGTGATGGAACTGCAACTGATCCATATCTCCTCATATTGCGAACAACACGAATAAACGTTTTGTTGTTTACTCTGGGAAGAACAGGCTATTTCTCGGAGTACAACTCGACTGCACGACGCGCACTACCACCACTACTAATAAAGCAAACGTACAGTTCAACTCGCTGTTGATCCGAAAAGTGTTCTCTACGGTTCATTTTGAATGGAATACTGAATGTAACGAGAAGGTACTATTGAAAAATTTCTTTACTTCCAGGAATTAAGGTTTGCCCTCATAATGTGAATTTGACAAACTACAATTTAACCAAAAAAGGAAATTAATGTTTACTTTAGAGAAGAAGCATATTATTGGAATTAAAAACGAATTGTGTTTTTTCAAACTTTTGCCATAACTTTGACATTTTTTGACCAATTTAAATTCCGGCTGAACCGTGGTTTTCAACCTAAAAAATCCTTCAAAATGATATGTCTTGATGTCATATTTGAAATTTTGAAGTTCAACTGGGCCTGAGGTACCCTGTGTAATTTTTCTCCAAAAAAGGTAAAAATTTGAAACTAGACTAAAAAATATTAAACACTTTTTATTATACCGTCATTGGTTCAAGAGAAATTCAGCCGCGCCATCTAAAAAGGACACGCTGTATTCTCAATACCATAAACCTTAAAAAGTCAAAAAATTTACCATTGTGTTATTTTCTCACCCTTTGTTAAAAATCAACAAACGAATCGGTAATTTTATTATTTGAAAAAAAAAAAATTATATAAGAGTATGATAAGTGGATAAAATCGACTGATGGTTGGTGAATAGGCAATGAATCATTGCAGATTAAGACTTCAATTTTGTCAAAAAAGCACACGAAAACTTTTTCTTAAAGGGATTAAGCTCCTTGTTGTAAAAAAAAATCTATCCTTATCTCAAAAATACGTTGAGTAATGCTTCCAGGGGTTGGCTGACGTTTATCCTTGGGGGTGGGCGTAGGAGGCGAGGGCGATTTTGTGAATCGCCGACACTGTGAATGGTGCCCCACCAATTTGACGTCACCACCTCTATAAAAGCCACCCCTTTCTCACCCGGATGCACAGAAGATCGCCCCCAACCGTAGACTCTGGTCGAACAGCTCAAAAAAACAATAAAGAAACAACACTCAAAGTAAGGAAATTTGTTAAGCTGCAAATAGCATTTGAATCGTAGAGCTTGTTTTATAATTTGGATAATTTAATTAATTTTGTTTTTTTAAGGACGTACGATTTTTTAGTTTCTTTGAAAAAATTCCAGCAGCTTCTAAAATATATGTATATTTTTATCGTACATTTTATATCATTTTAAATTTTCAAATTAAAATGATTCAATTACATCATATTTACATTCCATGCTTTCTTAATAGAGCAAATTAGTGGCAGAAAAAAAGTGCCAGAGCATTTTATTAAAAGAAAAATTAGGAAAATTTAAAATTTAAATTGGACTTATTTAAAAAAAAAATTTGCTTTCCACATTGTAGTTTTCAACAGTAAATTAAGATTTCAAGTAATTATGTAATAAAGTATAAAATTGGTTTAAAAAATTGTTCAGCGGTTGTCAGCTAATGAATGATCTGGAGATCCATTCCTTGGATTTTGAGTGTAAAAAAATCAATTATATTTAAGTGTATAATTTTTCCTATGTTTAAAACAACATTAAGGAAGCGACCCATTGCTTAAAAAAAATAATGGGCAAAGTAAGGAAATATACGAGAGATGGATTTAGGGAAGTGTGATTGGTCAAAAAACTTTACTTATAACTCTACTCATTTCCATTCACTGTCATTTTGGATCGAACCAAATGAGGAAAAAATCAAAAATTTTCCCCCTCCTACCAAATAATCCCGAGAGCATGTGCTTTTTTCACCGTAGAACAGGCTGACAGTAATCCATCCGTTAATTTTTTAAATGATATAATATTTAAAGCAATTCCTTTGACAACCAACTTTTTGGCTGTTTCGTTGGAGTTGGCTCGTACAGCGTAGCTATTAGATAGATGATCGCCCTGGGCTTTCCTTTGCATCCTTTGCAGATTGGTGCTTTGAAAGCAACTCTCATTGAATCCTCTCGGTTGTACCGCCTGTTAATCGCCTTCTCAAATGCCGCAATATCACAAGGATTTCCACACCTCATCGTCATTTTCAAGAAATTCAGTTTGTATGCAAGTAGCCATCCGACGGTGCCCATTATGCAATCCACGTGCAAGAAAGTTGTTTATGGCAGAATGGTCAATCTTCCACGGGAAATTGCATTCTAGACTTTTACCCTAACGAAGCAGTTACTCGGCCTCGCTTACAATACACACGCCATGCTTGGTTGTACAAATATGAAATGGTTCAGGAATCGAATTTGTTCTGTTATATGATCACTTTCTCTCGAAAATAATCCTTAATTTATGATGGGGGGGGTTTCATTTTGAAGTTGGGACATTTTGGTCAAACTTGCGTGATAAATACGTTTCCAGACGAATAAATTTGACGTATTCTATACTTACAAGGATATGAAAAAATATAAAAACACCTAAATTTTTATATGAAAAAATGGCATGTTAAAAAATTATTTCAAATTTGTAATTAATTAAATAACATTAAACCAATAGCTTAGACTTCATTATTCTTTATTTAAAATTAAATTGTAATTTGTGGAATTGGTAATATAAAAGAGGAAAAATTATTATTTTTTTCCAGAGGTCAAGGAAAAAGTTTATTACCTCGCTATATTTTATTAAATTTAATATTCAGCCCTTCGTGGCAACTTTGAAATTAACCTTAATTCCTTTTAATTCCTAATTTATTGGCTCATCAATTTTAATGACACTTATTTTGTTGATAATAAGTTGAAAAATATTAGACGCGCGTCCTAGTGTTCTTGCTAATTTTTAATCATGGTTTTCTGACTTCGTTTTGCATTTTCATATTTCAAGATTATTACACTAGCCGTATCTTTTCTTTTAAGTAGAGTAAAAAAGTATGCAGGATCGAATTAAATGATGATGTATGAAAAGTTACGAAAACCAACATAAGCCCGACCATAAGTAACAACCACCACAAGTAACGAAACGTAAACCAACATAAGTAAAAAAAAAATTGTAAAAAAAATATTTGGATTTGTATTAAACACCCTTTAAAGCCCTTAAGTACGATTTTTAAAGCAAAAAAAAGACATTTTTTGGGCTCGATCAGGACGCGATTTTTATGTTCGGTGTTCCACTCGAAAATTCAAACTCCTCTGGATTTTATGCAAATTAAACGTTATTACATCCATGGGAAAGGTTGACATTTTTTCTTTTAGCCTACATTAATTAGATTTTATATCATTATAAATGAGAAAAATAATGATGAAATAAACAAAATCTTTTTAGTCATTCTATTTTATATTTATATAGTGTATATATGTATAGTTTTCAATTAGTGAAGGTTTTTAGTTGAGATAAAAAAGTCAATGTCACGAGCGGGATTCGAACCCATCGGCTTTAGACTTATAATTATTTAAATGTAGAATGATGGTTATTTTTTTTAAACTAAACATACCAATTTATTTTTATGCAATATATATGGTGGCCTTTACAAAAATTTGTATTCAGGTTTTTTTGCAGTGCAGAAAACTAATTTCAACTTTGTTTCTTGTTAAAAATTTTTTTTTTAAATACTTCGCTAAAATTAAAAAAAAATCCATCTGCGGCCAAGCAAATTCAAGCCATTATTGTAATATAACACATTATTTTGTGACATTTGTGAGTAATAACGTAGGTTAACATTTTTTTAGCAAGAAATAATGTTGATAGTAGTTTTATGTATCTCTCAAAAAAGAAAAAACCTGAAAAAGATTTTTTTGGAAAATCAACATTTTTCTTCGTCCAAATGCCTCAGTTTTTTGAGAAAACAAAAATATGGCGATAAGTTCGAAGCTGTTCCACCAACCCACTGGAAACTTTACAGGCTTTTATAACCTTATAAACTATACACGAAATGACATAAATTTGGCCCAGAAAATAAATTAGGATCGGAGATATAAGATAATACGTTTTTTTTCTGATTTCATCTTTATTTTTCTCACTTGTAATGATATAAAATCCAAACCTTGTTGATATTGCCTGAAGGAAATATATTTTACTTTTCAACGATTGTAATAACGTTGAATTTGGGTAAAATCCTGAAGTGGTATAAATTTTGAATGGACCTCCAGACACTGGAGAGAAAAATTGACCCTGTCTGAGCCAGTCAAAAACGTCTGTTTTTGTTTGCTACAAAAATTCGTACTTAGGAGCTTTGAATAGTAATTAAAACGTATCCGAAACTTATATTAAACAATTTTTTTGGGTTAATTTACTGTGGGTGCTTTGGGTATTTATAACTTTTTTATATATCTAATCTCATTTAATACGATCTTATATATTATTTTATTATTATATTTAAAAAATAAAACAAAAACGGATATAATAACGTTGAAAAATTATTTATAGTATTTAATTTTTTTTTGCTTCTAGAGAAAATTCGAGTTTTCCATTGAAATATAATACATAATTATTTTGTTATCGATCAACTGACCAAAATATGTTGAATTTTTTTTTAGCAAGAAGGAATGTTAATAGCCGTTTTCTGCACTCCAAACAAGCCATGAGTAAGAATTTTTGAAAAATCAAAAAATATTTGAAAAAATTGAAAAAATATATTTTTAAATTTTTTTGCCCAACTTTATTGAGGACTTGTTTTAGTTTTTGTAACTTTTTATATATTTATTCTCATTTATTTCGATCTTCTCAAAAAAACAAATCGACTGATATATATANATATATATATGTGTAAATATTAAAATACATGCACAACAGAGTCGGAAAATCATATTTAAAAAATTATGTAAATTATTATAAAATAATGTTTTGGCTCCTAGAGCAAATTTGAGTTATCTATTGAAATATAATATAATTATTTTGTTACTGAGCAACTGACAAAAATAGGTTAAATGTTTTTTAGCAAGAAAGAATGTTAATAGCCGTTTTCTGCACATCACAAAACCATGAATAAAATTTTTTGAAAAATCAAAAAATATTTTTAAAAATTGAAAAAATCTATATTTTTAAACGTTATTTTGCCATACTTAACTTAGGGCTTATTTTAGTTGTTGTAACTTTTTATATATTTATTCTCATTTAATTCCATCTTCTCGAAAAAACAAATCGACTGATGTATAAAAATATTAAAAACATGCACAACAAAGTCTGAAAATCATATTTAAAAAAATTATGTAAATTATGATCAAAAAATGTCTTGGCTCGTAGGATCATGGCAAAAGCGCTTGGATACGCATATATTTTTCGAATTTATATCACAAAAAATAAAAAGTTTGATTGAAATTTCCCTTGTTTTACTTCAGTCAATCAATCTGATTTTGTATACATCAATATTTAGTAACAAAAAAATATTTTATTTTATCTTTGGAATTTTTTAAATATAAATATCGGTTTATTAATATTTTTGTGTACTCATTGATTTTTTTTATATTAATAATTCATTTAAAATTGTTTTATTTTCAAGGTATTTTTTGGTGGAAACGATGACGAGAAAAATCTTCGCCGGAGTTTTGGCTTTGATCTTGGTGCTCCAATTGGCCGACAGTAGGTATCTCCCGACGAGGTCGATGGACGACAGGCTTCTCCGGCTGCGGCAGTTACTTAAAGACGTAAGCAATAAAATTATATACTATGATACTAGATATATACTGCATATATATTCAAAAATACAAAAACACAAATATATACAGATGTATAACGAATTGCTAGCTTCGAATCTGTATTGTCCATCAACGATTCTTTAGAAATTTTTGTATTTATTTTCGATTGACTTTGGCTGACACTTTTATTTTAAAGATTAAAACTTTAAAGTTTGCACGTTTTGGACTTAAATTTTGATAAGGGGAACAAACATTTAAGATCTGACAAATTATTCCCTGTTCTTTTCTCCACCTTTACAAACGCAGGTTGGAACGAACCATCTAAAAACTTTAATGTGCATCCATTTTAATTAAAATGAGGCGTAGTGGGAATATCTTAAGTAAATTTACACCAAAGTTGAAAGTAAACAAGTTCAAGTAAGTAAAGGTAAATTTAATAAAAAATATTCCTGTAAAGAAATAATAATTTATGTGTTTAATGCAGTGCATTTGTCGCATAATATATCTATTTAATAGAAAGTACTTGTGACACTTGGTGGTTCACACTGATCCAAATCAGTTCGTAAATTCCCATCGGTCCAAGTTCATGCACTTTTTGCCTTGGGTTTTGTCCGAAAACCCGTGCGATATTGTGTATCGCCGGTAACGGGATTTCCTTTACACCCGTAGCAAATTGTAATTGCAGAAAAACTAACTTGTGACTGAAAACAGGAAGGAGGAGAAACGAAAATCCAACACCTCTGGAACGAACCAACTTGATGCTTTTGTATCCCTCGGCAAAATTTAAACTTGTGCTACATGGTGTCACGAAGTCAGTCGCTTTAATTTTTTCCAAGTTTTCTTTTCAAAGCGGCAAAATCAGACGAGAGGAAAGCAAATGCTTTTACCTCAAATCTGATCACGGTGTTCACTTCATCATAGGCATTACTTACAACATATCGAAGTCGAATGATCCCATTATCCTATGAGGATCTGATCCGTAGAAGTTGGATCATCCTCACCCGATTAAGAAAAAGCCATGCGAGGTATACGGCATGTAGAGAAAGGTTGACTTTCCAACTAAACTGATCGGTGCCCTTCTTTGGCTCCATATAGAGAGCGTGTAGGAATGCCACCCGTATAAAAACCGAGCTTGGGTTTGGCGAGGATTTGAATTCTCCGCCTCGAATTTTGTAGGAAACAGGGATATTTTATTGCATACAGTACGTATATATATCTTGTTTTGGCTTTCCTTCTTGAGATTGAATGTATTTATTGGCGTGAATGAGTAGTGGGAAAGGGCCGATGGTGGAATACATATTGCACCCCATTTAAACCCTCGATTAGATTAGTATACAGAAAAGGGTGCTGGAGTACCTCCCTACTTGAGTGAATGGTATGTAAATAGCAAAGAATGTATTAAGTGTGAGTGAGAGTGTGGGCTTAGATTTAAAAACTGATTCTGAGTTCTGATTCTAACAGACACTGGACTGTTTTACGGTACATAATACTTTTAAATATTTCGATTTATGATTTTTTTGTGAATATTAAGGCTGAATGTATTTAATAGCGTGAATGTACTAGAGGGGTGATGGATTATTGAGTACCTCGTCGACCCACAATACGTTTGTTGTAATATGCGAGGATTAAAAACTAAATAAATAGTTTTCTTTGCTGTCAATTTTTCCATTCTTGTCTATTCAAACGAGTCTTTCGAGTGAGTCATTGTCTAGTAGTCAATTTGTATGCTTTCTAGCGAATCCAAGTGAAAAGGTGGCTAGACTTCCGCACTGTACTTTCAGTTATGCCTTACAAATATTTTTTATACATTTTCTATATATATAATTTTTAAAAAGAATTACAATAATAAAATGGCTGAGTTTTTGAATATGAGATCTTTTGAAAACTTTCAATGCCATTGCCAGTTTCTTCAATTAATGGTGAAATGAAAATTCTTCCAGTGTAGATTAGCCTAGTTTTTCCTTTAACTCATGATTGTTATAATGCCCTGGGAAAAGTTTTGAGCTTTCATAACGGTTCACCGCTAGTGTAATTATTGTTTTTAAACATATTTGAGCTTTCTTCTGGACTATATTTGAATGGATCGTGGGACAGCCTAGTCGTACGGTTTTCTTAATAAGGTAAAGAGTTATGGGCTGATTTAAACGGACATTATGCATAGAAATAGAATAAGCATATTTATACGCCAAAAGCGAATTTTCTCGTGTAATGTGATCTTGTCCAGCCGTTGTGAAATGGATGACAGGTATCAAATGATTACAAAACCAGTTATAAACAAATTTTTAGTTAGACTGTTTGATCGTCTAAGGTTAAAAAAAACCAAGCGAGATTATCATAAATCGAAACTGAATATTTCACCTTGCCTTTCAACTAGCTTTTGAAATAATTTTGTGCGAAACTTGTGGTATTTTTATGACGTCTCATCATGAAGGCTTTGTCTGGTGAAAGACATATCTTGGCCAAAGTGCTTAAGAGTTTCGTAAGGATGGTTCACACAGCCTTTAAATGCCCGGCTTCTTTGGTAATAGGTATTAACGAAACTAATTGAGCAGGAACGTTGCTCAACAAATTGTAGGTTTAAGTTTTTGTCTTTTATTCACATCGTCTGTGCAATTTGGTCCTAATAGCGCATCAAATATACAATAGGCTTACTGGGTTGTTTTTAGAAGGTAAGGTATTTTCCTAGTTAGGAAATGGACGAAAATTAAGTTTTATTACCGGCAATTAAAAAAAACAATAAAAAATCTCTATGATCCGCCATGAAAAGTAGATGAATGAAACCTCTTTTATACTATTTTAACGTCGAATTGACACTAAAATCATATTGAATTGGTCAAATTCTATAAATAATGGAAGTGTATAACTTCTTAAATTAATTTCTCAACACTATTAATAAATTCACTAATTTCGTGGTCCGCTTGACCAATTAATATATTACAATTAATTAAGGTTTTTAGTTGAGATAAAAAAGTCAATGGCACGAGCGGGATTCGAACCCACGATCTTCGGCTAGATACGCCGCTGCTCTACCACTTGAGCTATCGTGACCACGATCTAGCCGAAGATCGTGGGTTCGAATCCCGCTCGTGCCATTGACTTTTTTATCTCAACTAAAAACCTTAATTAATTGTAATATTGGTCAAGCGGACCACGAAATTAGAGAATTTAATAAATTAAAATGAAGTATACTTCACTAAAGCTCTTCTTGGCCATTTCATTTGTCGCCGAGAATCCAATCCGATTACACGACATTTGAAAAATGGCAAAAAGGATGGAAAATTCAAAAGGTGCTGTTGAGATGGGAAGTTAGTGTCCGAGTGGATCGAGTGGTTGAGCAGCGGCGTATCTTGCCGAAGGTCGTGGGTTCGAATCCCGCTCGTGCCATTGACTTTTTTATCTCAACTAAAAACCTTAATTAATTGTACTATTAATAAAATGCAAATAGAGGAATCATTTTCATTTGGGTGAGGGCACACTGAAGCAGACGTGAACCTCGTATTGGGTAAATTGGTGGAGTGACACAAGGCAACGTTTGAGTTCTCAAAGTTGGACTGTCTGTTTTATAGAATTTATAATAACGTTTACCATTTTTTTTTAAATTGTCCTATACATTATAAGGAAAATTCCCATCCATGAAACTTTTAATTGATAAGTTCAGATTAATAGTCTACAAAATTTGTGAAGGAAGCGGTCTTAAGGTCGATTACCCTTGGATTTTTTTCTCCAATGCACCAGATAGTTCGTTGAAAAAAAATCCACTTTTAATGAGGGGGGTGAAAAAATTAAAATCTAAATAATTATAACAAAATACACTTTCTTTCCTCTTATATTTATAATCGGATTTTTAGCAACGTTTTTAATTTAGAACATAGTGCAAAAGTTATCTTTACACCCCTTAAGTTATTTTTAAATGATAACATGGAACTAGGACAATTTTTTATGCCCAGTGAACGGATGAGGTAACCCGAATTTCATTTTCCAAAATTTTTATTAGAAAAATAAACTACTTACGTAAACTGAATTCATTTTTCCTGTACAGGGTGTCCCGTGAACAGACGTCCATACATATCCTACATGCCAAAATGGACTTAAAAGTCCCTATTGTCCAAAGACTGATTGGCAATTGTATTCTAGATATTTCACATTTTAAGTTAATTCAACTTTCCACAACTTTATTCCATAAATTCTCTCATGTTCCATAAAATGTTAATCCTACTGAAAATTTGATTGTCCCAATGAAAAGAGCATTGAAAACCCTGAGAGATTCATTTGTTTTTTTTTTTCTGTGAATTTAAGAAAATAAAATCATTTAGAAGTTTCACTTTTACTAGTTTCGTAAGTTCTTATCTGAAATGTAAGAAAGCTTTTCTTGGTTCTGTAAATACTGACAGTCGTTGCGCTTACAAAACGTTGCTCCTACTAATGAGCTGTACTTAATTCTTTTAAACGTCCACTACCACTTATTGCTTATCACTAGTAACTGATCATATGGTGATACATTTTTTAATATCTAATCTAGGTTTAGTGGTACTCAGGATACTAAATATTTTCGCTTTATTCACTCTAATAAATACATTCATGTTAAACCTAACTTTTCACACGGTATATGCAATTGAAAAGGCCGTGCCTCAAAGGTATGTGATAGCATGGATTCTCGTCTTCACTCACTCCATGAACTACTTTGGTCAATTTGTACTTTATAGTCCGCCACAATCCTACACACACATTCTCAAAATCTCACATTAATAAATACTTTCAAATAAAAACGAAACTTTTCAAACAGTTTGTACTTTTACAAACCTACACATGCTCATAACAACAAAATTCACTATATTTCTTTTTATATTTATAACCCCAGAGAATCTTTAGTAACGTTTTTAGTTTTAGACTAGACTAGTTTTTAGTTTAGAACATATCATGCCAAAGGATTTTAATCTTTACACCCTAAAGTATTTTTAAAAAAATACTGTGGTACTAGAACAGATTTCTTGGAATGGATAAGGTATATCGAAACTTTATTTTTCAATATTTTCATTGAAGGAAAACCACTTATTTGAAATGAATTCATTTTTCCTCTACCCGGTGAGGAAAACAGATGTTAATACTTCAACGTTCAAAGACTGATTTCCTATTTTATTCATGATATTTCACTTTTTCAAGTTACTCCAGCCCGTTTATTCCATAAAGTCCCCCTTACTTCATAAATTTGTTTACTGTAATGGAACAAGCATTGAATAACCTTGTGAGATTCATGTTACTTGTATTCTTATTACCTTAAGCTAATAAAGTTCAAAACAACTTAGAAGATTAACTTTAACGAGTTACCAAAATTCTTGTTTAAAATTTAATTAAGATTTTCTCGGTTCTGTATATACTGACAGATGTGGTACTTACAGAATAATTTGACCATTAAACATCTAAACTTAATTCCATTCAAATCGGTGTCCGAGTGGATCAAAGTCACGATAGCTCAAGTGGTAGAGCAGAGGCGTATTTAGCCGAAGGTCGTGGGTTCGAATCCCGCTCGTGACTCTGACTTTAATCTCAACCAAAACCTTAATTAAAGATTAATTAATTATAGAATAAAGTTGAGGAGGTTGAAGTAACCTGAAAATAGGGACTTTTAAGCCCAATGAGACCTCCTGAACTCATTGGTTGTTCATCGGATGTCTGTTCATCGGACACCCTGTAAAGAAAAAATGAATTTACATAAATAATTTTCCTTCAATGAAAATGTTGAGAATGTAGGAACATAAGAGGAAAGCAAGTGTATTTTGTGGTAATTGTTTAAATTTTAATATATTCCTCCTTAAAAGTGCATTTTTTCAATGAAGTACCTAGTGCAATGGAGAAGAAAATAAACCCTAAACACCTGGAATCGAACTCAAGACCTCTTCTTTCACCAATCTTGTAAACATGACTATTAATCTAAACTTGATAGTTTCACGGTCTAAAATTTTTCTCATAACATATAGGACAATAAAAAAAAAAAAAAAAAAACTGGCAAAAGTTATTAATTTTTATAACGCAGACAGCCGAACTTTGACAATTAATTAAATAACAGTCGGAATTCCCAAGTCGCCTCGCATCACTCCTACAATTGACCCAATTCGGGCCACTGATTGAAAATGTTCACGGCTTCAACAGTGAGCCACTCCCCTCTAGAACGAAAATGGATATCAAAACCGAGAGGAACTTTCCCGTCAAAACAAAAGTGAAATGGCAAACAAAACAGTTAGCGGGATTGATACTTATCTCTGCCGTTTAGAAACAATTTACCGCTTATCTCTGCAAAATCCCATCTCGGATGTTAACTCAGACAGTCTGCTGGATAAAACAAAAGGAATGACGAAAAAGAAGTTTCCCCCTTTTCTGATTTGTTCTTTTGTCAAGTTTTATAATCTCGTAAGAATATTATGAGATAAATCACATTATTAATGGTTTTAAATTTATATTAAATCTTTGCCTTCGTTTTTTATGAATATTATTATTAATTTTAACCAATTAAAAAAGTATGGATTTATATTGATAATAAATTTCTTGTATGACGTTGAAGTTCTCTGTTCGAACCTCTTCATTGCACTTGTAATTTTTGAGACGCCTGACCGACAGCTCGATATGAGGTCTTTCATCCTTTAAGATGGAATTAAAGAAATATGTTTGAACAGTCAAGATGATTTGAAAGAGGGTCATAATCAGTGTCAGCGCAATGGCTCTCCATTACCTCTTAAAATCAAGTCAAAATGATCGAAAGGCTTAAGACCTGTTGGAAACGTTTCTCCGGACTTATCTGCAAGAATCAAATCTTATCAAGGGTAACTGCAACGGCCAGTTATTACGTCTTCATCGAAAATAATACATAAACGATACACCTTGGTCATTAGAAGATTATAGCGTTGGGAACAGGTTAATTAATGGAATTGTATCGAATCGTATCGAGACGCATAGAAAGCCTTTCAAACCGAAGGTCGATGCACATGATAAGAAACGATGCACCCAGGGGAAAGTGCACGCTTTCTAATCCGATTATTTGTCTACTCAGCACACATGCTGCTATCATCCAGCAACAATGCCCCTCCGAGTCCTTGGGCACGTAGTAATTCACGCCAAAAGCCAGAAAATTACTATAGCAGTTTATACCATGGATTGAACTAGACCCTAGGCTATTTTTCATGCTTGTTATAATAGAAAATTACTCTAAAACGATTTATTTTCATTTGTCCTTATGCGTGTAAAAATGACGACGTTGAGTATATTGTGAAAGCGTTACATATATTCATTATACATTACCTTCCTTATTCTTGTCAGTTTAATGGAATGTGGACATATAAGTATATTATTTACGATAAAAAAGTAATTAACATCTGATAAACATCTTGGTGGCTTATGGAAGTCATGATTATATGACATAAAAATAAATACATTGATAACTAAAACGAATTTATCGGTAATCCATAAAAATTATAACCTTGTCGCCCAATGAATTTCTTCTCTAATAACTTTCAATTCTGCTAAGTATATAGACGTACAGGTACTTTTTCCCCCGGCCGGCTAGTGCTTGGTGCTTGGTTCATTGCATTCTCCTAACGTTTTTCTTTAACGTTTAACTCTGCCGGACGAGATTAAAATACCCCAAGCCGATTAAAATGCGATGTCACACTAATAAAACGATAACCTAATCTATTGGGTTGTCCGGAAAATAATGCAGGATTTTAAGTTTTCATTAAAAAAAATCTATATAAAATATTCTGTTTACGTTTACAGGATTACTCATTTGTATGAATGTCAACACTTATTAATCCTCTTCCAAATGATATTGTTTGTTTACCTCTGTAGCATTCCGCTACTTGGAAATAATTCAGTCATCCTTATAATGTCAAAGCGAGAATTTCGTACGATTTTCTTTTACGAGTTTAAACTCGGCCGAAGCGGAGCCCAAACGGCTAGAAACATTAACCAAGTCTGGGGCGAGGGTTGTGTTAATGAGTGCACTGTGCAAAGGTGGTTTAAAAAATTTCGGGAGGGAGATTTCAGCCTTGAAGATGAAGAAGGTCGTGGAAGGCCTTCCTCTCTTAATGATGATGTTCTGCGATCAGTGGTGGAAGAAAACCCCAAAACAACTGTTCGAGAACTTGCAGAGCAACTCAAAGTCAGTAAAACGACCGTCGCTGACCACATTTTCCAAAGCCCCCAACTCATCAAAAAAAGGTAATGGTTACGGTATGGTGGGCTTCATTTGGTTTAATACACTACAGCTTCTTAAATCCTGGCGAAACCATCAATGCTGAATCATACTGTAACCAAATTAATACCATGCATCAGAAATTGGCAGTAATGAAGCCCTCTTTGGTCAATCGGAAAGGGCCCATTTTGTTGCATGACAACGCTCGACCACATGTGTCACGTGTAACGTCACAAAAATTATTGGAGCTTGGCTATGAAACTTTGCCTCACCCACCCTACTCTCCGGACCTCTCGCCTACTGACTACCATTTTTTTAGACACCTGGACCACTACTTACAACACATAATATTCAAAAATCAAACGGAACTGGAAAATGCATTTATTGACTTTATCAATTCTAAAAATTCTGAATTCTACTCAGACGGAATTAATAAGTTACCAACACGTTGGGAGAAATGTATTGAGAGTATGGGAAATTATTTTGATTAAAGAACATTGCTTTAAAGTAACTAGTTTCTTTTTTTTTGTTTAATACCAAAATCCTGCATTATTTTCCGGACAACCCAATAAGTTTGGCAGTACACTAAAGTGACCTCCTCGTAAAACTACGCTAAAATTACGTTCAACATTAATCTACCCGAACCAAGATCGTATTGGATCTCCATTGATTTTTCATGGCTTTGGAAAATTCTCACACCATTGATTGGACGAAAATGGACTTTAATTTTACGCATTGCATCCAGACTAAAAACCTGAAATTGTTTTGCGCTAATAAATACATGCAGAGTAAAAATCACGATTTCTCTATCCCAGCCAACTTTGGTTCGACAGTCTGTGGAATTTCATTTTCACGCTAATAAATATTCGCTCAAGGTAAGAATGTTTATGTGGGGAGAATAACCTTCTTTGGGTTTGGGCAGGAGTGGTTAACAGCATATCAGACCCCAGCGCATACAATTGTTAAACCTAGACACAGTTACACTGCAATTCATTTTTAACTACGGTGTTTTTTAATTACATACCAGTCACTCAAGTAGGGTGGTGGAGGAGTACTGGATACTCCTTCATCACCCTTCACACATACAGTATTGATCCATTTACGTTTTAGTGGTCAATTGGACAAGTTACTTCTTCATAGTACATTATTATTTCTATGTAAGGTCTAGGTTGAGATAAAAAGTCAGTGTCACGAGCGGGATTCGAACCCACCTTCTTTCTATGTAAGGTCAGTAGAAAGAATAATTAATTGAAAGAAGTAACTTGGTCAATTGACCACTAAAACGTAAATGGATTAATATTTAATAAGTAAAAGAAGTATCCCTTTACTAAACACCTCCCCGTGGCCACTTATTAAGTTGCTGAAAATCTAATCCTAATCACACGACATTTGAAAATGGCAAAAAAGAGAGAAAATTCGAACAGTTGTAAGTTGGGATAGAGAGCTGGTGTCCGAGAGGATCGGGGATCATATAGCACAAGTGGTAGAGTAGCGGCGTATTTAGCCGAAGGTCGTGGGTTCGAATCCCCCTCGTGACACTGACTTTTTATCTCAACCAATACTGTATTGAATTAAACTGGGAGTAAATGGGATACTCAATATTCCACCACACTCTCACCCACTACACTCAAATAAACACATTTACTCTCAATGTACATAAAATACTAAATATTTACTATGTACTATGTACACTAAAAAATCCCTATTTCCTCCAAAAATGGAAACAAGGGGCCAAAGACTGTCGTGCACAAATGGAACTCTCGTATCTGGCTGCATACCTACTCGCTTTCTATGTGGAGCCTAGTTGGACATCGAGCAACCTATCTTTACATGCCAGATGGATACGCCGACTTTGGTCCAAAATTGTTCTGATGCGTTAATCAATTTTCTTCTGTATTTCACACAATTTAATTAATGTTAAATCCCTGTAGATTTGCATTCTTTTATTTGGCAAACATTGTTTTTCATGTTTAATGTTTTAGGGATAAACATTCAACTAAACGAATTAATTTTAACTTAGATTATACCGCCAAGCATTAATGCACTGCGGGTTAGCATAACCAAGGCGTTGAACGTTATGCCGATCCGCTTCTAAATAGTCTTTTTACTTTTTTTAAAACTAGAAATATGCCACTCAAATCTTATCAATATACATTTTTGGCAATTTTGTTTTACACAAAATATGACTAATGTTAATTACTGTTGATTTACTTGTATTATTTATCATAGAAATAGACCATTATAGAAGCAGTGTTTGGTTTGTTTATTTCAGGCTTAGAAAATAAAAATTTGAAAGGAACTGTTTTAGATTGTAGATAATTCCCGTTTTTAAAAATATTTTAAGGATAAACTTTTAATTCAACTCAAGTTAAGCTTCGATGCAATGCGCTTTAGCTATTCAAGGGTTTAATCTATCGGTCGATCGCTTAGTTGGATTGTCCCATTTGTTTTTTTATCACCCGTCAGTTTATCCAGATCCTTTTAAAACTACTCTCCCGAGCTGAGCATTTGGCCTGGGGCCAGAAAACTGTTTCTTCAAACTAATGGATTGTATAGTAAACAGAGGCATGTTACAGCTCCAAGTTGTAGAAAATACTTATGGCCTTATCTGGTTTTATTTGTGGGGGAAATGGTGCCCTATTTGGCTAAAATCTCCTTATAACAGTTATTTATTTATCAATATAGACGGGGGCAAGAAGCCCATGTACAAAAATATATATTTAAAAAATATTATATATATATATATATATTTAACATATATAACATAAACATATTTACAAAAGCCTATACCTATATAAGAGGAGATAGATAGATGGATAGGTTAGTAGATAGATTGAGAGAGAGAGAATGAAAATATATTTTATTGATCATAAATTTGCCTCCAAGGTAGAAAATTGATTTGAGAAATGGCTGTTGACATAGCGCATCCTGACCAGGCAAAACAAGGAGTATTCAAATAAAAGTATTACATAATAATTATCACTAAACTAATTTCATCGAACAAATAAATTTCCTATGGTTTCAGTGAAAAAATAAACATCAAACCATACACAAAAAAAAGTTTTAGCCATTTCCTCAAAATCTCGTATAAGTAGAGGGTGAGTTTTTCTGTTTCACCTTCCCCCCCATATTTTTATTTGCTAGGGCATTTTTGTGACAAACCCCGAGACGCGTAAATTTTTATTTGTCGTCCTTTATCATGAGCCAAAAAGACTTAATATAACTCTCCAGAATATAACGGGATACAAATAGGAATTTGACTATTTCAAATGGCAAGATAGTGATCAATAAACATTTTTTAAAGAATTTTTATTCAACTGTGCAAACGGATTTTAATTTGGATCCACGGTTCTCAAGTTATTTGAAAAATAACCCTTTTCCAAGCATTTTATTTTTTTCCGATAAACGAAGTTTTGTCCAATTTATGCAACCAATCACCAATTTATTTATTTATAATAAATTTTAATTGATATTAAATTATTAAAAGGAAGAAAAAGTTTGGAACAATTTCCTCAAAAAGCATCAATTAACAGGGTACCCTGAATAAAACTCATTAAAAATTGTGTAAATTTTGGGCCACAAATACAAACTTTAATAAATTAATGTTTGACATTAATGAGAAAATGATCATGAGAACTAGACAAAAAATGAAAATTTACGGATTTCCCCCCAAAATGAATCATATAAATGTACATAGATAGATAGATGGAGAAAGAGAGAGAGAGAGAGAGAGAGAGAGAGAGAGAGAGAGAGAGAGAGAAATAAATAACTACTAACTACTAATAAAATAACTAATAAACTACTATTACTAACAGTTACAATTCTAGAAATGCCAAAGTGAAATAAGTAATTATATTTTTGAGTTTGACCTGAGAAAGTTAGGCGATTTCGAGTATTGTGAGAGCTGACATTGAAGGCGATTAGGCTTAACAATTGGGAGCCATTGATTATAGAGGGGAAATAAATCAGTTTGCTCCTTTCTAAGGGTATGTTAATTGATCATAAGAAATATCCGTGGATGGATTTTTTAATTTAAAAGCAGTATTTCATAAAAAATTAAATTGTACTGCTTCAAGTTTGGTACAAAGACACTTTTGATAGGCAACCAGATAGGACTAGCATATTCTAAAAGACTACAAATTACAGAGCAAAATAACTGTTTTACTCTAAATATATTTCTAAAGAGATGAGTATCGCGAAATCACAATCCTAACAATTGCCTTATCAGTAATATTGATTAATTGCTGGGAAAAGGGCATGAGTTATATTAGATCGAGATGTTTAAATGTGGTCACAGTTTGTAGTTGTAATTTGTTGCCAAATTATGATGAATTAACTTTTTTATCGCATCGCAAAGCATTTATCAAAATTAAGCTTAAGTCCATTTTTTGAGCACCAATCAATTGCGGTTTGAAGTATTTCTTTGACCATCAATTTGGTTTTCGCGACCGTCACTCAACCGTCCAACAGTGTCATCGCGTGGTAGAGATTATTTCCTCCTCCTTTGAGATGGGACAGTACTGTTCTGGGGCCTTTCTTAACGTAAGTCCAGTTTTTGATCGAATTTGCCACCCGGGCCTGCGGTTCTTCCATCCACCTACTATCTCATACTGCACAGTTACCTCACTGACCGATTCTTCCACGGCATCGAAGGCCATTCCCTCTCTGCACATTTCCCTATCCATACTGGTGTTCCTCAGGGTAGCGTACTATACCAGGAGTTCATAGCTGACATGCCATCACATCCCGAAACCACTACATTCACATTTGCAGACGGTACAGTAATTCTCTTTAGCAACTCCGACCTTGTCATTTCCACTCGAAACCTCCAACAATAGCTCATACTACTAGAGTCTTGGTGTAAAAAGGAGGATAAAATTTAACACAGATAAATCCACACACAATACCTTCACTCTCCGTCAAAAGATCTCCCTCCCGTTTTCTTAAATAACATTCCCCTCCCAACTGCGGACAAGGTGCGGTACCTCGGATTGTACATCAACAAACGCCTGACGTGGAATCTTCACACACGACTGAAACGTCAGGAGGTTATGACACTTAATAGAGCTCTTGCACGACTTCTTGACAAACGTTCTAATTTACCTCCCAAAAATAAAAGGCTGCTTTGCAACACCATAGTTAAGCCGGTATGGTCTTACGGACTGGAAGTGTGGGGTTCAGCCAAACATTCCAACATCCACCGTTTTCAAACTACCCAGCCCTTAATATAAAGAAACTACTAGATGCTCCATTTTTTGTATCGAACCTAACTACACATACAGACTTACCCCCTTTCGTTCAAGACGAAATCCGTTCCCGTTACCGTAAATTTCATAAAAAAACCTCCCAACTACCGTAAATCAGCACATCAGAAACCTCGCATACCGACGAATCCCTTCAAACCCTCCCCGCCGACTGAAGAGACAATGGCCGCGAGATCTGCTAGGAATTATAGTGATGATAGTGAAAGTGATAATAACACAACTATCAATTAAACAGACAATATTTTAGTATCGACCTCTTGGTTTCAATTTTGCATATATTACTTTGTTCACTGTTACTTGTTACCTACTTGAAGGTAGTTGTAATGTACTCAAATAAAAAAATAAAATAAAATAAAAATGATTATTTGGAGATTGTGCGATGAGGTCTGGTGTGACGTAGGTTTTAGAAAAACATTTTCTTTATCGTGCCAACGTTTCGATCTTTATTGAGATCATCTTCAGTGCCCAAGAATAAACGATAAAGAAAATGTTTTTCTAAAATCTACGTCACACCAGACCGCATCTCACGATCTCCAAATAATCATTAACTAACGGTCACTAAACACCAAGCATAAAAAAATATAATCATTTCATTTATTACATGATACAGCTTGACATCGTCATCAGAGAGCAAGAAGTTTACGATATGAGGGAGAAATTCGGAAATGTAATTTCAATTTAATAAAGACCCTAAATGATAACCCTAGGACACTCCAGAATTTGCGTCGATATATTTAGGCGAAGAATTATTATTTGCAGTGCAAATAACTATGACGCCACAACCCATTTTAATTTTGATAAAAGCAAATTAAAACTGACATTAATGATGTCCGTATAGATTACCTCAATTTTTAAACAGCAGGAGATTTGAAGTGGTTGAATTGTTAGGTTGAAAACCATTATGAATTTATTACTGAGATGGGCGATGATATCATAGACGAGAGGTTCGAAAAGTTTAGCAATGGCAGTCGGCAAATGGGACGATAATAAGTAATTTTGGGTAAATCTGTTGTCAATTTTTCGCCTTGGCTTTCGATTTGTTGTTTTCATTTGAATAAAATATACAATAATTCCTGCGGTTTAGTTATTTACACACGGGATCCCGTTTTCTCGTAGAAACTGGTTTCTGGGTCGAAATGGTACCGGTCACAGAACGAGACTCGTACGGCGGTCAAACTAAATTTATTCAGCCGGTTGCCATCTAGGCTACCGGACGGGAATTATGGATCGAGGGTTATGCAAAATAAGAATAAACTAAACGAGAGTTTAATTTATATAAAACTAGAAAGCCGTTTAATATTTGTCATTGGAATATAAAAAAAAGACGCTTTCACCCGGCTTGTTGGCACTGGCCTTATCTAGAGTTTTGTATTCAATGTAGTGCACCTGACTCAACTACGCAACGCAGCAAGGGCACGGCCATTGTGAATTACAAAGAATGAAAATAGAAAAAAGAATAAAACGGATATTTTAAAGCGTAACTGAATACCAAGCTGTCTGCCACGATTGGCCCTGTTTTTACTTTCTTCAGTTTGAAATTCAACCGCGAATCGCTGAGCTTGTCGATAAATTTGACGAACGGCCGTTGACTTCTAACAAGCGGCTAGAATAATTTAAATCTATCGATATCATTACATGTCTCGTCACGTGACAATTCTAATCTTTTACAGCTGTTGTATAACAAGAAGTCGATGCTTCGTACATGACGTATCTTGCCATCGAAATGTATAAATAATTCATGCTGTACTCCAATTATTACATATCTCTTGTATTCAGTACAAATTCAGCATATCGCATCTCAACATTATATGGTTAAAACTTGTTAAATAAGATTTATAGGCTTTAGAAATATGATACAAAATTAATCGTTTTGCTTTCTAATGCTGTTCTTACTCAGCCTTTTAAATTTATTACACTGGACTAAATCATTTACGAAAGATGATGACCTGAATTTATTATCAATTTGTTGTTTCTTTTAAGTAAATGTCTACGATATATGATCGTATTATCTTTCGTCTTATGCAATTTGATTGCATAAAATATCAATTTCATCTAACTGAAAACGCCCTTAATTACCATTAGATGTTCTGTATAGAAATGTAAATATTCTCTTGCAACTTCAATGTTCAAAAGTTTTAATCAATCAAGTTTTAATTTTCCATTCACGAGAAAAATGTTCATACAGTATAAGAAAGCTCAAAAACACTTTTGTACACTCGTATGAGTAATATAGAAATAAATTTCTTTTAAATTCTCCATGACAATCCTGTTTTTATCTATCATCGCTGTTATTTTATACAAATTTTGGAACGCCATTCAATACAAACGCTATTCATTTTTAGTTGGACTTTTGAGAGGCTTTTTTGTTTAAAGACTGCAAAGTTTATGGAATGCTGATGATAAATACTCTTCGGAACGAGCCAACAAGTTTTAAGTTATTTAACGTAATATTTTGTATTTTCTTTGGTGATTGATCAGCCTTCTCAGTTTAAATATTTTTCTTTCAAAAAGTTAGATTGGTGATGAGGCCAGGAAGACAGAAACAACATTTATTTTCTTGTCGAGCTTTCGGCTTCATCAGGACTTATACTATATGAACAGGTACGGAACATGTGTGGATAACGGATAGCCGGTAGAACGTAATATTTTGTCCAGTTCAAATTTTAAATGAGCAAAGAGTTTGTAATTACTAGTCAGGTAAGAATTGATTTCCAGTTTTAGGTTTAATAGTGTTTCTTTAACTTCTCAAGGTTCGAATATATAAGTCACCTTATTAATATAAATAATGATTAAATACATTTCAAAACCAAAGATCAAACGAGAAAAGAAATAATCGACAAGACGCAAACAATCAAGTTAATTGTCAAATGGTGTGAGCTTGCGAAGCTAAAGCCCCCGAAAAATGCCAAACCCTAATGCTCAAAGGGAAAATGGGCGGATAGAAAGTAAACGAGTAAAGCCAAGCAATCAAGTCAAGTACTTGGGAGTAATATTAGTTGATAACCTGAACCCGGTACACCACGCTATTAAAATAAGGGAAACGACAAGAAACGTGTACAATAGATTGAACGGAATAGCGAAAGTGGAATATGGACACAAAAGCGCCCTCCACAATCTATAAAAGTGTCTTCATCCCAATAGCAAGTTATGGTACAGCCTGGGCCAAATGACTACCGAGCAAAAGCAGAGCTATAATAGAGCAAAGCCAACGAATAGCTCTTATAAGAACCATAAAAGGGTACAGGACGATTTCAACGCACCGCCAATAGATCTTGTCCTTAAAGAAAGAGTGGTCATCCACCAGAAAAAAAAATGAGACAATTGTTAGAGGAGTAGGCCAAGGAGAAATAGACTGGTTCCGAAGCGCAACTGGAAAGGAGACGAAAGATGACGGCATCATGGCAAGAAAAATGGACAAACAGCAATAAGGGTCGGCTGATATTCAAATTTTTCCCCAGCGTTGAAAGGAGACATAAAGCAAAATGGCTACACCTCCGACTACTAGACCACCCAAATGCTATCAGGATGTGGAAACTTCGCAAGCTATCTCCATAAATATAAGAAAAGAGACAGCTCATAATGCATCGAAGAAGTCGGCGAACATAAACTCTTCAGCTTTACCAAATTCAATGCAGAATGAGAACGTTTGCGAAAGACCATCACCTTAGCAGAATAGCCGCCTAATTTCCATAAACTAGTCTGTGATATCAAATCATTTGCAGCATTAAAAGACTTTGCCTCAACTACGCTTAAA
The DNA here is from genome assembly GCF_000648675.2 of Cimex lectularius. NCBI lineage: Eukaryota > Metazoa > Arthropoda > Insecta > Hemiptera > Cimicidae > Cimex > Cimex lectularius. The sequence continues at coordinate 300,032 of NW_019392860.1, read as the reverse complement.
TGAACAAGTCCCTATTTATTCTGCTTACTAAGTCTTAAATATCGTTGCTGTTGTTACAGTTTTATTACCGTTATTTATTTATTGCATAATTAAACATAGGTTTAGGTTTAGGGTTCCGGGCTGTTTTCCTCTTCTTAGTTAGAAAATTTTAAATAATATAAATATATAAAAAAGAAAATCACGAAAATGTAAGTGTGCAAGGGGAAACAAGCAAGGGAAGACCTTTTGTTTTACGTTGTAAAAAGAAAATATTGTTCCCTCGAAAATCCACCAGCGGTCCCGCCTGAAGATCGTTGGAAGGTAATTTTATCCCATTTATTTGAAGTCTCTTAGATTTATAAATTTGATTAACTTAAAGCGTTTGTCCGCCGGTATGTGGTCTTCCTCAGGTACGGCGGGGTGGCGGAAAGGGGAAAAAATCAAAATCAAATTTATTTTTAGTTTTTCTCTCACACATTCTCTCTTCTTTATGTCACTTATTCTGTCACTTTATTCATATTTCCTCTCATTCTATTTTTATATGATTGTACCAAACTCTCATTCATTCTGTTCATCTGTTTCATTGTTTTCTTGTTTTTCTATCTTTTGTTTGTATCTTATCCCTGTTCTTTTTCTGACGTTCTTTTTTCCTTCTTACTCACTCATATTTCATCTGTCCTGTTCTTATTCCTTCTCGTGCGTTCTCTTTGTTCCTTTATATTTGTATGTCTGCCTGTCTAATCCTCTTTATCTCTCTCTACCTACATTACTATCTCCCTGCACACTTACTCTTCCTCTCACTATCTATCCATTTTAACACTCACTCTTTCTCATGCTGCCTTTAAATACATTTAAAATCCAATTTAATTTAACTTTCACTCATAATGATTCACTCTCTCTCTTTCCTGTATGTCTCTCACGTTCTTTCATTCTAACAGATTGGTATTAGGCTGGTGTAAAAATAACGCAGGTTTTAAAAAGGCAGTCAAAATTATTTTCAATTTTTATAAAATGAAGAAAATTTATTCGAAATATTTCATAGCAATCTATATATATCTTTCAACGTGCAATAAGAATAAGCGCTTTTATTCCGCTGACATAAAAACGTTTATTTCGACGTGCAATAAAATCTTGGAAGGCGTTTTCGGCTTCACCGCGTTTTCTAAAAATGTTATCCCTTAAGAAGTGATCAAAATGACTAAAAGCGGTATTCTATAGACATGAGGTCAATAGGGGTGAATATTCGATTGGAGGTTCGGTAATGTTTCACATCCTAAGCCCTTAATTTTCCGCATGTTTGGGGGATTTGTTGGCCCGGCATTATCGTGAAGAAGAATCGGCCCTTTACGGTTTACCAATGGTGGACGTTGCAGTTTCCCGGGTATTTTGTCAACTTCTTGGCAATATTTCTTTGCTTTGATAGTTTCAACATAATCCAGGAACTTATAGTGAACTCCAAGCAGTACACTACCAAACAGTCACCATAACCTTTTTTGGGTGAAGATTTGGTATCGGGAAGTGTTTTGGCACTTCATCTTCGCCTACATCGTACAGAATCCATTTCTTATAGCACGTGATGATTCGATGTAGAAATGGATCATTTTGGTGGCGCAACAGGAAATTTCAAGGCGTCGATTTCTTCGGGCTTCGGTTAGTTCGTGCGGTACCAACTTGTCGAGATTTTTTACTTAACCAATTTGCTCCTGATGGCGAACAACCTTCAAATGATCAACAATAAGCTTTTCCGCAATTTCCCGTGTTGTCTTACGTGAATTTTGGCGTTGTATCTATCTCTTTTTAACTGTATCACTATCTATTTTCAAGTCTCACTCACTCTGTTTCTTATGCTCGCATTCCAAACTCATTAGCGAGACTAGATAAGTGTCTGTTTGTCTGTCTGTCCGTCTGTCTGTCTGTCTGTCTCACTTTCTCTCTCTCTCTCTCTCAATCTCTCTCTCTCTCTCTTTCTCTTTCTCTTTCTCTCTTATACCCATTCTATATATCCATCTCAAACTTATCTTTATAGACAACTTATCTTTATCACTGTCAATCACTGTCTTTATCTCTGTTTCTCACTCTATTCCAATCTGTATATCTTCCACTCTTTTAGATATACTAGGATCTAAAATTTTTCTTCATAGTTAAAAAGAAATTGTTGATCACATTGATTGAAGCATTTAAAGCTACTGAACATGTTACAATTTACAATATATTTATATATTTACCACTCACCATCTCGATTTTTCTTCTGCAATTAAAAATAATAGAAAAATATTTTCATCTGAAGGATTACAAATTGACGGAAGAGGTAACAATTTACATTTCAGTTTTGGTTTCTCGTGTAGGACGGAGATTCCCAAATAATAGGCTTTGAGAGGAGAAGGTATCTGAGTAATTTCTTCAACCACAACAGGCCAACCTTTCCAATAGGTGAAGATCTGTTCACTGATACCCGACCGACTGTCTGCCCAAAGTTTCCAAAACATGTCAAAATGTTGTGGGTCCCGATATGGGAACATCTATCAAAATTGCTAATCGAACCTTATGGAAGGATGGTCGAGTGTGGGAGTGGTTGTTTTGAAAGAAATTATTTTTGAACACACAATTATGTTTTAATTGTTTCTACAACGAGTATGATTCCGATATTTGGGCTGAGGGACAAAGTACAGTTTTAACGTAAAATATGTGTAAAAAGTGATGATATGGGCTTTCATCGAACTAAATTCTTGTAATTAATGACTTATTTAAACTCAAAATTAAAAAAAAGAAGTGATATTTACATTGATTAACTTGTAGTAACTTTGAACAAAATCGATTAGGTTTCGTAGTCCGATTGACCAAATAAATTCTTTTTTCAATTAATTAATCTTTCAGTAAGGTATTGTTTGAGATAAAAAGATGAAAAATGGCAAAAAGGAGGGAAAATTCAAAAGATGGGGTTGAGATGGGAAGTTGGTGTCCGAGTGGATCGAAGTCACGATAGCTCAAGGTCGTGGGTTCGAATCTCGCACGTGGCACTGACTTTTTATCAAAACCAATGCCTTACTTAAAGATTAATTACTTGAGGAAATACTGGAAAACATTCTAATAGGGTTAAAGGTATAAATTTTCTTTACTCAATGATGTCAGTTTTGCTATTTTGTTTACTGTGCTGACCCTCTTTTGATTTATTGCAGAGAAACGTGCATAAAAACAATCAAAAACAAATGTATTTCTTTAATGATAGACTTATTATTCAACGGTTAAAATCTGCTTAATCGGATGGTGCATCGATAGAAAAATTGCAAACGCAAAAGGGAGAGAGTCGATACGGATCCTTTTAAATAAAAAGCTCAAGGTCTCAATTAGCATTGAACTAATTATAATTAGTGCAGATTGACAAATTTCTCCAACTCGTATACACGTGCAAAACGGATAAGAAATATTTACAGAAAGCAGACCGAGTGAATACCATTCAAATTGCCATAATGAAAAGTGAAAGCGATTTGGAGTATTTAGGTGCTCCTTTTACTACACTAATTGTTATTTATATACATATTTTTTTAGTATAATTTAATATAAATGATTATTTGGAGATCGTAAGATGCGGTCTGGTGTGACGTAGGTTTTAGTAAAACATTTTCTTTATCGTGCCAACGTTTCGATCTTTATTGAGATCATCTTCAGTGCCCAAAGTGTTTGTTTTCTGTGTAGATGTGTAGAACTGAGTTGAGTTGTTGGACTCGGCACGGCATACAATAATACATCTACACAGAAAACAAACACTTTGAGCCCTGAAGATGATCTCGTTAAAGATCGAAACGTTGGCACGACGAAGAAAATGTTTTTCTAAACGTACGTCACAGCAGACCGCATGTCACGATCTCCAAATAATCATTAACTAATGGTCACTAAACACCACACATTTAATATAAATGATCAACCATCAGTAAAGAGCAATTAACCGCGCTGGAGGATGAAATGGCCGTGCAAACTTGGGAAAATTCACAGTCTCGGCTTCTGCATCTAATTAATCAATCGGACTGTTTACTTCACGCATAATTTCTTTCTCAGCCTTAAACTATTGACTAGGAAGTTAATTATAAGGTGGTTTTATTTATTTATAAATAATACATAATTATATTGTTGCGTGTTTTTCTTAACGTCATCAACTGTTGTCTTGGGAAAGTCTGATTTCGGACCCGATGCCTTGTAAGTTCTTTCATATGCACAGGCCAAAAATAAAATATTTGCCAAAGCGAAATAATATTTTTGACAGTTTGGAAAGCCTATACTCGTTCTGTTGTCTAGCAGAGCAAATCAGAAAATTGCCCAAGGCGAATTGTTGTCATTACAGGTGTATCGGAGTGAAAAACCGTGTACGTGACCGTCTTGCAATACTAGGAAATGTCACTCGAAAGCTTTAGGAATGCAAATTCGATTTCAAAAGTTGGGAAACTCTACCATTCATGAAATCCAGTATCAGTCGCGTATTTCTGAGCCGCGTCATCGATAAACATTTAGAGAATGCGTGCAAGCTGTTTTTTTTTGTTACGTGTTGTTTGTGTGTTAATATTTTCAAAATTTAGTTTTTATGACATTGCCTCGGAATAATTTTAAACTGGACACAAATGTTGATTTGTGAAGTGGCTTTTAAAATTAAAATAATTAGTAAGATATATGATCATAATAATTGTATTTTATCATAATGCACCGTGAAATAATTACTTTTCGTCAAATTAAAGATTTTTTATCTGATAAACCTTGTTTTATCAAATAATGCTGTTTTCGTTGTACTGTTTGGAGAAGTATTCATTTAGAACAACCCAAAAGGTTTTAAGTAGTTTTATAAAACACACACTCTCTCTCTTTTTCACTCTCTCTCTCTCTCTCTTAATCTATCACTCTCATTTTCGCACAAACTCACGGCAATTTTTTTTCATTTTGTTTACTTCTCTTTCTGACTGTTTGTACTCTCTCTTTCTCTATCTCTTTCAAACTCACACACTTCTTCTTACTAACTCTCTTTTCTTCCCTTTATCTCTTTTGTTTAGTATCTGTATTTCTTGTCTTTCGGTTTGTCTCACTTGAGCGGTCTCCCTTTTACTCAACCACTCTTACTGTAACACTCGAATTATTTATATCTTACTCTCACTCTTTCTATGTATCTATTTAGTTTTATTTAGGCTTCTGTTTGTCTGTGCCTTTCTGTATTTCTCTCACTCCCTTTCTATTTATATATTTATGTTTTTCACTTCTTTTCTGAAACTCGTTCATTATGTTTGTTTGTCTGCCTCACTCGAGCTGACCCTCTTTCACTCAACCGCTCTCTCTCTCTCTCTCTCGCTCTCTCTCTCTCTCTCTCTCTCTCTCTCTCTTTCTCTCTCTCTCTTTCTCTCTCTCTCTCTCTCTCTCTAACATTTTATATTTATGCCTCACTTTTACTCATAGTACTCTTTCTATCTATATATTTCTGATCCTCACTTCTTTCCTCTATCCCTTTCATTTTGTCATTCCTCTGTCTCTTGCATTTTGTTTGTCTGTACTTCTTCAACTCAACCACTCATTCTAACTCTTTCATTTTTTCTGCCCGTATACCTGTTTATTTGGGTCTTTCTGTCTATCACTCACTTTTTTCATGCCCTTTTTATTTATTGTATATCCATGAGTCCTAATTTTCCGTGGTCAAATAAAGCATATTTTCATTGTTCCTACTCTGTATCTCTTTCATTTGTCAGTATATTATCTCTGCTTATCTCAGAAATTTTCTCTCTATTTAATGCATTCACTCTTCATCTCACTCGCTTTTTATTGACATATAGCTCTCATTCATTTTCTCTGTTTATTTCATTTTTTTCTGTCTGTCTGTTTGTATCACTCGTTCTATTACTCCTTCAATTCCTCTCCTTTCCTCGTAGTCTCTTTTTATGTTTCTATATCTCCCTATCTTTACTATTTTTTATAAGATCTGTTTGTCTTTGTCTTCTGTCTGTCTCATCAGTTCTGTCTCTTAGTCACACATTCTCTCTTTCTCTAACACTTTTTCTTTCTATTTATATCTCTCGGTCATTAATGTTATATTTGGTGTAACTCATTCTAATTCTTAATCATTTAGTTAAAATGGAAATTGTCTAAACCACCCACACTAAATAAGATCCTGTAGACCTAACCTGAAGAAATTCTCGCTGTATCTCTTTCGTTTGTCTGTTAGTCTTTCAGTATATCTATGTCTTTCTGCCTGTTTCGCTCATTTTGCCTCTCTCTCATCAAACTCTTTTTCTATCTATATAGAGCTCTATAGCCTTATTTCTATCCTTTTATTTTTCTGTCTGTCAGTCCTCTCTGTTTCTAAAATCGGGATTGCTGCATATTGCCAGACTGTGTTTTTCTGTTTTTCGTGACGATTTTAAACAAGGCTAAAAACAAAGTATTGAGAACCTACTAGTTTAAATAATTATTTTAGAGTTTCGTTTTCTTTTTTGTACCCTGTATATTACAGAACACATATTTATTGAGATATGTATACATTGATTTAAATGCTAATTTAAAAAAAGTTTAAAATTGAAGGATTTCACTGCTATTTCAAATATCGCAAAGAAATGCTTGAAAATTTACATCTTGATGTTTGTATTTTTGAATTTTTCGAAGCGGCGTCTCTTTCAAGAAAAAACATGAGGACTTAAAATCCTTACGAACCTAATTGTTTAAAATGTTAGCTTTGTACAGTGTGTCATCCCGTGGGCTTTCAAGGTTTTCCATTTCCCCCCTTTCTGATGAAATTCAAGTTCCTAGCCTAAATGACTTAGCTTATTTGCAATTGTAATGTTGTACTTTTCAAAAGGGCCATTAGATTGTTGTAAAACGTTTTTCAATAAAGTCCCACGCGCAAAGCGAATCAGAGGTTAATTGTACTAATATAAACGGAAAACAACACAAATAATTCTAAAAACGTGAAAATAAACCACGGTTATTCTGAGCTGAAAATCAAGAGATTTCTAAACCAAAGCAGGTTTCGCCGAAACCGCACGTGCCGAAATTCGACAATATTAGTCCACATAAACATGTAAACAACTACACATACATGACCAGCCTAATTGAGAGTCGACGGAAATGCACGCATAACAATACATTCTGATAAAATAACACAAATACACTTAAAAATAGAAACGTGATGATAGGCTGATTTGCATCCATGCTAATCCAGAGTGTCCCATATTCCTCAGGATAATCGGAAGTAAGCTCCTCCATTCGCGCTAATAAATTAAATTCTCACACTAACCTAGAGTACGCGATATTTCTCGGGGCAATTGAGGATAAACCCAACTAAATTACTTTCACAGTCACAATTAACTTTTTTAAAAAGACGGCTCTTCACATAGATTTGTTGTTTACAGTGAATGCTCATCATCAGATTGAAGGATTAATTTTTTACTCTTACAATTCATGTCGAGAGACGTGTTTGTAACTCCTTACCTGACGATGAGCGTTTGGTTGAAATCCGGATCGTTGTAAACAACAATCTCTGTGTAGAGCCATCATCTACAAAAAGTGAACCTAGATTTCTTGATATTCCGAGTGGTATAGGGGAAAAACTCCTCCATTCACCTAATAATAAATAAGTTTGTTCTAATAAACATGACAGCGTAAACTACACAGGGTGTATGGCTACTTGTGTTACAGACTGTGCCAGTAGATTCTACATTCAAAATGGGACCAAAAAGTCCTAATTAACGTTGATCCGTATGTCAGCAGTTTCGGAGTTATTCCACTTTTTCTGATTTTTTAACATTTCACGACCTTGCTTTAAATAAACAACTAAAAGGTTTTGGACATGTTGGTACCATTGAAAACTGCGTTTTAGTAGCGAGAACTTTGAAAAATATATATTTTATTTTTCCAAAGTTGAAAACACTATGGTGACTTTAAACTACTATTTACAAGCCTAGAGACCATCAAATTTCAGAAAACGTACTCCATTTAATTTTCTTTTAGTGGTGTAATATTTTTTAAATTACTTTTTCCAAAGATGAAGAAATAGATGGAGGAATGGAAAAAACCGTGGCTGACGGATTGGTAAGGTGGATAATTAAAAAAAACCTAAGGAAATTCTACCTTACCTCCTTATTAATTCTTCAACCACGTTTTTTCTTTTCCTTCATCAATTTCTTCATCTTTGAAAAAGTAATTAATAAAGAAATTGCACCACTAAAAAGGATATTAAATGGAGTATGTTCTCTGAAATTTGCCGGTCTCTAGGTTTGCAAATAGTACTTTAGAATTACCATAGTAAGATTTTTCAACTTTCAAAAAAACCTTTTTCCAAGTTCTCGCTACTAAAACTCTTATTTCAAGAACGTTTACAAATTTAGTATTGATAACATCTTATTGGAAATTTAACTTAGTTTTAAATGGTGTCAACAAATTTGTCGAAAAGCTTTTATTTTTGGAGTTATCATTGTTTATTTGAAGTCAGGTCGTGAAATCTTAAAAAATCAGAAAAAAGTGAAATAACTCCGAAAGTGTTGATATTTCAATTACAGCTAATTATCACTTTTTGGTTCCATTTGAATGTAGAATATACTTCCAAACACGAGTAGCCGAACACCCTGCATACAGTAACGTATGGCCCGGAGACCGGAGATAGTGGATAATGGAGATGTCTGTCTATGCTGCCGTGCCTCAAAGCCGCTCATAAATCAAGATGTACTTCTTTCTTTGGATACTTAGTTCATTGCAGCCTGTTCTTATGTGCTCTGGGGGATAATTTCTCCACACAATGGACACCTACGCGGTCTCATCCGATGTGTGGACATCGCCGTGTGTGATCTTAGTATGACCTATGTGCAACCTAGTATGTACGACCTTTTTCCTAATAGACCCAGTCTCCGCAGGCCAGTGACCGATCTGACCCCTTCTTTCTATCAAATCCTAGTCTTCTCCGACAGACGGTTAGAAAAACATGCTTTTTTATTTAAAATTTTGTTTCAAATATTATTGTTTGTACAATTGTGATTTTAAGAATAAAATGTTTTTCTTTCTTCAAACGTTTTAGAGCGATACGCATGAATTTAAAATCAATTAAAAAAATCTCTCACTGTTTGGCGTAACACATCGGGCTTATTAGTTTATCAGCTTAAACCCCTTCTTCCTAACAAATTAACAAGTCAAACTTTCAAATATTTTGAAAAAATTATAAGCATTATAAGAAAATGTCATTGTACGTCAAAATTCTTGCTTATAACAGGCTTTTTCTTCTGGATGGGTTTTTAAGGGGGCGTCACCGGGTTTTAAGATTATAACAGACATCTGTGACTATTGCCAAAGGGATTTTTGAGATATTTGATTACCTCTTTATCCTGTTATTAAGCTTTTGCAAGTTTAGTATGTCGTATAACGTGAAAGGCTATAGGCAATTTGACATGGCTGATCCTTGTGTGCTCGTCAAGGTTTTTCTTACCACACCAGGACTACACGAACCGACCATCATACGGTATAATCAGAAAAGACGTGCTTGTCATTAAAACAACTGTGACAATATTTTGGATGATGTGTTTACAGAAAAACGTGTTTGTGTTGTATAACAACTATAAACAAAAAAAAATAAATCAAGCAAAATATCTACTTATCACTTTTTAGGATTTACGCGGTGTGATGGATAAAAGGTACTTTCTGGGGTCATCGGTGGGCGCAACGGTTTAGGCGTGACACAGCGCTAATCACTGTAAGAAAGGTGTCGGGTTCGAATCCAGGGCCGCTGGATTCGAACCCCACATACTTACAAATGGGCTTTTTTCAAAAACACCGGCACCCCGAGGGTTGATATGACCTCTGCTGTTGCGAACCCTCGTAAAAAAAAGTACTTTCTTTCAGAATTTAATATCAATGTTTTGTAGATTTGTTTTCCTCAAGTCTGACAAATTTCAGTAGGTAAATTTTTGACATGAATATCGTGTTATTTGTCTCATTGAGTTTTTAAAACAGAACTTTACAATAAATGTGTTTTTAGTAAAAAATTCTTGCTTTATTAATCTCTAGAATTTCAATTAAATAGGATCTTGCCACTCGAATCTTATCAATATTTAAACGAAATATGCTAAAATGCCGGCGAATTACTTTACAAAAGGAATTTCCACCTTACGCCACGGCCGATTTCGGTAATATCGAATTCCAAAACCATCCCGGTTTTCGTTAACGGACGGAACGCTCCCGGTATTCTGGGGTGAATGTGTCGAAATAGTCCGACTTTCCTCAGTGAAAGTGTACGAAGAAAGGTCTGAGAATCTTTCAGAGTACAAACGCCTCTTTACGTCCTATAGCCGTCGGCGATTCATTCTTCTCAGGGTGTAATTTAAGTGTAATATCATGCCAACCGCCTTCTCTTCCTCAAAACAGCTAATAAATCTGTTTTTCATATCATTAACACGTTATGTAAACTGTTGTCCGGAATATTGAGAATTATTTATTCTGACATCATAGTTTACTTTTTTTTTTTAAGTTTTACAGTAAATCTGATTTTACAAAACTGCACCGTAGTTCAATTGACAATAAAGAAGCCCTATGAAACTAACAAAAATATTTTGTTAGTAATAGCAGGTTTATATTTATTATTATGTGTGGTGTTTAGTGACCGTTAGTTAATGATTATTTGGAGATCGTGAGTTGCGGTCTGGTGTGACGTAGGTTTTAGAAAAACATTTTCTTTATCGTGTCAACGTTTCGATCTTTATCGAGATCATCTTCAGGGCTCAAAGTGTTTGTTTTCTGAGCAGATGTGTTATTATTGTGTCGTGTTGAGTCCAACAACTCAACTCAGTTCTACACATCTACACAGAAAACAAACACTTTGAGCTCTGAAGATGATCTCAATAAAGATCGAAACGTTGGCACGATAAAGAAAATGTTTTACTAAAACCTACGTTACACCAGACCGCACCTCACGATCTCCAAATAATCATTTATTATTATTATTTTTTTACTTCATTTTTGTTATCTACAACTGTACATGTATTACAAGCAACCAGCAGATTGGATTTCAATTTATGTTTGTGGCATTATTTACAGAGAAAGTGATATTACTCATTGGCAGCCTATCTGGGATTAATAAAGTGATATTAATTATTTAAGAGACCTCTTATTCATATTCTTTTCAGACATTTACGTGGTAACTGCGAGGAATGGATTAATCATATTTGTGTGTTAGTGAGATTTTGTAATTTACGACAAAAATGTAATGATTGTTGATGGCATGGATTGCTGGCATGTGAAGTGTGTAAGTTTTACGCAAAAAGGGGCAGAAACGATTAGTCTTAAAATTTTGGTTTGAAAACTTTGTAATCTTTGAATATTGGAATATTTGGCCGATCCATAAACTTAGTACCCGTACATCCAAATAGGTTTGAATAGGTAAGCGTATGTCGAAAGTTTTGATTTAAATGGTAATTTTGATTGTCGGTTGAGTAGGTAACAAAGCATTTTAAATTGTTTGTTGAATGTCTGTTTTTTATGTGTTCTGTCTGTTAATAGTGAGTGTGGATTCCAAGTTAGTCTTCTATGAAATGTAAGTCCTAACTTAACTTCCTCCAACAGGAATAAAACTGAAATGGAGAGACATAAACAAACTGTGGAAAAACCATCCTTCACTCATGGCTCCAAGAGATGACATGAACAGGAAATTCCGAATACATCTGGGCACCAAAAAGGAATGGGAAAGAGAGGGAAATAACTCCCTCAAAAATGGCACCATCCTTTGGTACACAGATGGATCTAGAATGCGGGAACCCATGGGAAAGCACACCAGTATCTTCCAAGCTGAGATTCACGCAATTGAAAGATGTATCCAATTCAATCTAAATAGAGGATACAAAAACAAGAATATAGCTATCATGTCAGATAGCCAAGCAGCCATCAAAGCACTAAGCTCAAATACCATTAGTTCAAGGATGGTGCTGAACTGCAAAACCAAATTAAACATATTAGGTTCGCAGAATAAAGTCAGCCTCTGCTGGGTCCCAGGACACATGGGAGTAGAAGGCAACGAGAAAGCGGACACCCTTGCAAGAAAAGGGGCTGCCACACCGCTAATAGGACCCGAACCCTTCTGTGGAATAGGAATACACACTATTAATGAATATCTCAGACAGAAGGACAAAAAGAAAATGAGCGAATTCCAATTCACTTATTGGACATAGACAATCCAAGAATCTTCTAACCAATTTTGGCAAGAAAGAAATCACAGAATGTGTCAAAGGAAGCAGGAATAGACTGCGAATCCTAACAGGATTCCTGACAGGACACTGTAGATTAAATGGACATCTAAAGAAAATTGGAATAATCCAAGATGGCACATGTAGATTCTGCAAAGAAGCAGAAGAGACACCAACACACCTACTAACAAACTGCGGAGCTACACTAGCCCGCAGGAGGAAGTGTTTTGGGATGTACAATGTGACCATAGAAGAACTACAACCACTGAAACCGGGCCTATTAATCAAGTTTCTTGATGAAATAGGACTCACCGATGTTCTTTAGGCAGAGCACAGGGGATACAATAGCTCTTAAAGGGCGCTGTATACCATACCCTGAAATATTATATCTATCTATCTAACTTAACTTTGTCGGATTGAGGAACATTTTGAGGTTCATTGTGTACGACAAGTCTCACGACAGAGTGTGTGGCAGTAAGTGCATTCTCATCAGAAGTCAAAATTGTGTTCAACAGCGGATTATTTGGAAGAGTGAAGAATGCACGTTGGTTAATAAGAAGATAAGAATGTGTGGGAAAGATGGAGTGGAATTTAAGTACGAGATCGTCGTAAGTATCGAATGTTTTAGTACAAGTCTTTTTAGTCTGGTGTGATGGTTCCATGTCAATCGCTTGTCCAGAAGTAGTCAAAGAAAAAAGGATGCTATTCATGTAGAGTTAAGATGTTACTCCAACAAGTGGAATTAATTAATTTTGGTCTCGTCTATCTTTTTCAGCTTTTTATATGCCTCCTCCAGCAAGGAAATGCCGATTTAAAGTTTTTTGTGGGAAATAACAGTATGAGAAAGTTGGGAAAGGATAGCTGAATCAGAAATGTAGATGTTAGAAGATATGTGAGCATATTATGTGTGTAAATTGAGTAGAGGATAGGACTAGGCCTTGGGGTACACCAGTGTTAACTGTGAGAATGGGAGAGAGAGTGCATAGCCAATACAACCTGAAAATATCTGTTGGAGGGTTTATGGGTAAGAAAGTATTAGTTGGAAAGGACACACTTGAACTTAAAGAGCAGTTGAACAAAAAAATTACGCAAAAGATGCCAAACGTCGCTAAAGTTATAGATTGTACATTCTACATCTTCAAAAATAATCATAACAAATGACAATAAAAATTATCCATAATGGAACAAAGGAAAAGAAAAAATAATGGAAAGCTAAATAAAATATTTTTCTGATGAAATTCGAACGATTTTTCTTAATCCCTTTCAGAAAGGTTTTCACACACACCAACCCTATATTATTTTATAGAGAAAATTTTAAACCTTCCAGAGGTTTCCGAATATTGTTAAAAACCCCAAACGTAGACATTCTTTATTAATTAATACAATTTTTGATTTGAGCAATTAATAAATTACGTCTTTTCGTGTTCACAGCTTTTGGAGAACGACTTGGATGGAGAACTGGACCATCAGATGGTATACGAGCCAAGACTGTACAAGAGAGAAGCGTACGATAAACAGTTACAGTATCTCCATTAACGGAACAGAAAAACTGGCTGATATGCTGTACAAAATGTCAAAACGGCTTCATTACATTATTAATAAATAAGAAAAAGGCTGGATCATGATGTTTTTTTGGTATTGGAGGAGACATTCGCTTTTTATCATTTTATGTAATTCAAACTGCCTGATTACGCTGTAGTTTTTATCGATTGTTTATTTTTTATTAATAAATTATTATTTTAGCCCGAGCAACTCTTGTTTAATTTGACCGATTTCCATGAGTTTTTTTGTCTATAAAATCTTCCACGTTCTTTCTCTAGGACGTCCTTGGAAGCATTTTCTAAAAATTTTGCTAGGTTGAAAATATTTGATAATCAGACTTACAAAAGAAAAGCTTCATTATGAATAAGGTAGTACGTAGTCTTCAAAGTATGTTTTTTAATTCTTCCCATTGGAAGGAAAATATTTTTTTTGCAATTGGTGGCACTCATTGTGTATGATTAGGGGTCAAGGAGATCCCGAGGCCATCATCGGTTGAGGCGACGTGGTGGGTTGCCAGGACGGGAATGAATGGAGAGGGCTCGAGCAGTATGGTTAGGATGGTTCGAAAGGTTAATGTGGAAGGTTTGGAATCTGGACCGGATTAGTTCGTTGACAAAAGGAATGTTGAGGTGTTTGTGGACAGTGAGGTTAGTGCTTTGACAATTTGTCTAAGGACTTTCGATTGGAAGGACTGATGCGCTGGATATTGGAAGGCTTGGCAGTACCCCACAGTACCACTCCGTATGTCGATATTGGTATTAGTAAAGTCTGGTACAGTGTTAACTTTGTCTTAATTGTCAAAGTCGATTTCGGTCTTAAAAGCCTTCGTAGTAGTCCAAGTCTTGTATTAAGTTGCTGTTTTTTAAGTTTTGTGTGGGAATTCCACGTCAATCTGCTGTCGAGATATATTCCCAGGTATTTGTCTTGAGTGGAAACTGGTATCTCTTTGCTGTTGATGTACAATGGAGGGCATGACTGCTTTTTCAGTACACTGAGTGCATTTTTTTTCGTTCAGTCTTGTCCTCCATTTTTTACACCAGTGTTCGATAAGGTCAAGGTGTTCCTGGATGTTGGAGATAGCTTGGACAGAATTCGAGTTAGAGGATAGGGTTGCGGTGTCGTCCGCGTAGGTGGTGATAATAGTGTCAGGATGTATTGGTAGGTCAGCAGTATAAATGATATATAGGATAGGACCAAGGATACTTCCTTGCAGTACACCGTCCTGTGTCTGTTTGACTTCCGAGAATTCATTGCCGCACCTCACTCTGAAACAGCGATCAGTTAGGTAGGATTTCAATAAAAGGTAATAATGAGAGTGTAGGAAGCGCTTAAGTTTAAAAAGTATGCCTGGATTCCAGATGTCGAAAGCCTGTGCTGGAAGGAAAATATAAAATTTTTCAAAGGGGTGAAGTTGTTGCACTGTGGGGCTGAAACTTGAATAATAAAAAATAATGTATACAATATAAGTAAAATAATACACCTAAAAAAAGTCCTTCTTGTACGGAAAAAACTGAAGTATTTACAACGTACGAGAAGCTTTCGTTTTCTTGTTCATCAGGAATCATTTAACCAGGCAATATCCAGAGATAAAATTTAAAGAAAAATCAAAAATAACCATAATAAATTAGAAATATATTTAATATATTAAATTTCTCAATATGCCACAAAAATTAAATTTTAATGTATCATTCTGACAGTGGACTACGTTTCAGGATTCAGCCTTATCCTCATCATCTCAATGTATTTGAGATAATCGTCCCCTCTCTTCCACAGTGCACATTCCTATCTTTAGAAAGATCATCAGAGCACCTTTATTTTATTTTGAAGCTTCAGGTGAAATTACCATAATGAAAAAAGTGTAAAACTAAGGATTAGGTTTAACCTGAATAATCATAAAAATGTACAATTTGTACATCGATAGGCTAGTAAAAAGGTCTATTTGTAGGTTTAAAATTTTTGAACATTCTTAAAAATTTAAAATATATATATACATACTCCCAATCAAAAATATTGCGACGCCGTGAGTTTTTAACGTTTAAGTTTATGAGAACGTCCGGTTTTACATAAATAAAAAGTCTAACCATCTTTCCAACACATTCGCCTTTAGTATTTCAAGGGTTGTGAAGGGTTAATCCGGTGAATTTATCCTTTCTTTTGAGATTGTTCTAAACGTGGTTCAGACATTGACAATATTGACTTATGTGCATGTCCATAGCAATGATTCAGAGCCTATGAAAGGCTTCTTATAGTCTTATAAGACCATCTCCATAAATCTTAACCTATTCAAAGCTCTTCTTTCCCTTAGATTGGTACCATCGTGGTACGTGCCTCCGAAAAAAGACGCTTCAGAACACGATAAACCCTACGGCAAATGTCACCGGTCGTGCAGCGTTCTTCAGGTTTTCTCTAGACTCTTTCAAAGACTGTTAAATGCCACTCTTGTCTGCATAAGGATAAGGACTTTTTTTTCCATTCCTCTATAGTCGATGTGTGTTCCCTTTCAAATCTTCACTCACATAACACCTGAATTGTGGCCTTATTGACATAAGGTCATTCTTCTTTTAACAGTTGACTCTAAGATAGATATCAGCAGAATACCATCAATCACGTTTTTAAAGCCGGAAACTGATGAATCGCGCTTCCGGATTTCTTATATTTCAATAAAACCGTCTTCTATGGATGCCCTGAGTTTGGTCAACTCGTATGACTCCCAGTCCCTCTGTATTCTTTTAATAGTCCTGAAACTCACGAATAATTAATGCTAAAGGAATAAAGATACAACAAAATTGACATAGCAAAGGAAATAAAGGGAATTTACTTCTTAAAACAATAATAAAAAGTCTTAATTAGAAAGTGGTTATATTTTAAATTTATTTTGACATCTTTATATGAAATTGATTTAGTTAAAACAGCAATGATTTTTACAGGTGTAAATATATTTACTGATAACATTGTCATTGATTTTTGATTATTGGTCAGTTTTGTTTTCCTCAATTTGTATGAAATATTAAAACTAATTTGTTGAATTCGTGAGAAGGGGTCAAGAATGAGGTAGTTTAGAAAAACACCGTTTTTATTTTTTTTTACCGACGTTTCGACTTTTATTCGGGTCATCTTCAGGGCATAAAGCGTGGCGCAATTCTTGTGAAGTCATAGTGGTGTGGTGTGAAATTGTGAACGGTCCCAAAAACTAAATAATTGTAAAATAAGCCCCAACCGATAATAAAAGTTTATATTTGTAATAGAAATTCTTGTTTCACAGTGTTTCATCTGTTTTTCTCAAATCTTACACATTCTGCTTCGAATACTTGCGAGACGCGTTTCCCAACAATTTCCCAATGGGAAAGTTTTTGAACTTTTCGTTTATTTATGAAGCTTATTTATAAAGCGAAATGTGTGTAAAAGCCAGAAAACATTTTCTGAAGGATGTCGTATTTCATGAAGCACCTGAATGATTCTGTGTGATCTCTAATAATCGGGTTTGAAAGCTTACGTATTCTTTTTCGATGAAGACGTAGTGAAAGTTATTGGATTTTTCGTTTACTTGTGAAGCTTAAGATGAAATCGCCCAGTGAAAAATCTATTAAATATGATTTATTAACGTAATATATTTATGAGATAATATCTTCAGTGCTTCTTATTGTTTATGTACAACTTCCATGGGGCATTAAAATCCTCGTGTATGTTTTCTAAGTGTTCTTCTCAAATCTTGCGCAGTCTTCTGCAATTCCTCGCAAAATGCATTTCTAAACAATTTTTTATTAGGGAAGTTATTGTAATTTTTGTTTATTTAGAAAACTTAAGTTGTAATTAACCAGTAAAAAGCTATTAAATATTACTTATCAACGAATTATAATTATGCTTTTCGTTGTTTCTATACAACTTCCTTGAGGCATTAAATAGATAAAACCAAATTGTATTAATCATTTCGTATTTGATTATAAAATTTTATTTTTGTCTGATCCACTTTTATTACACTGTTTTCGACCTGATTTTCACAAATCTAACACATTCTAATGCAAATCCACGCAAAATGTGTTTCCTAACAATTTCCTAATGGGAAAGTTTTCGGACTTTTCTTTTATTTGTGTGCCTTGTGATAAAATTAGACCGATTTGTATTTGTCAGGAAAGAGATTCTGGGTTCGAATCACGGTATAGATTTTGGAAATTTATTCAAGATTAATTTGTAAAGTAGTTCAACCTCTCGTCCGCGATATCCAAAGGGGTGTTGATGTTTAAGCCTTCCTCTACGACTGGAATTAATGTAATTGATTAAAATTTTATTTCTCTTTTCTTCTAAGTTCTAAAATTTCTCGTTTGATTTGAAAAAAAAATTGACGGCCTTTTTACACAACTTCATCAAGGTTGATTGATATGGCAAAATATATTTGTGATGCCTATGAATTCAAGAATGACGTATGGCATGAAATATTCACACATCAGTAAAATAAGTCCCAGTCATAATTTATCGATTTAAAAAAAATTACTAAAGTCACTTGTAGTAAATATTGTTTATAGTAAGATATCTGGCCGACCACTGAAGATGGCGAAAAGCCCGACGCACCGAAAAGCGTGGAGAAGTAGAACAAAACGGAAACTAGCAAACTGCAGTAGATCCCAAACTTTGGTCGTTGAACTTCGAGAAAAATTAATAATTACAAAAATAAACGTAGAATTAATAATGAGTACTGAAAACTAAAGTTTTTAAAATTTTTATTTATTCATTCGATGTTTGTTTTTCCACACGTAAACAAAATAGGTAAGGTAAGTGGGACATGACCTGTCCGATGAGGAGGAAGAAAGGTGAAGCACCTTATCAGGATCCAGCGTGCTCAATTTGTATTGTCTCCGAACAAGTGCAGGTCAAACAGCCAGTGGAAGTGGAATATCTAAAAAGCGTTCGTACGACCACAGCTACTTAGATTTGGGATTTAAAGAAGCTGACGATGGTAAAGCTCAGTGTGTGATTGGCGCGAAAGTTCTTCCAAACAGTTAATGGTTCCAGTTAAGTTCGTATTTGAGGGTACACGCCCAGAACTCCGGGAGAAACAGATTTTTTCACGAGGAAGCGCACTAAACTGGCTGCTTTTCAAACCTCCATTAAAACTCATGCAAAAACCGTTAATGAAGACTCACTAAAAGCGACTCACTTCATTACTTATCGAGTAGCATAAGCAGGTAAGGCTCATACCGTCGCTGAAACCTTCGTAAAACCGTTGTGCTAACGATGCTTGACATTATATGTTGCCATTATCAAACAAGTAAAAAGACGGATACTTGATTTATCGAATGATATGACAGAATCGCTGGTTTCTCGCTTCGAACACTATTAATTTTCTCTCCAAATCGATGAATCAACTGACGTCGCGGGATTGGCTATTTTATTGGCTTTTGTCCGTGATAAATACTTGAGATGTTTGGAAGAGGATCTTCTCTTGAAACCATTTCCTGCCAATGCAACAAGTGCCGATACAATTTTTTTTACAACTAAAGAAATTCCATGGTCAATTGCATTGACGTGAGCACCGATGGCAAAAACTTGCTGAACGATCGGAGTGATTACTAAAATGAAAGATAAATCGAAAGACATCAGTTACATCTACAGTTACAGCAGCAGCCATTGTGTTCTCCATAGACAAGCCTAGCTATGACACAAATGCCAGCCTCTTTTAAGAGAGTTCTGGTCTGTTCAAATTATAAATTATATCAAGTCGCGACCGCTGAAGTCAAAACTTTTCACAACGACATAGTGATGATATGGGAAGCCTTCATCATTCCCTCCTTCTCCATACATAAATCCGGCCAACCCAGTTTCGTGGGGTCGTTCATGGACCACAACGTCAGATTGGCCAACGTTTTCAATTAATAAAACTTTATGTAAGGTATTTGTTGAGATAAAAAAGCCAGTGTAACGAGCGGGATTCGAACCCACGACCTTCGGCTAAATAAGCCGCTGCTCTACCACTTGAGCTAACGTGACTTCGATCTACTCGGACACCAACTTCCCACCTCAACCCAACCTTTCGAATTTTCCCTCCTTTTTGCCATTTTTCAAATGTCGTGTAATCTATTCGATCGATAAATGAAATGGCCACGAGAGTTTTATTGAAGGTCGTGGGTTTGAATCCCGCTCGTAACACTGGCTTTTTTATTTTAACCAATAGATTACATCAATTGACCACAAACTCTAATGGATTTCATGTTTTCAATATTGAGAAATGACATTGTATGCAGTCGTATTTATCAGATATTTTCATGACATTGAATAAGTTGGGTTGCATGACATTGCAAGGGTAAAGTATCACAACTTTGGCCAATGGCAAACTTCAAAAGAAAAATCCATTTTTTGTATGAATCTGTTGAGGATGAAGAGGTTTTCTGTGTTAAATGATTTTTTTTAAAAGAAAACAAACTGCAGTTTGCGAACGGCACGTTGATTGATGAAATATGTGCACACCTTCGAAGTTGGTAGGTGTTCTTTTTACACTACTTCCTGTCAGCTCGAGATAAAGTATTGTAAACCATGAATGAGTAGTCAAGCCGTTTTCAGTTTCGACAAAGCCAAACAAACTATAATATTATCAATAGTTAATATGGGGGGGGGGCGTCGGTGACCGCAACGGTTTAGGCGTTGACACGGCGCTCAACACTGTAAGATAAAGGTCCCGGGTTCGAATCCAGAGGCCCTGCATTCGAACCCGACATACTTACAAATGGGCTTTTTTTCAAAAACACTGGCACTCTGAGGGTATATATGACCTCTGCTGTTGCGAACCCTTGGAAAAAAAAGTTAATATGTTTGTTAGACACTGCTTCAGACTACAGAAATCGATTTTCGAGTCCACTTGTTCTTCTTTCATTGGCCACAACTTACCTATGTGAATCCGGTTTTTCTATCTGTACAGCCACCAAAACTAAATACCGAAACTGTCTAGATGCTGAATCCGACATCGGTCGCCAGCTATCAAAACTGGCTATCAAAGCTATCAAAAGTTTAATTAACTACATATCATAAATATGATTTAATTTTAAGTATGTGAACGAGAGAAATTTTTTCTGTGAAAGGGGTCTGCTGGCCAAAAACCTTTGGGAAACCCTGCTTTAGCCGAAGAAACTCTTGTTTGACCATTTGCCACGTTATTTTCCAAAGCCTTTCTTTGGTCTTAGGAAATACTTATTTCTATGGTCCATCTTCATAAACTTAGTCCCAGTTGTAGTCTATCGCCCCGGCAGACGGTATGTAAAAAAATGTTAAGTATAAAGACTTACGCAACTACGAACTTAACCACGGGAATCATGCATTATTCAGGAGCAATTCAGCGAATGTTCGTCTCTCCGGGAGATTCACTCAGATAATCCTGCGTTTTTATTCTTCTAGGGCAATCGTCGAAACTGCAGAGACGAACAAGCGTTGCGAAACAGCTTCGTTACCGATAATAGTCCCGAGTAGGGTGAAATTCCTAAGGATTACCCGATAAACGCCAAATGTAAGCTTAACCAAGCATGCCGGATTTAGAAGAAAATAAACACCCGGAGGTGCATTTCTAAACCTCGATTTTTTTGCTTATTGAATTATTAGCGCAACTATTATCGGATTGGAGTACAATTAATCGCCGGAAGAGCCTACAATAACGAAAGGAACTTCGGTTACATGATTGACCAGGAAGGAAGTTTGTCAGGACGAAAAAAAAACGTGTGAAGCAAAGATCTTTTACTTTTCACGCAATCGGAAGATCAATTGAATTTTTTACCTTCTTCTTTCGCTCATTATCGAACGGTTTGCGACCCAAGAAACGCATTGTTCTACGCTCAGGGTTTCCTAGTCCATCACAGAAACGATCGATGTCTGATACGTCCTTTGTGAACGTAACCGTACGTAACACGTTACCTTTCCAAAAACGGCAGCATAAAATCGGTAAAATTTACCTATCAAAGTAGTCCAACTGGTTTGTACCTGGTCCAAGGTGTGTGAGAAATGTTTAAACTATAAGGAACAAAATAAATTTCTTTATTTTCTCAATCGTATTCCTGTTTAAACACTCAAATACAAAAAACCCGGACACTCGCATTTTATTGTTTATTGAGTTTTAATGAAAATTATTTAATTATCATTGTTTGAAAGAAAATTCACCATTGGGTATTATCTATATCCTTTGGCCTAACGGAGAGATTTAAGCCAACTGGTTATCGAGTAAATAAACGATCGGATTTCGTCTTGTGAAACTCCCATTCTTCAATAACAGCGGTTTGAGGCGTATCTTTATCATGTAATAAGTAATATCATGACATAGGATCCATGTCAGGAGAACGTACAGGCCAATTCATTGTGATAACCCTACATCAGCCAAATAACGGGTGACAACTCGAGCTACATGCGATCGAGGAGCAGTATCGAGCATTAACACGAAGTTATCACCAACAAATGGAACGAATAGGACCTATACTTCCAGAGGAATTCGTCAATGTACCTTAGTGCAGTCAAAGATGCATTCTGTATGATAATCAGTTCGGTACTGGCATGGACGTTGATTCTACCTCATACCCTAACAGACTGTCTTTGAATGATGCGGGACGTCTAGAGACTAGG
The DNA here is from genome assembly GCF_000648675.2 of Cimex lectularius. Lineage (NCBI taxonomy): Eukaryota > Metazoa > Arthropoda > Insecta > Hemiptera > Cimicidae > Cimex > Cimex lectularius. The sequence goes on along the minus strand of NW_019392860.1, from coordinate 277,740 downwards.
CTACTCTTAAGAAACCTTCTGATGACCGTTTTAGAGTTCACCCTTATGGACAGTTTGGAGTTGACTACCTATCAAGGAAATCTTAAATAAAATTATAGTGCAGTAAGAGCAATAAAACGATCGTCTCTAGCCGTCGTACATCGGGTTCGAGCTCTTCGATCGAGACTTCCGGTGGCTTTTCGTGGATGGCGCGGCACACCCAAGACTTGGGCTATGTAACGACGCGACTTTGCAACTTCGCGCAACTTAAAAGCAACTAAGCTTTTAAGAAAAAAAGTAATTTTTTACTCAAATTTATTGTTTCATCGAAGAAAACAATTTAATAAACCCAATTAACTCAATCGACAAGTAGGCTCTAGAAAGGATGAAATTGAACTGAGTTCTTCATTAATCCATTTATGTTTCTAGTGGTCAATTGACCAAATTACTTCTTTCAATTAATTATTCTTTCTATGTAAGGTGTCGGTTGAGATAAAAAAGTCAATGTCACGAGCGGGATTCGAACCCACGACCTTCGGCTAAATACGCCGCTGCTCTAACTACTTGAGCCGAAGGTCGTGAGTTTTTTTTTAATTTTTTTAATTGGCCTTATGATCTTGCATATTAGCCATGATACGAATTCTTGTGTGTTCAAATTGGGGATTATCGGGAAAAAAGGGCCAGAGGCGACGGTGGGAATCGAACCCACGACCGCGGCGTGAGAGTCTCTCATGCTAACCACTCGGCTACCGCGGTCCCCCCAAAAGGTCGTGAGTTCGAATCCCGCTCGTGACACTGACTTTTTTTATCTCAATCAAGACCTTACACAGAAAGAATAATTAATTGAGTTCTTTATTTTTATTCTAAAGAGTGTAAAACAATTAATAACATTCTGTAAAGTTAAACAAAAATTTATTAATGTTGTCATTTTAAGTCAATTATTATCTTTATACCTAGTTATTATGGAAAATAAATAAATACAAGTGTCTGGTTTTTGTCTTTGAGTGTAAAAAGAACAAAGTATCATCAATAGATTGGGTACAGATAAATACAGACTATTCAGTATTGCTGTATAAAATGTAAAGAAAATTTTTTACTCAGGTTAAACATGTTTAAAAATCCCTTATAGAGAGGGTATATTTGATTTTTCCCCCACATCGATCGTTTAATTTAAAAAAGTATGTACTTACTAATAAAGATAATATAACTGGCACATAATGTAAGTCATTTACTTTGTTACCAATCGAGCTTTTATCTCTAAACATACTTCACTTACTTTCATTTCATCTAAGAAATTCAGTTGTTAAAAAAATGCCGCAAAGTCGACGAGAATTAAAAGGGCCAAACCATCTTCCGACTTGTTTTCACCAGTGCCCGAACTCATGGATTGAATTTCTTTTCGGAACATAATTTTGGACCGAAAATCAAAAGTTGTTTCTATGACTTCCGACTAAATTACTTTCACAAGTCATATATTGGAATTTTTTAAAATCCAGGCCCGTCTTACTCTAAAACCCGTACCTGGGTAGAAATCTCAGAACAGGTAGAAAATATAATCACTATTCTAATATATTATTTAAAAAAAAAATCATGTGATATAATTTTACTCTCTATTACAATTTAATTCAAGTAAACGTTTTTTCAATCGGTTAGGAAAATTAAGATCAACAACTTTAGTGGGAAGAAATGAGGCTGGTTTAAAGTGAAAAATTAGCGTTACGAAATTTTCAAATATTCACGTTGTACCAGGTGTTGCCAGTTTAATGAACTACCAGCAGTCGATCGGGCAAATTACGCACATTAGGAATCAATGTGGGCGGAAAATGGCCCGCCAAGTCTTCCTTCCTTCATTAGCTAACCGAAACTGTTTTAGGTCAAAGTCGTGATGGCGAGTAAATATTTTCTAGAAATCTTTATTTGGTATTTTTCAGCTTGTTCCCAAGAGCTGCTGAAGCGTCCGTCACGAATTATTACCATGGGCGACCACAACAACGTTGTGTTTTCCCATGCACAAACAACCAACATTATGTAGCCTCACTCCTTTGGATTATATCTGGACCATGTTTTAACACCTCGATTTAAAAAAAATGCAGAAAATTTTAAAAGAAGTTACATTGATAAAAATTGAAAGCTAAGCAACCGCTCAATGGAGATATAACCGGGCTTCTTAGTATACATCATCATCATCAAAATCCAACACAAAATAAAAATAGCTGCGCTAAGTTTGTAGTTTCTAAAACTTCATAGAAGTACCAGAAATGGATTGAGAATAACTGACTCAATATCTTAGAAGAAGAGGAATATTTCCTATTTTTAAAATAGATTAGAAAAAGTGTGCAAGTTCAGTAAGTTCACAGCATATGTATGTAGAAAAAACAAGTCTGGGGGCCGAGTGATTTGAGTTTTCAACTCGTACTAGCCATGCTAGGGATGGTTCTGGGTTCGAATCCCGGCAGAGCGTATGGTTTTTTAATGTATGTATCAAAAGTGGTTTGACTCTCGTCCGCGACACTCGACGGGTAATTAAACGCCAACTCCTTCTGTCTCCCAGGAATTATTTTACTTTTTTTAATCAAATGGAAAAAGTTCCAATGATTTTGGTAAAATTTTCGAATATATGGAAACCAATATTGCAATTTTGGCCTTTAAAGTAATGACAGACTTCAAGCTGTTATTTATTAAGCGGAAATTATGAATTGAACACACAACACAAACAAAGTTATATATATTTGTTCTTTACCATGTTCCAAAAATAATTGGGTAAATATTTTGAGAAAATCGTTCAATTATGGTCATAAATTATTTAAACATCAAAAATAAAAGTAAAACTGTTTGCTTTCAGTTGTTTGTGACGGTATTTTTTATTTATTTTTTTAAATTGCAAAACATATATTTTTGTTTAAATATTTATTTAATCTGTGTTTCCAGTACCAAATCCCACAATTTTTTTTAAATAGCATTGTATGAATTAAGGTACATCGAGACCAAATTAATATGCCCCACCCAATTTTTTAATATTACGAAATTTGGAAAACATTTATTTAATTATGGATTATTATTTAATTAATGATGATTATTTAATTATGATTCAACCCTATCTTGTTAAAGAAGATAGAAACAAACTTGTTAAAGAAAGAAGAAAGAAACAAAGAATTTTATGCTGTAAATAAAAATTAAACAATTACAACTTAAAAAACTGTTGTTTGGGTTTCTCTTGGTCCTGGATGGTGGTAGGCAGTGTTAGGAGCAATTGTGGAAATGTAACAAATAAAAAAATATCATAAACACTCAGGAAAAAAGATTTTTAAAAATTTAGTTCTAGCTTCCATTAAGCGTAAAAATTTCTTTTTGCTTTGTTCTAGGAAAAGAAAATTCTTCAAAATAACGAAAAATTGTATCGTTTTATTTGAAAACCAAAATTTTATTTCGGAACTCATTCAAGAGACAATAACGGAACGTATGGAATATTATGCTAGTTAAAATAAACTAGAGGAAAAATATATACTTTCAATTTTTGCAAATTTTGTAGCATTGTAAAATACATAGAAACAAAATTGAATTCTATGTGCATTTATATACATTTTTATGATTAAATTGAGAAGTTTTATACTTCAACTTTTAAAACCTTCTTTTTGACTTGTTACACTCAAAATTCTACGGATTCGCACAACAAACAAAGAAAAGCAAACAAGCACATCAACTCATAGAAAATTATCTACTTACACAAAAAATTATCTTGTTGTTTGGACAGTAGGGACATTTAAGTCCAATTGGACATCTTTACTGATGTAGTTTTCCTCCAATACAAATGTTAAAAAATTAAGTGTCGGAATACCTCATCCGATTCACCGGACAGAAAAAAATTGCCCTAGTTCGACATTATTATTTAATTAATCCATATGGCCATAATTGACCATATTGTGGGATGTTTAGTGACCGTTAGTTAATGATTATATGGAGATCGTGAGATGCGGTCTGGTGTGATGTAGGTTTTAGAAAAACATTTTCTTTATCGTGCTAACGTTTCGGCCTTTATTGAAATCATCTTCAGGGCTCAAAGTGTTTGTTGTGTTGAGAGTGCCCCACGACACAGATGAATGACACATCTACACGGAAAACAAACACTTTGAGCTCTGAAGATGATTTCAATAAAGGTCGAAACGTAGCACGATAAAGAAAATGTTTTTCTAAAACCTACATCACGCCAGACCGCATCTTACGATCTCCATATAATCACTGACCAAACTAATCATTCCAAATAATTACTCTTTTTATCTAAGGTTTTTAGTTGGGATGAAAAATTATTGTCACGAGCGGGATTCAAAGCGGGATTATTATTTAAAAATAACTTTAGGGTATAAAGATTAAAATTCTTTAGAATGGTATGTTATAAACTAAAAACATTACTAAGAATCCTCCAGGGTTAGAAATTTAAGAGGAAAGAAAGTGGATTTGTTGTAATTGTTTAAATTTTAGTTTATTCGCCATTACTATTAAAAGTGGGTTTTTAAAAAAATTATCTGGTGCAATGGAGAAGAAAATTTTAATGGCAGCACCTGGAATCGACCCCAGGAACACGTCACAGGACACCCTTTCCTTTTTATTTGTTTTATTTAACAGACCAATTTCGATCCGTCAACCCTCATCAGTCTTGAGTTTCTAAAATGTACAGGTTTATATATTTTTTACAAAACCATGTCAATTTTACAGTTAAATGCCTATAAAATATATTTAAATTATATTAAAATCTGCCGGGTAACTCACCTCGTTTCTGATCAGACAACATGAAGAGGTGGGTTCCCCTTAGGTTACATATATCCAATATGTGGCTTTATTTGCACCTATGATTATTTTTTTATTGTAATACAGAATGAAAGTAGATTTTCACTAACATATCTATAAAATAGTTGAATGTTGATTTTCGAGTTGGATATCGAATTACAATTATCTCTTTGCCCATTTTATCTTTCTTTTAGTACAGTAGTAATTTTACAGTTACAGTGAGACTTATTTTCTTCGGTTTATGTTTTTGTCCCATGTTTACGAATACACCACTATTTACCCTATTATAGTAAAGTAAATAAAAATCCATTATATTTCGTGGTCGATTGACCAAATAACTTCTTTCAACTAATTAATCTTTATGTAAGGTATTGGTTGAAATGAAAAAGTCAGTGTCACGAGCGGGATTCGAACCCACGACCTTCGGCAGCCGAAGGTCAACTTTTTCATTTCGACCAATCCCTTACACAAAAATTAATTAATTGAAAGTAAATAAAAATATTTTAAAACGTGTCAAGAAGAGAATTTTCCTGTATTTCCACTTCCTTTGGCAGTTTACGCGATCGGTACGAGATAAAATCAAAATTTCACCCCCGGCAGTGCGGGGTTTTCCAGCCGCTAGTACAAAAGGGCGAATTCGGCCCGGATTCCCTCAGAACAACGAGTACTTCCTCCGAGTACTTTATCCGGTTTTCATTGACCGTCTCGTAAGACGGATCCACCAGCGTCAGGTATTCGCCCTCTGGCTAGAGAGCGATACAATTAAGGAAAGTCGCCCTACAAGAATATCGCACCGTTAGCCAACCCCCAGAACTCACCCCGAGTATAAATACGAGGGCTCGAGCACAACCTAGTCATTACAACCCTACAACATGAAGTTGGTAAGTACGCGTTTAAACAATATTTTAACAATTTGTTATCCTTTTATTCTTTATCGGTATAGCTTTTATTTAAATTTTTCCCAGTCGTGCCCAGTGAAATTTACAGATCGTAAAGAAATTTTCGTGATTAGAGATATCGCGATCTTTTTGGCTTTTTGTGAAGAATCTATTGCGGAAAGAGAGTCGGGCTTTCGAGTTTTTGTTTTATTAGAATCCCAATTGCGAAATAGCCGGCTTCCTTAGTTATTTCAGGAGGAACTCGCCTCTGGAATAAATCAGACATACAGCTCCCCGGAGTTAGACAACGTGATTAAACTTCATTTTCTACTCGGGCTATAAATTTCTTTTGTGCCCCTAATCTGTACAGAAAGTACTACCTTGTTCTACATAACATAACTAGTAACAATTCCATGGATCCTATCGAATGTAATTTACCGATTTATAAATTCACCGAGATGATTATCCGAATAGTCTCAACACGGTTAAACTATCATTAAAAGAAAATTTACTTTTATAATACGTACATAATCCAATTATATGCTTCGGCAAAGTTTTAAAATTTGGCTCAGCGCAAAAAGTACCGATTTTTTTTTGTTATTTTATGCATTAAAATTAATGTAGATACATACTGACAGTTTAGGACTTTAAGAAATAGAATTACAGCGAGTTTGATTTTAATTTTGTTTTTTCTTTGAACGAGGGAAATATTAACCAGCTAGAATTTACAAACTCAGTAAAATGATTAGTGCTATCAGTTCAACTGGGTCCACCGCTTGCAAACCAATCAACGTCATAAACTTTGACTCGCTTGGCCAATTTCATTAATTTTGGTCAAACTTTTGCTCAGGTCATTTTAATCGATAATGATTTAAAAAAGTATTCTACAGAGGTATGACCTCTCATCAAAGACACCCAACGGGCGGGTACTTGGACGTAGCCCTTATGTATGACAGGAAAGTAAACAGTTGTCCAAAATACAATATTTTACCCACATATTATGATTCTATTCGAGCCCCGCAAGGTTATGAACTTGAAGCATGTTTACTGAGTTGAGTTTCTTACTGAAGATGGCGTGAAGCTTAAATGGTATGAGGGAAATATTAACCAGCTAGAGTATAGAACACAGTAAAGGGACAAGGCTATCAGTCAATTACAATAATTTTGGTCACAATTTTTCCCAGCCCAAGGAATTTTAATTGTTAATGATTTGATAAAAAAGTAGTGTGTAAAGGTTTGACCTCTCATCGGAGATAACCAACAGGTAGTTGGACGTCAAGTCTCTGTTCAGGAAAGAGAATAGTTGTTCAAATTACAATACTTTGTAAACATCTTTGCAGTAATCACACAGCCTATTTGAGCTCTGAAGGTGATGAACTTGTAGCATGTTTATTGGGTTGAGTTTCTCTCTGAAGTTGGCGCGAAGGACAACAGCTAGTATACGCCACCAACTTTAACCTACATCTTGGACACAATTTACCATAGTCCATGAAATTTTAAATTTATAGAGAAATCTATTTTAAAGAGGTTTGACCACTCGTCCGCGACACCCAACGGGTATTTGGACGTTAAGCCCTCCAGTATTTTAGGACTTATAACGTGTTAGGGTGAATCCCCTTCACACGATGCAAACTCGTTTCCTTGCGAGTGTAAAATAAAAATAAGAAACAAAATTTGTGCCACAAACTCAATTAAATTAAACGGATAAATTAAAAGACAAAAATCGGGACCTGATCCAAATAAATTATAACAAAGCCCGAGCCTGCGGTAGGGGATTAGCTTATCCTTTGAGATAAGCTCCACGTTTTTAAAAATATTGTTATAGACTTTACTCTTTACTTTAAAAGTATGGTTACGTATTTAGGGTATTACGTTCTGCTTCAAGTTTCTATATATATTTTTTAGGTTATACATATTCTCATTTTAAAATGAAGCATTAGACTTTAAATTTTCCATTTTATAATTTTATAATGCAATACTCTTTGCTATAGTCATATTAATTTTTGCTTTGAATTTTTAGTGTATAAAGCGAACGTGAAATAAGAAAAAAAACAGTTATTATATAAAAAAATGGTTTAGACTAATATGAAAAGTACGATACTCTCCTTAAATTTTAGAATTTTGCACTCAATTTGATTAAAAAAGTTGTCTATTAAATTCCTGCCAATTAACACATTTTTGTTTTAATTATAAAGTATGAAGATGCTATTTCAAGACACTTCACATATTTAATGCTTAAACCACTTAAAAAACTATTCTTTTGTCATTAAATTTTAGAATATTTCACTCTTTTCTGGTAACCTTTTTATCTAAATTTTCTACTGAAGGGTACACACCATTGTTCTTCTTTTTTAAAGTGTAAATGGTTACTAAGAAACCACAGTAAAATATAATAAATTTAATTGTAATAGTAACAATAATATATACAATAGCTTATAATGGGGGCGTCGGTGGCGGCAACGGTTCAGGCGTTGACACGGCGCTCATCACTGTAAGGTAAAGGTCCCGGGTTCGAATCCAGCAGCCCTGAGTGTTGATATGACCTCTTGCGAATCCTCGAAAAAACAAAAAAAAAACTTATAATACGTAATAAGAATAATATAAGAATATAATATAATAAGAATAAGATAAATATAATTCTGCATCTGTGTTCTCTTACTTTAGGTCTTTTTATATATAATTTATATTAAGTTTAACATAGCAGTTCTCCCTTTTTCTAATCTGTAATATCTGCACGCGTTTTGAATAGGAAATGTTTCCTCCCTACTTAGTATTCCAGTACCAAAATATTGTCTTGTAATTTAATCTTTTAATTAATGTATTCTCGTTATCCATTTCATGTTATCTTTACATTAGTTTCGAGACGAGATGTGTTTATAAACATCGTTCTGGTGGAAGAGAGAGAGAGAGAACTACTTACTGGGACTTATGAAGGTACCAAAGTTGATTTGTCATCTTGATTCAGTGTCCGAAGGCCGGAGATTATATTGTGATAAAGGCACGAGAGTGAAAGTAAGGTCAGGGTGAAGACAAAGGCGGCCAGCGGACCTCTTCGCCACCCTTTGTGTCTGGGAGGACCCATGAAAGTTTTCGGTTTCACTGCCGGTCAGTAATCGGCCCGAAGACGTTTCGGAATGCCGACACTTTCGTTCCTAGTTTGTGATCTATGACTCGGAACACGCCGCGGTTAGTTACATATTGAGGATTGTTTTTCCCATGGGGCAAATACCATAACATATATTTTTAATTAAAAACAACAACAACAAAGACATTGGCCTAATTGGATTTTTGAAACTTGTGTACGTACATGATAATAAGTATATATGTCTTCTGGCCAAAAATTAAAATAGAAACATAAAAAGAGGCGGCCACAAGGTCTTCTCCTCTTCGATCTGAGTAAATCTATATTGCGCCTCTGTTTTTTATAACTCACTATCCAGCTTTAGGTTGTAATCCACCTCCATAACCTTACCAGCGGCTCCATTGTAGGATCTTGTTTGCGGTTTTTCCTCTCCTAGTTGCAAGAATCAGTACCTGCATGGACGTTCACAAAAACATAAAATGTGTTCTGCGGCCTCCTCTTCGTCATGGCATTATGTGGACAGTGTTTATTTTGTCTGTAATCCTATCCGGTGCATGTGCCTTTTTAGGAGGTAGTGCCCTGTCAGAAGTCCGACCAGAATCCTGGTTTTGTTGAGGTTACTCTTCAGTAAGTCCTTTTTCATTTCCTCCGAATGCCGAGGGACCCATCCCAGGTTCAGGTCTTTGGCGTCATGACTTCTGCCAGGGGTTCCATACGCTTTTTGCCTTTACCTCGCTAAGGCCTTAAGTGCCGCCTGCCTGTCAGAGAAGTGTTTAATTGCTGTGATTTCAGATTGGGACTAAGTTTAAAGTCAGTTCGGTCTTCCGATTCATCCCGAAGACTACAGCTCCTCTGCATTTATCCGTTTTTAGCCAACGGTATGCCAGTTTGAGTTGGCCTTCATAGGTTTTCCTTTGGCGCACTCTTCCCTTTCTGGTATACGAACTTGTATTTGTTGGTGAACTTATATTTTGGAGTAGTGGCACGGTTCGCATGCCTAGTATGGCATATGCCTGTATCTCCTCCCTCACTTTCCATTCTTTGTTGACGTGGCCTATCATTACAGATGGTTGTCAATTTATGAACCTGTGACCCACTGCTCTGGCTTCTCCTTGGATTAAAATATGGAGTGGTGAAAGGTATATTAACACCTCCAAGGCCGCAATTGGTGTTATACTCATGACTCCAGTGACACTGAAAGAAGGCTTGTCTTTGTGTGCCACTTAACTGTTTGTTCACTTAGCCTGCAAAGTCTTGGTCCACCACACCACCTAGAAACAAATAATTTTCTTTAATTAAGTTAATTTGACTCGCAATATGAAAAATTTCAAAAGCAATTTACAGAGAAATACAACTCCTTTTCCAAGCTGTTTTAGAAAGATTTGCTCATAAAGCCAAGAACATTTAATATACACAAAGTATTGTAAATAATTAATCGGCGATGTGTCTTACGATGTAATTGTACTATGTTAGAGGTTTATAATCATTGCGGCCATATTCGGTGTCTGCTTCGCGAGGGAGAAGAGATCTATCGGCTGGTTCTCCCTGAAGAAGCCCTCCCCAGTGACCAAGTACCCAGTCTGGAAGGTACACAAGTACTCTGGAATCGCTCTGAAACCGGTAGACGCACATTTGGAGAGTAGCCCAGTAGAGTACGTAGTACCTGTTGAACATCTCAGCGCACAGCCGAAAGCCGTTCAGGTTTCCGACTATACCGCCGACCATTATCACGATGAGCCTGAGCATCTGAACATCGAAAACCTGTCCGAATTCCTTCCGAGAGCGAACGACGATTCTGGAAACATCCTGTCATACTTTGGACTTGGCTCGACCCATCCAGAAGCCGAAGAAAAGGTATAACGGAAGAAGTTTGAAAATATTGTACAAATATAATTTAAAAATTGATTTTACAGGTGTCGAAGGTTCCTGGTGTCGGCCTTAAGAAGAAATGGAAGAAAAAGGACCTCCTAAGTCTTCTCGCTCTTTCAAAATTAGTGGATTCTAAAAAATTAGCTTTTAAAAAAGGTGGTGTCAGCGCTTTGTTGAAAGGCCTCGTAGGTGTAGAAGAGGTAGAAGATGTAGATGATGGTGTAGGACTTCAAGAAACAGTTTATCCCGTTGAGACCACAGTCTTGAAAAGTGTGCCTGCTAAGCACAGCTTTTTCAGTAAAATACCTTTCCTCGGCGGATTTGGCAAAGGAGCGGTCGTTCACATCCCAGAGCCATCTCTCCCCAGCTTACCGGCTCTGAAGTTCGTCCCCGCTATTCCTAAATTGCCGAAAATTAGCCTTTCCGGTCATTATAAACTCCCATACTCTACCGGAACGTACGTCAGCATAAGAGCACCGAAACCAGCTTTCCCCGTTGAACACGTTACAACGCATTACGCTACCCCTGTCGCGACATACAGTGCGCCACACCAGCAGAATTATTCCCCGGTGTACACTCCAGCAGAAAAGGAACCGGTACTCGAATACAGTTTGCCACACCCGGCTCCGGAGCAGAAATTTACCCCGTCAGCGCCGTACCCTCCAGCATCTTATCCCGCGCCACCTAGCAACGAGCCTGCACCCTACCCAGCAGCAGCATCGGGACCTTATCCACCTGCGGCTTATGCACCGAGCCAAGGCGTCTCGGACCAGTACCAGCCGCAATACAAATACACTGGACCTTCTTCCTACCAGACGACTTACGACGCTTCTGTTTCCGCGTCCGAGCTAGAGCCCTCTGTCCTTCCTCTGCCGACAAACGAAAGGAAAGAAGACAGCTCAGGTAAATAATTTTGTAATTTCAATTCTTCTTCGGCTCAGTGTACATTTACATCAAGTACAGAAAACGTAGATCGAGCCATGCGTAACTTCCTAATTATAGTCATTAAACCCGTCCTCACTTTCCCCCAAGAGGATTAGAGGAAACACAATTATTTATCTCAATTATATTACAATAATAATCCATGAAAAAGAGTCGGCTAGAATACTGATGAAACAATTCAATATGAAAGATACAAATTACAAATAATATTTTTCAAACAGTTTTCTTGTTATTTTCAGAAACGAAAGAGGAGACTACCAACGAAGACACGGAGAAAAATTAACCCTCAAACCCTGGTAGGAGCAGTTATCACGTATTTAATTTATTAACTAAGTCATTGCTTTTGTAAAATTATAAATATTTAAAATATTTCACTATGTGTTTTAAGAAAGTTTAAAATTTTATTTTTATATTCTCTAGAATCATTCTCGTTTGAGAGTGCTATCAGTAAACTCTAAGAGTGTAATAAATCACAGTCTTTTCATAAAATAACTGTTTTATTTTATTTTACCTACAAGTACATCGATATAAAAAGAACTAAAAAACATTTTAAAAAATCACACACCGATTTTCCTACCTGTCTAAGCCGACATCATTTGAAAAATTGGACCGCCGTAAGTAAGCCCAAAATACATACATTATCCAGAATCAATATCAGGAGAAAGTGAAGATAGGCGGGGAAAAGTCTTTCCGATTAAGTCCTTGCTAGTTGAACTGTTGAGAGCAGGGATAATGGAGCATGAAAAAACTCCTCTTTTCACTTTGTGACTTATAATCATGGTAGAGATGACTAAGGACATCAGTAAACAACCAGTCTTATGCACAAAGTTACCACCCATCTTTTCTTTCCGTTAATTAGCTTTCTTTACATATAAAAATACATTATACATTTTATACATAATATAAATAAATGTAAATGTATAACTAAAAAGAAAACAAAACAACAACATAATTTCAAGATGAAAAAAATATTTTAAGGTATATGTCTAATTATAAATGACACACACATCTACAAAGAGTAATTTAATAATTATGAACGCGCAAAATATTTTCTTTCTTTGAAATTATTTAAATCATCGTGATCGTACTTTTCAAGGATAAATGTTTAAATATTGATACACAAAAAAAATTGATACTAGTACGGATTTGGTTAAACTTTATCAGCAGTTGAGGATTATGCGATTTAAATAATTATATTTCATATACAGGGTGTCCTTTTTAGATAATCCTTTTTAGATTGAACCAATGACACTATAAAAAAAATGTGTTTAATATTTTTTAGTCTAAAATATATTTGGCAGGATTGGGGATGTGGTCCAATCGATTTGGGAGGCTGAAGAAAATTTTTTCCATACATTTTATGAACTGATGAATCCAAGTTCACCTATAATGGCATATCAAGGCGATGGAATTTTCGAACGTGGGCAGAGGAAAATCCTAGAATTTCGTCCTCTTGTCATCATCAGGTGGTTCACAGTATCAATGTTTGGTGTTGATTTCTCGGAAATAAATTAACTGGGCCTTATTTCCACGAAAATAATGTAAATAGTGCTCAGTTCCTCAAATTTTTGAGAGAGGTTTGACCAACAATATTAGATGATGTTCCTCTGTAACAAAGACAAAAAGTGATCCTCCAGCTAGATGGATGCCCCTCACACAATTATTTGCAGGTGAAATGTTATTTGAATCGTGTGGTGATTAGTGACCGTTAATCGATAATTATTCAGAAATCGTGAGATACGGTCTGGTCTGACGTAGGCTTCAGAAAAATATTTTCTTTATCGTGCCAACGTTTCGAACTTTATTGAGATCATCATCAGGGCTCAATAAAGATCGAAACGTTGGCACCATAAAGAAAATGTAATAGAAAAGCTACATCACACCAGATCTATTGGCCTGCTCAGTCTCCCGTTTTAATACTACTTGACTATTTTCTGTAGAGCCATTTAAAAAACAGTGTCTACGCCAATCATAACCAAGCAACCTCAGTTGGAGAACTGCGGCAAAGCATAGAAAATGCTTGTCAATCCATCTCCCCTGACTGTACTGCTCTGAGCACCGGTAAAGAGTAAAAGAGCAAATTTTTTCATCATTACGCAAGGCAGGAAGTTCTAACATGAAATGTGATTAATAAATAGCAAACCGAATGTCTGTTTCCAAACATTTTGCCATAACTTTGTCATTTTTGACCAATTTAAAATCCGATTGCACCATTGTTATCAGAGTAAGAAATCCTTTAAATCGATGTGTCCGGATGTGTAGAATCGTATTTGGAATTTTGAAGTTGAACTGCGCCTGATGTACCCTGTATAATTTTTCTTTAAAAAAAGGTAAAAATTTTAAACTAGACTAAAAAAATATTAAAGACGATTTTTTTTTTATAGAGTCATTGGTTCAAGAGAAATTCAGACGGTCCATTTAAAAAGGACACCTTGTATATACAAAGTGGTCCATGGAATCCACCCCATAACTTCCTTAATTTTGATCTGATTTTGAATTTTTTAACATTTTTGTTATTATGTCTAGTTTTCAGTTGTTTCATCGGTTCTTGAAATCACTTTTTGGTTCATTCTTTTTTGACGTAAATCTACATACGTAACTATTTTTAAATGATAGACCTCTCATTGTTATTTCGGTTCTAAAAAGTAGGTTATTTTTAAGAATTTTTCGCGTTGGTTCGGGCTCGATATCTTAAATTTTATAGAAGTGATCGAAATTAGAGTTTTAGTAGGTTTCAATCTTTTTGCCATAACTTTGTCATTTTTTGACCAATTTAAAATCCAATTGTACCATTGTTTTCAGCCGAAAAAAACCGTTAAAATGATGTGTCAGGTTGTATAGTCTTTTTTGAAATTTTGATGTTGAACTATGCCTGAGGTACCCTGTATAATTTTTCTCCAAAAAAAGGCAAAAATTTGAATCTAGACTAAAAAATATTAAACAGTATTTTTTGTTTTTTTGCTAGCGTCATTGGTTCAAGAGAAATTAAGTCGAGCCATTTAAAAAGACACCCTGTATAAGTTCGCAGTATACAGGCTGTTCTAAGTTCCCAACATATGTTGTTAGGATCATAATGTCCTATCTAAGAGAAAGATCCTTTCGCGTTGTTCTTAACAACGCAACGTCTTCTTCTTTCAAAGTTGTTTCTGGGGTCCCTCAAGGGTCTATCCTAGAGCCAAAACTTTTTTCTATATTCTTAAATGCCCTCCCTACACTAGATAGGTTAAACTGCAAGTTGGCCCTTTACGCTGACGACATCCTAATATATTGTTCCTCCTGGAGACAGACTGCCATAGCAAACAATTTTAACTTAGCTTTACAAAAAATAGTACGCTTCTGCCACAGATGGAAGTTAATTTTAAACACTGTAAAAACGGAATCGATATTTTTTACTAGGCGGCGACCCACTCTTGATAAACAAATCATGCTTGACGCGGTAAACATACCGTGGACCCCACAGGTAAAATACCTAGGGGTGACTCTGGACCACAAACTGAATTTCAGTGAACATATTAACTCGTTGATAAAGAGAGGAAAAATAATGATTAAAACTCTTTTCCCCCTTTTAAGTCGAAAATCATCTTTGAGCGAAGCAAATAAGTTAGCAATTTACAAAGTGATAGTAAAACCAATTCTATTGTACGCTTGCCCTGCTTGGAGCTACACAAGCATGACTAACATTAAGAGGTTACAAATAATACAAAACAAATTTTCAAGACTAGCCACCTCGTCCCCACGTTACACAAGGCTCTCAGACTTGCATGCTTTAGTTGAAATGCCATAGATTAGGGAGGAGTTAATATACAGGACCCAAAAATTTTTTTCTCCAAAAGTCTTCAGCGAAAACTCCATATGTGCTTCAATCGGCACATATGATTGTCTAAGATCTTGAAAGCACAGGAGTATAAAACATATTTTATCCTCCTGAATCTCAACCTTCTCACTTATTTAACTATCTGTTACTTAATAACTTATAAAAATATTTAACCACTAACCTACTGATTTGTTAATTTATTACTGTTAAATTGTTAAATTGTCAATTTGTTACTAATCTGTTAAACTAACTTATTTATTTAATTATTTAAACTAACTTATTTATTTATTTATTTTAAATTAAATATTTCACTGTATATACTATATTAGACCAACTTACTAAATTAATACTTTTTTTTTGCTGACATTTGTTATAACTGTTACTCTTCATAAAATTAATAATTAGTTCTTCCAGTTTCTGAACAATACTGTAATGATTTTGTTAATGCAAAGGATTTGTTAAAGTAAAGGTAAATGGGTTTTTCGTGAACATTTTCCCATCAACATCGACAATAATGTTTTTACCAGGAGGTATGGTACACAAAATGAAGATATGTTAAAGAGGACGCATAGGGCCCCGCCACTTTTCCTCAAAAATACATATGTACGCAAATTTCTTATTGTTAGAAAATATCTGGTCAAATAAGTAACAATAATAATAATAACGGATAAATATAAGTAGTCTATTTATGGCTCGTAACAACATACTCTAGAAACGCTTTACGAGTGCTTCCTTTGCCTAGGTTTTATTATACGATAAACGTTAACAATGATTGGCCCTGTTTTGGAATTTAACTTTCCTATTGGCCAAGAGGTTTAAACGTTCATCGGTGTCAAATACCATCATTTTTTATATTACATTATTGCATTAAGTAAATATTTTCATATGCTGAATTTGGAATATAAAGCATAAGCAAAATACTTAATCAACCTGGGCAAGAAATATAATTATAAACAGCCAAAAAATGCTTACGTATTAGAATATAAAAATTTATCCATTTAAATGGTTGTAATGATAATAGTTTAAGTGCTAGTGCTTAAATTAGTGCTAAAATTAGTTAACTGAAAATGCTGAATATCTTTTGAAACTAAAAATAAAACTGTGAACAAAAACAATGAAAACATACATTTCAGAACACTGATAATACAAATTCAATTAGCTTTATGGTATAATATAAATGCCAATAAAACAACAACTATCTTCTAATTTTAACAAAAACGAAAAGAACAAGTCTAAAAAGTAATCGACACATTTGTTCATAATTAAACTTAACTTGTAAATAAAGAATACATACTTATTGTTTTATTAGTTAAATCGTAAACTTTCTATCTTTAAAATTATCGCAGGTAATAGAAGATTAGAAAGTCGTAGCGGCTCTAAAGTGTACGTTGTCATTGGTTACCTTATCTTAAGATTAGATCTAAACTCTAGCATGGAGGAGGTCATCTCATTCTTTTTTGGAACTTTTTTAATATTTATATATAAATTAAATTGCACTATTATTCCATTTTATAGTTATATTGTGATTTATTGTTAATCCCTTTTTCATTGCTCCCTTTTTCTAAAATAACTTGTAAACATTTTGGAATAAATTGAGTTAATCTATTCTTTTTTATCATTCTGCAAATTGCTCGAGTTATCATGAAGATAACCTATTTTTCTTTTATTAGTCCTCTCGTCAGGGTTCTTTCTTTGACAAGGATTATCAGGTTATCAAATTTAAAATTGTGATGTGATACTTTCGCATGGTGAGAAAGGCCTGTGTCAATCATATCTGTATTTGTTCAGTCTAATTAATGTTCTGCTGTATGTATTTTTAACTTCTGTTTATTTGACCAATGTATTCTTTATCACAACCTCGCAATAAACGTATATTATTTCTTTCAATTAATTAATCTTTTATGTAAGGTCTTGGTTGAAATGAAAAAGCTAGTGCCACGAGCGGGATTCGAACCCACTACCTTCGGCTCAATACGCCGATGCTCTAACCACTTGTGCTATCGTAACTTTGATCCACTCCCGTAACTTTTTCATTTCGCCAAAACCTTTCATACAAAGATTAATTAATTGAAAGAAGTGATTTGGTCAATAGACCACTAAATATGTGTCATCACATTGAACATAAACATTATAGGGTCTTTCGCTTTTGTGTTAGAGTGTAGTTTATTGATTTTTTTGTTGTACGTAAAAGCTAAATCAATGGCAGATTTCCTTGAACTAAGTTTTTAATTTGTAAGCCAAATCTGGTACAAAAGTTAGCGGACATAAGGATATAGGACTGTTTAGTTGACGTCATCTTGAGTAAGGTGTACTTGGTGTTCATAATTGTAAATTAATTTATTAGTAAGTTCCTCTAGAATAATGATTCATTTTTAAAATGGTTTTAATTCTTAATTTGTTTTGTTCATGAAACTGAGGGCAACTTAAGCTAAATGCCCTTCTTACGAGATTGTTGGCACAGTTCCCTATTAATTTGTACTTTACTCTTGTCAATCTTTTAATTAAAAAAAAGTGTTTGTTGTTGTTTATTTGTGGACATTTATTTAGGTGTATGTTTTTTAATCTGTGTTTTGTAGTATTTTCCAACATATATATTATTAAGGAATAACTATTCAGAAATCGTGAGATGCGGTCTGGTGTGATGTAGGTTTCAGAAAAACATTTTCTTTATCGTGCCAACGTTTCGATCTTTATTGAGATCATCTTCAGGGCCTAGGATTTACAAACATTCTTTAAATTTTACAAAAACATGTAGGATGTGGAAAAAAGTGAATTTATACAATGCAAATAAAGATTTTTTTATATTCAATCAAAGTATTTCTACTCACTCAAAGTGTTTGTTTTCTGCGTACGCGAAGTTCCCATTTTTTTTTTAATTTCAAATGTTAGATGTATGAACCACTTTTTTTACTTATGAATACTCTTGAACTCGGTATGGTCTGGATGAAAATACAAATTCAGTTTCTATCTGACAGGAATTCGACCTTTTTTAAGGTCATCATCGGAGTGAAACAATCTTAAAGATGTCTACAAATTGACATAACTAAATTTTTAATAAGTTTCAAATTTATTAAAAAATTAATTATGTCAATTTGGAGACATCTATAAGATAGTTTTGTCCTGATGAATTTGTTTTTCCCGTTTTTTTAATGAGTGACTGTTGTTAGATGACCATATCAAATACATTATTAGGTTATAAATTATTACGGTTCTATAGTATTATATATTAGGTTTGTTTTTTATTATTGATTGTATGAACAAGCAGTTGTAATTGTTTTAAATGTAATGATCGAGGTTGTGGTCTAGTTGGGGGTGTTATTTAATCCAAAGAAAGTTCTACCATGCTTTCCATTTTATTTGATGCCAGTAGTATTTTTTTTTTTAATTCAGTTAAATGTATTTTTTTCACACACATTTTCTACACACTTACAAAAACACAACAAAATTGAAATTAAAAAAAAATTAAATGCCCACATTAAACGGCTTAAATAGGCCATATAGCTTGTAAATAAAGGATTTTTAATATTTATGAGTTTCGAGCCTAAAATAAACAGTTTGACGCAGAAGGAGGATTGTTCTAATTTATCAAAAGCAGATTTAAAGAAAAAGTTAACGCCACGAACGGGATTCGAACCCAAGACCTTCGGCCCAATATGCCGCTGCTCGACCACTTGAGATATCGTGACTTCGATCCACTCGGACACCAACTCCCCATTTCAACCTACAACCTTTCGAATGGATTTACTAAGAATGAAGAAAAATAATAAAAAACATTCTAAAAATCACATAATTTGGCATTAAACTAGCGTGATAGAGTGGTATGGTAATAAGGATACTAGGAAGCGGGCTTTGTGCTCCCCAGGCACTACAGCCTTCTGGCTTATTGTACCTTCCTAGTTCCTTAATTCAGTGCAATAAACTCAATCTTTCTCCTTAGAAGTATCAGATCATTGACTGTCGCTGCTACAATCTCATTCCCTAGGTTTTTTCGTATGTTAGGTTAAATCTCCATTGAGCTGTTGCTGCTTTGTTGCCCCCCAACACGACAGACAAGAATGACACGCCTACACGGAAAGCAAACACTTTGGGCACTGAAGATGATCTTGGTATGGTATGGTATGGTGGAAAGGATACTAGGAAGCGGGGTTTGTATTCCCCAGGCACTGCAGCCTTCTGGCTTATTGTACGTTCCTAGTTCCTTAGTTCAGTCAATAGACTCAATCCTTTTTCTTAGAAATATCAGGTCATTGACTGTTGTTGCTGCACTTTGATTCCCTATGTCTTTTCCGTACGTTAGGTTAAACCTCCATTGAGCTGTTGCTTCGCATTCAAAGATGATATGAGTGGCTGTTTCCTTCTCCTCATTACATAATCTGCAGATGGGATCATCGCTGTATATACCCATGTTGTGTAGATTTTTCTCAGATACCAGTGACCGGTTAGTAGTCCCACCGCTCCTCTGAGTTTTGCCCTCTCCAATTGCAGCAGTGATTTTGCCAGTCTTGGTGAGAGTTGTTTCATCATAAGTTTACTGTGTCTAGCGTCGCTAGAGTTTTTCCACTTCTCCTTTTGTTTCCTTTGGATCTATTTGCGATGGAGGATTCTATATTTGTTTTTGTTACCTCAAGTATACGTTCGGGGCCTATGAATGGTCTTGCAGATCCCCTCTGGCCTATCTGCTTTCGCGTTACCCAAAATTCACACATGATACCATTAGGTTGTTGTGTTTCCCCGGGTTTTGGAGATTTTGGATACAGTCACTGACTAATTTTGATGTGATTCTTTTACATGCTAATGCTTTAAAGGCTGCTTGGCTATCAGACCTTATGAGGGTTTTTTTGCCAGTATAACCTCTTTTAAGATTTTCCAGGGCACGACCGTCGATGGCATGTATTTCTGCTTGAAAGACCGAACTGTACTTCCCTAATGACTTTGACCGCTCATGTTTTGGGCTTGTACAGAAAACGCCCGATCCTATTTCTTCGTTTGTTTGGGTCATCTGTATACCATTTCATTGTATATGATGCTCTCCTTTATAGTCTGTTGAGACTTTATAGGATGTTGTAAGGAATGTTTTCGGAATCATACAGTCAGTCCGGGCTGATAAAAGATCTTTTTTTGAATGAAAGCACTTTATGCTACCTACATGAAATTGATGACCTCTACCATTTTATATCAAGCAAATCACGACATAAGTAACTTGGTATATATGAGCCGGCAAAAGCCTAGTCAGGGAATGTTGGAATCTAAACCAATTTTTGATAGAAGATAAGATAAAATTGACATCTCTACTTATTAACTTTTTCATAATTATTATTTTCCAAACATTCCGGTGCATATAATTATTATTAGGTCTGAAAGTATGTTTTTATCGATGGGGTTTGAAAGTATAAACAATCTATCGATTGAGGTAGTGAGATGATGGAAAAGACGTGTGCCTTATCTTTCAACGTTTTCCGTTTCCAATCGATTATAAGGAACCGTGTTAAAAATGGTGTTTTGGGGGGAAAAAGCTGTTACATGTTCAAATTACTTAACAGCTTCTCCAAACAAAGTATCCATTGTTTTCACATAGGATGAAAGGGATGTCCTGTCCCGATGAGATGCTGAGAACGATTCTTCATCCTGATAGACGGTGCGGACAAAGCGAAACGTCGCTCTATTTCTCACGGGCCATTAACCGGCCAATTTGCCACGTGTTGCAAAAGTTACGCCTTTAAAGAGCATTATTTCTCTAGAGGCCCTCAGGTGACCAACGATTGCTTTCATTTAACAACACACTTGCGTAACAATGGACTTTAATCGTTTTTTAACGAGGGAAAACTTTGTAGAGTGATTGAAATATTTCAAGTCTCTATAATAAAGGTACTTGGTTTAGCTTGAAGGTATTTCGCTATTGAACTTATTTCATTACATTCACTAATTTCGTGGTCCGCTTGACCAATTAATACATTACAATTAATTAAGGTTTTTAGTTGAGATAAAAAAGTTAATGGCACGAGCAGGATTCGAACCCACGATCTTCGGCTAGATACGCCGCTGCTCTACCACTTGAGCTATCGTGACCTCATTATTTCATTACGATAGTACAAATAAAATTTGCATAATCGCCATTAAAATGCCTGCAAGGCAATTTAATATATGAACTGTTTTTACAAATACAAATTTATCCTTAATTTGACAAGTATTCTAATCGTTGATGTTGATCTATTTTCTTCCAAGTCTCAGTGAAAAGTTAGCCAAATCAACATTTTCATTATTTTGATTTGCTTACATTTATAATTTGCCTGTCCAAACTCCCAGATTTGTTTACACGAGAGTCCATAAATTATTTGGAGATAGTGAGGTGCGGTCTGGTGGGACGTAGGTTTTATAAAAACATTTTCTTTATCATGCCAACGTTTCGATCTTTATTGAGATCATCTTCAGGGCCAAAGTGTTTGTTTTCCGTGTAGATGTGTCATTCTTGTTCATTCCACTACCAAACCCCGAAAAAGAAGATATTTCACCTTTAAACCGGCCAACCTCACTCTTTAGTATCATTTACAAGATCACTGGAAAAGTCAATAATCAATAATGAATTTTCAGACCAAGATCATACAGCTTGCCAAAGTGTTGATGCGGCCACATAGTATTTTAACTAAATTTAAATCCTATACATTATCTATAAATTATATAAACATCATTCATCATAATTTAGGCAATCTTGATCCAGTAATAATAGGGATAGCAGTTGATCGATGTTTCTCTGTTGATGTCCGATGTTTGATTGCATTTGATGTCCGTCTATGTTTTGCTGTTGATGACCGTTGTTTGATGCAATTGATGTCCATCGATGTTTCTCTGTTAGTGTCCGATGTTTTATGGTACTTGATGTCAATCGATGCTTCTGTGCAGATGCCCGATGTTTGATGGCTTTTGACGTCCATCTTTGTTACTCTGTGATGTCTGATGTTTTATGGCATTTGATGTCAATCGAACCTTCTCTGCTGATGTCCGATGTTTGATGGCATTTGATGTCCATCTATGTTTTGCTGTTGATGTCATCTATGTGTTGCTGTTGATGTCCGATGTTTGATGCAGTTGATGTCCATCGATATTTCTCTGCTAGTGTCCGATGTTTTATGGTATTTGATGTCTATCGATATTTTGCTGTTGATGTCCCATATTTGATGGCATTTGATGTCCATCAATGTTTTCCTGTTGATGTCCATAGATGTTTCTCTGTTAGTGTCTGATGTTGTATGGCATCTGATGTAAATGAATGGTTCTCTGATGTTGCCCGATATTTGATGTCATTTGATGTCAATGGTTCTCTGGTGATGCCCGATGTTTGATGGCATTTGATGTTCATTTATGTTTCTCTGTTGATGTCCGATGTTTTATGGCACTTGATGTCTATCGATATTTTGCTGTTGATGTCCTATGTTTGATGGCATTTGATGTCCATCAATGTTTTCCTGTTGATGTCCATCGATGTTTCTCTGTTGATGTCCGATGTTTGATGGCATTTGATATCCATCAATGTTTTGCTGTTGATGTCCCATGTTTGAAGGCAGTTGATGTTCATGGATGTTTCGCTATTAAACATCGATAGCAATCGGTCTGGAGACATGTGTATCTGTTCTAAAAAGTTTGCTCTCTCTTTCAGACTGTCTGTTTATGTGTCTGTCTGTCACTATCTCTCTCACGCACGCACGCGCCCGCACGTGCACACACACAGACACTATTATCTTCTCACTTCATATATATAGTTGATCGTAATCTTGTTATCCGTAACATAGCCATTTACCTCCGGCTGTGTACATCGCTGTATTAACCGCGATAATTTGTGGAAAGGTAAATGTTTTGCACTTACTTTCGTAGTACGGGATAATAGTCGAACTACGATAATCACAAATGGGTTTCCGTTTAAGGGAAAGAGGGCAGGAGGCATCTAATCGTTTTATAAAACGGCAGACCGGTCATTCTCATGTTATTTCGTGCCAGTGATAGATCAATTTCTTTAATGTGTTATTAAAGATAATTTATATCTGACTTTTAGGAATATTTCTCGTAGACAATCACATGTTTTTCGTAGATGAAAAACCACTTTCGTTAAAATAAAAAGAGGTCAACCGGAGAACTTGAGACTGAGTATTAAGCGTGTCAGATTAGACACACGGCTAGTCTACTTGATGCTGAAACGAGTTGAGAAGAAAAGAGGATTCTCTCCGCTTTGATAAAGTGGAATATTTTAATAGTTTAAAAAAATCGTTTTACCTAAACTGGGAGGGCTTAAAAGTTTCTCATTTTTCTGCATAAAGAAAGAAAATCTTACACTCTAACATAGAGAAAGTAGCATGGAAAGTAAAAAATGTTCATATGCGTTTCAGATGTTTTTCGACTTTACATTACAGTTGAAATAAGGTAAATTTTATACCACGTGATTCTCGTGACATAAAAAAAGTTGTGTGTAGAATTTACTATATTTTAAAATTTTTTGTTCCGGGTTTTTTCATTTTCTCGACGATATATAGACATAAAGCACTAACAAAACCAATAAGAGTTCATAAGTGGCAACAGGAACCAGCGTATTTGCATCTTGAGTGGCGTAAAGATCGAATAAGTCGTATATAGGATGGAGGCTGGAGTAGACCGTCACGTTTTGAGGACTGCTACAGTTTGGTGACCAGTTGAGAATGCCATGGACGCGTCCTTTGCAGATGAGAGGTGCTGATCCGCCTTTGAGACAATGGCCGGAATAATTCTCCTCCGGGCGCAGGCAAATGAAATGAGACGCGTCCCGAGGTGTGCACAGGCTCGGATCGAACGAGCAGAGGACTTGTTTGCATGCGGTTTTGCTCATCGCTTTGAGCTTAATCGCCTGAAGTCTGCTGAACTTGAAGAACTTGTGTGAGATCCTGGACCACCATAGAGACACGCAATTGCTTTTCGGAGAAATCAACGTTTCCGAATCGGTCGAAGGCCGCTTGAACGACGTGACGAAAGGATTGAAATAGAAACCGGACTTGAGCCTGATAAAGGCGAAATCGTAGTGCCATACATTATTAGCCGTCTGCAAACATTTCGGATGCATGTGGATCTTCCGAATCATACGGATTTGGGTCAAGCTGGAATTCATGGATTTGACGTCTCTCAACCCCCAAGACGCCTGTCCTCCCGCCACGACCAAAAATTCATTTTTCTGTTTCACGAACGCTATTGTCATGTTGTAGCGTGTGAAGCAGTGGCAGCCGGTGAGTACGTATATCTCCGAAATAATGGCACCCTCGCAGATGTGGTACTCTGTCTGTTCTTCCATTATGAGAACAACATAGGGGTACTCGCCGTATGTAGGAATGGAAATCCCTTTCGCCGTTGACGCGGGTAACCTTTTTCTCAACTTGCTAGGCTCCTTGCTGTACACACTTTCATTTTTTTCCGATGCCGTTAAAAACTCTACAATCATAAGAAATAAAACGGTAAAAATCATGTTTTATTGAATTTTGTGTTAAGAGTGAATCCAACATGTGACATTAAACAAAAATATTTATTCTTATTCATGTTACCATTTAAAAGATTTGTTTAATTTTAAGTTTAGGTTTAAGTAAATTTCATGTTCAAGGAGTACAATTATGACTCAATTGGGAGGTCAGAAAATTATAAAATGCTGCTATTAATACCTTTTTTTAAAGTATTTTATTTTATTTATTGCTACCTGTACAAAATATACATTGAGCAAATTGTTTAGTTATACAGAAATCCTGTAGACCAGGAGGCAGTGGGGAGAGAAACCAACCAGTGCTGGAACTCTCTTTTATTTAATTGGGGTGGGGGTTAATTCGTTGGGTTAGATAGAAGGTCACGAGGCCATCTTCGTTTTAAACAGTGCGGAGGATTGTAAGGGTGGTATGGTATGGTATGGTGGAAGGGATGCCGGGAAGCGGGGCTTGTATTCCCCAGGCACTGCAGCCTTCTGGCTTATTGTACCTTCCCAGTTCCCTAGTTTAGTCAATAGACTCAATCCTTCTTCTCAGAAGTATCAGGTCATTGACTGTTATTGCTGCAATTTGGTTCCCTGAGTCTTTTTCGTACGTTAGGTTAAACCTCCATTGAGCTGTTGCTTCGCATTCGAAGATGATATGAGTGGCTGTTTCCTCCTCCTCATTACATAATCTGCAAATGGGGTCATCGCTGTATATACCCATGTTGTGTAGATGTTTTCTCAGATACCAGTGACCGGTTAGTAGTCCCACCACTCCTCTGAGTTTTATTGTAAGGGTGAGATGTTGAGGAAATAGTTAGGGCTAGGGGGTTAGGGTGGAGGGATGGTCTAAGGTGGAAAGTGAAGAAGCGTGTTCGGATAAGTTCTTTCAGGAAAGGGATTTTAAGATCTTTATGGGTTGTTTGATTGGTGGCATAGAAAGGAGCATTGAGGATATGGCGGAGAACTTTAGATTGAAAAGATTGTATTCGCTGGATATTGGATCATTTGGCCCACAGCTCGATTCCGTAGGTCCAAATAGGTCTGATGGGTGTTTTGTAAGCGGTTAGTTTGTTATGTATGCTAAGTTTTGATTTTGGTCTACGTAGGTGTCTGAGAAGCCCATATCTTTTGTTAAGTTTTCCTGTTTTAATCTTGTATGTGGATAAGTAAGTCTACTATCTAAGTAAAGCCCAAGGTAGCGGACTTGGTTCGATGGTGGTATTATCTTGTTGTAAATGTGCACTGGTGGACAGGTTTGACGTTTGAGCTAAACGTAACTTGTTGGCTTTTTCCTGATCCGCCACAGATTGCACCAGTCAGTAATGAGGTTCAGGTGTTGTTGGAGTGCTTCTGTTGCTAGGATAGGATTGGAATGTGTTGATCAGATTGCGGTGTTGTCTGCGTAGGTTGTGATTTATGTGTTTGGATGTGTGGGTAGTCAGCAGTGCAGATGGTGTAGAGGATTGTCCAGCTTTGATTGTCGTGATAGGTGAAAAATCGGTGCCTACTTACTTTAAACCATCGATCTGAGAGAAAGGATTTAACGATAAGATAATAGGAATGAGGGAGGATACGTTTTAACTTATAGAGGAGTGGTGGTGCCACACTCGGTCATAACGTCCACAAATACGGCTGAGCAGTTGGTTTTCTAGAGCCGAGGATATTGTGTCGACTACTCTGAAGCACTGCTAATAGTGGAATGGAGAGGTCGAAACCCAAATTGATGGATAGTAATGTATTAATACCCAGGACTACTTTCGTATGCATCAAATCTGTAGAGAGAAAGTAAAAACTAAACAATTTACTAATTAATTTTTTTAAATGTAGTTTGTCGTTTTCAGTCATTCTAATTTGTTTTACAATAAGACGCGTTTCAGCATGTTCAGCTTCAGTGGTATGATGATGGTCTAGGAAGTAGGGGTTCCGCCCTGACTTTTGTACTTTTCCCAGTTCCTCAGTTCAGTGCAATCGACTCGATCCTTTTCTTAAGATGTACTAGGCCATTGAATGTCGTTGCTACAGTTATTTTCCTTGGGTTTTCTTTATACACCAGGTTATGCCTCCATTGAGAGGTTGCGTCGCATTCGAAAATGGGTGGCTTGTTTCTTCCTTCTCAATGCACAACTTGCAAATGGGTTCATCATTGAATATGCCCGTGTTGGGTCCATGTTTTCTTAGATACCAGAGACTTAGATACAAGTCCCATCAATCTTCCAAGTTTAGCCCTCTCTAACTGCCAGTTTTGGTGAGGGTTGTTTTAATATAAGATATGTAGTACCTTTAGAGATTGTCCTCTTCCCCTTTTTGCCTTTATTTTTTATCCATTCTGACATGGAGGATTTAGTGTTTGTTTTTTCATCGCAAGAACAGGTTCAGGGGCTATATAAGGTCTTTCAGATCCTCCTCTAGCCAGTTTGTCTGCCTTTTGGTTAACCAAAACCTTTTTGTGTCCTGTTATCCAAGATACAACATCTTCAGCTTGTTGCGTTTGCTTAAGATTTGGAGATTTTGACAGCATTTAATGACTAGTTTTAATGTGATTTTTTTTTTTTACATGCCATTGCTTTAATAGCTGTTTGGCTATCCGATCTTTTGAGGATTTTTTGTCACTGACTTGAATTTTTAAGGCACAATCGTTGATTCTTCTCCTTTGTAGTCTGTTGAGCGTTATAGAATGTCGTAAAGAATGTTTTCGGAATCATATATTCAGCCTCCATTTCTAGGAATGGATGTCTGTTTTTCAAAGATACAAACTCATCCTACGCACTTTCACTCTTTTTTTTTTAATTTACACCACATAACACCGGCACTCAATCATAGACGATTTTATATAATTGTCGGAATGTTAATCGTCTAAATTTCTTTTCAGTTGCGTGCCCTTCACATATTTGTCTAGGGTCGGACGGACGGACGGCCTTTCGAAACGTCTACGTGCCAGAGCAGGTGTTTCGAGGTCTGAGATATGCCCATCCACAGGGGTCAAATCATTTCCCAACATACGGTCATCCTTTCAAAACAAGATATGCAATGCTTACCAACAAACCTGGTTTATCCGTTTCCATTATTATTGTCCAATTTTCACTTACAATAAGATATTTTGTGTGTCAAATCTGTGATGACATTATTTAATCAAATTTTACATACCGAAAACCTATCCTGGCTTGTACAGGTCTTGTACGTTATGAAGAATGTAAAACACCCTTTAATTTTCAATTTTTTAAAGGTTAAAGTTAAGTTCAATATCTTATAAATAAGATTTCAACTAAAGATTCATTGCTGAATTGTATGCTTCTTATTTTTACGAACTAAAAGTCATGTTCATGACATTTTTGTACTCTTTTGTGTAAATATTTACGATTACTGTCTACGTTTAAATTAAAAATCATAATGAAGATATCCAAAAAAGTCGTGATTCGCGAGATTCTGAAACTACTGGAAAAAAGACTGGGTGAAGGCACCCAGTTCCAAAATCTGTGCGATCAAAGTTGAAGGTTAGACAGCGTTTTGATTCAGACGTTTCAATTCTCCAGCAGCATCGATCAGATTCGCCCATTATGCTGATTTACATAACATTGTAAGACAGTTTTCGTTCAACTATTTTGGAGATGATTACAATTCCTTCTTCCTTTTCCTTTGTCTTTGCATATAATTACAATTTAGGTTATGGAAATTGGATAGGTTTGATAACTTAGGTTATGTTGGAAGTGAATATTTGACTTTAAAGCTTGAAAATAAGACTTTTGCAGTAGTGCCGTTATTTATAACATTTAATATATATTTTTCTAAGTCATACCAGACTTTACGATAAACTTAGCTGAAGGCCACATAAGAGGCTACGATATAAAACCAAGTACGTTCTTATGAATAATGATAATTGAAACGACATAGTACAATATAAAAAGTTAAGTTTAGGAAATTTTTCTATTTATTTAAGGTTTCAAATGACTTTACTCTAAATCACCCTCGATTTTGAAGCACGTAAAAATTTTGACTGTTATATTTATAAAAAATTATAAAAAGGATCTCCCCTTGAGAGTAAGATTATTCGGAGATCGTGAGTTGCTGTCTGGTGTGAAGTAGGTTTTAGAAAAATATTTTCTTTATCGTGCCAACGTTTCGATCTTTATTGAGATCATCTTCAGGGCCTGGGATTCATAAACATTGTTTAAATTTTACAAATACATGTAGGATGTGAAAAAATAAATTTATACAATGTTAAAATTTGTATATTGTATTTGTAAAATTTAAACAATGTTTACAAAACCCAGGCACTGAAGATGATCTCAGTAAAGATCGAAACGTTGGCACGATAAAGAAAATGTTTTTCTAAAACCTTCGTCACACCAGACCGCATCTCACGATCTCCAAATATTCATTAACTAACGGTCACTAAACACCACACAATTCTACCTGAGGGTAAGGTTTAAGAAAAATATATTATGTTATAAAAATAAATGTCATGGTTATTGACACTCATTTCAAGAAATAATATCTTTATAATGTATTGGGTTGTCCGGAAAATAATGCAGGATTTTGGTATTAAACAAAAAAAAAGAAACTAGTTACTTTAAAGCAATGTTCTTTAATCAAAATAATTTCCCATACTCTCAATACATTTCTCCCAACGTGTTGGTAACTTATTAATTCCGTCTGAGTAGAATTCAGAATTTTTAGAATTGATAAAGTCAATAAATGCATTTTCCAGTTCCGTTTGATTTTTGAATATTATGTGTTGTAAGTAGTGGTCCAGGTGTCTAAAAAAATGGTAGTCAGTAGGCGAGAGGTCCGGAGAGTAGGGTGGGTGAGGCAAAGTTTCATAGCCAAGCTCCAATAATTTTTGTGACGTTACACGTGACACATGTGGTCGAGCGTTGTCATGCAACAAAATGGGCCCTTTCCGATTGACCAAAGAGGGCTTCATTACTGCCAATTTCTGATGCATGGTATTAATTTGGTTACAGTATGATTCAGCATTGATGGTTTCGCCAGGATTTAAGAAGCTGTAGTGTATTAAACCAAATGAAGCCCACCATACCGTAACCATTACCTTTTTTTGATGAGTTGGGGGCTTTGGAAAATGTATTGGAGCTTCTCCTTTGTCGAGCCACTGTCCAGAACGTCTAGTGTTATCGTAGAGAATCCACTTTTCGTCACATGTAACAATTCTGGCCAGAAATGGGTCATTTTTGTTTCGACAAAGAAGTGATGCACAAACATCAAAGCGCTGATTTTTTTGGCGATCGTTTAATGAGTGTGGAACCCAATTTTCGAGTTTTTTCACTTTTCCAATCGCCTTGAGGTGGTCAGCGACGGTCGTTTTACTGACTTTGAGTTGCTCTGCAAGTTCTCGAACAGTTGTTTTGGGGTTTTCTTCCACCACTGATCGCAGAACATCATCATTAAGAGAGGAAGGCCTTCCACGACCTTCTTCATCTTCAAGGCTGAAATCTCCCTCCCGAAATTTTTTAAACCACCTTTGCACAGTGCACTCATTAACACAACCCTCGCCCCAGACTTGGTTAATGTTTCTAGCCGTTTGGGCTCCGCTTCGGCCGAGTTTAA
This sequence comes from Cimex lectularius, assembly GCF_000648675.2. Taxonomy (NCBI): domain Eukaryota; kingdom Metazoa; phylum Arthropoda; class Insecta; order Hemiptera; family Cimicidae; genus Cimex; species Cimex lectularius. The sequence continues at coordinate 247,363 of NW_019392860.1, read as the reverse complement.
ACTCGTAAAAGAAAATCGTACGAAATTCTCGCTTTGACATTATAAGGATGACTGAATTATTTCCAAGTAGCGGAATGCTACAGAGGTAAACAAACAATATCATTTGGAAGAGGATTAATAAGTGTTGACATTCATACAAATGAGTAATCCTGTAAACGTAAACAGAATATTTTATATAGATTTTTTTTAATGAAAACTTAAAATCCTGCATTATTTTCCGGACAACCCGATAACTCGAATTAACAGGAGAAACATGTTTTTATCACAAGATCATCAGTCAACAATCGATGTTTGATACAAGCCCAATTTCCAGGAGTCAGCCTTGCCTCTCCTTGTTTATAACCCTGTCTTTCTCAATATAGGCTTTTCCAGCCGGTCAGTGGCAATTTTTTTTAAAGCTGCAAAAAAATGAATATAATATTCTATTTTGATTTCAAAAACATGGATCTACAAAAGTACCTAAGAAACCTAGGATAAGCTTTAAGCGACTAATTGGTTTTAAAATTTGAAAATAAGACTTTTGCAGTATGCCCTTATTTATCACCATTATATTCGTGTCCGATTGACCAAATAACTTCTTTCAATTAAATTTTTATGTAAGGTATTGGTTGAAATAAAAAAGCTGTGCCACGAGCTGGATTCGAACCCACGACCTTCGGCTAGATACGCCGCTGCTCTACCACTTGAGCTACCACCAAGTTGTCCAAAGTCCAGGAGGAAAATTCGAAAGGTAGGTTGAGATGGGAAGTTGGTGTCCGAGTGGATCGAAGTCACGATAGCTCGAGTGGTAGAGCAGCGGTGTATTTAGCCGAAGGTCGTGGGTTCGAATCCCGCTCGTGACACTGGCTTTCTTATTTATAACATTTAATACATTTTTCAAATCGGACTTTACGGGAAACGATTCTTGGAACAAGGGGACGCACAAGGCCTTTTATAAAACCAAGTAAGTTTCTATGAGAAATAACAAGTTCACTATAATTACCGCAGGGTATTGTAAGCCAACTAATAAAAAAAAATCTGCAAATGCTTCCTCTAAACCTACCCTTCTTGCATCAATTGGCGATTACACAGTTGTACTGTCGTCTAACCCCGAACCTGAGGTTGCTTCGGAAGATCTGCAGGGACATATCTGGTACAGCATATGGAAAATGAAAATAAATGAAAGCCAATCGTCCATGTCACATTTACACTCCTTAATGACCTTAAAATCCTATTTATCCAAAAATGTACCAAGAACCACAAAAAGCCATGTTCAACAAAACCCATCCCTAACTCCCATCAGGCGTCTCAAGAGGAAATGGCCCTTCAACTTCCTTTCTGATGAGTAGGTAGTGAAGTTTATTTAGTGAAGTGAGGTTGGAGAACAATATTGATTGTTTCTCCCCTCAAGTATGTAAATATTTAGATGTTCTATGTATCATCAAATTACATATTGTAGCCAATATTTTAAAATGTATTGAAAAAAAGTTCACTGTAAAAAGTAAACACAGTTTTCTATAAATTTCTGTTTTTAAATGACAGCTCTTATTCATTCAAAATGTTGAAGCATACAATAATACAAATTCTTAAATAATATTCAGACGTATTGCAGAATACATAAGTTTTAATTGCTTCTCTCTTAACTTGTTTATTGTGCATCGTATTGATTTTTTTAAATATAAGTTTACAATAACGACATCAGACTTACCAATATGTTGCTTTGAAATTCTAAAGCTGATCTCACTTTAAAAATTATGATGCACTCACAAATCAATAGTGTCTTGGGTGACACATCATGAAAATGTTCTTAGAACTGTCAGACCACGTTTATTTATTATTAATTATTTAAATGAAATGTTTACAAACGAAATACTTGTTTAAATCTAGATTTGTTTTTATTCGTTAGGTTGCATGCCATCTGTCGCCCTGGGTTTCACCGAATCGTGAAAGTGTCTTCAGGTCAACCGAGGTCCTCCGTCTTCAAGTTCTCAAGACAGGCGGGTCGTTTAATTGACGGTGCTTTCGTTCCCTTTTCTCCTTTCCGAACGTGTGGAAGGCTAATAAGCTCGTGATTTCGGTCGGTTTCTTTTTTTTTTCTTTTCATGTTAACCCTTGAACTTGAATTACTTATACCATCGGGCTGTCGGTTGTTAATCTGTCAATTGGAGTCGTTCGTTTATTATTATAAAATAATTTCATTTTAGGTCTTTATAGGTTTAAATCCGCTACTACTCACTTTTTTAAAAAGCTTAATACCAATATATAACACCAAAAAACAAAAATATTGCAGCAATGAAAATAAAGTAATGATAAAATAAACATAAATAAATCATATATTCATCTTATGTTGTAATATAAACAAAAAAAGAAGAAGACAAAAATTATTCGTATAATTTTTAAAATTATTATTATTATTTTACAACAATGTAGAGTGCTACAAGCTACTTTTTATTGTCTTTATAAATTTTTGTATTATAAGAGTGGTAACAAACCATTATTATGTTGTTTATCGTTAGTATGTTGCAGCACTTGTTTTCTCAAATGGCCAAAATAAAATTAAATATTAAATTAAAATAAATGAAAAATGAAGTGAAATAACAAAATGTGGGATAGGGATAGGAATAAAAGAGGTGGCCACAAGGCCTACTGCACCTCGACCTGAATAGATTTATTGTGCTCCTCTGCTAATTATAACTCACTGGCCAGCTTCAGGCGGTTAACCAGCCTCCACATCTTTGCCAGCGGTTCCTTGGTGTAGGATCTTGCTTGTGGTTTTTCTTGTCCTAGTTGCAAAAACCTGTACCTACATAGACCTTCACAGGAACATAAAATGTGTTCTGCGGTCTCCTCCTTTAACTGACAGTATCTGCACAGTGTTTCTTCTGTCTGTACTCCTATCCGGTGCATGTGCTTTCTTAAGTGGCAGTGCCCTGTTAAGAGTCCAACCAGAATCCTGGTTCGGTTGCGGTTGCTCTTCCAGTAATTCTTTTGTAAGTTTTGCGGATGGTCCTTCTATGAATCTCTTCGCGTGCCTCATACTTGCGGTATCGTTTCATCAGGTTTTGGACTCATTAAGGATTCATTTTAAGATGTATCCCCTTTTGTGGCAGGTTGCTAGGCCGCAGTAGCGTTCTGGGCCCAGAGAGTCCATGTTGGCTTCCTTTTCGGTCAGCATTTCAATCTTTTTGTTGCCTCTATGCCCCGAATGTCCAGGGACCATGCCAGGGTCAGGTCATTAGTGTTGCTGGCTTCCATTAGGGCATTCCATGCATTTTTAAACTCTCTTTGCCGCCTCGAAATGAGGCTAAGGCCCCGAGTGCTGCCTGGATGTCAGAGAAAATGGCTATTTTCGGAGAATGTATTCCGAGCCTTTTTATTTCTCTGGCACATTGTTCGATCTATGATTTCAGACTGAAAACTAGAGCCCAGGTTTACCGTCAGTTCGGTCTTAGGGTTCGTTCCAAAGACCCTAGGTCCCGTACCCTTGTCGGGTTTGGAGCCGTGAGTATACCAGTAGGAATTTGCCTTTAGTGGTCCTCCCTTGGCCCATTCTTCCCGTTCTTGTATCAATACTTTGGACTTCGTGGTGAAGTTGTGCTTTGGAATAGTGGCATCAGTTGCCATACCTAGAATGGCATCTGCCTGTATCTCCTCCCTCAGTTTCCATTGTTTATTCACATGGCCTATCCTAGCAGATGGTTGTCCATTTATGATCCTGTGGGCTGCTGGTCTGGCTTCTCCTTGGATGAAAACGTGAAGTAGTGGGAGGTTTAACAAAATTTCCAGGGCCGCAGTTGCGTTGTGCTCATGGCACCAGTGACACTGTGAAAGGCCACTTAGCCACTTTGGGTGCCACTTAGCAGCCTTATTGCTTTGGCCTGAAGAGTTTTAGTCCACCACACCAACGATAATAAAATGTAACCAAATAATAATAAATTGGGAGAATAAGACTTGCCAAGCATGCGATAGTCACTCGACTTGTTGGATGTAATAAACTATCTAGTTTTGGCAATTTATATTTATAAATAATTAATCGTGCGTGTTTTATTTACAGGCTATGTCACTGCATGTAACAGTTTTGTTAATATATAGTTTTTTCAAGTATGTTACAATCATATAAACAATAATAATAATAATAATAATAAATTCTTCAGTAAAAACAACCATTGAGAAAAATCTAGTACTTTTCTTTCTTTTTTTCCAATATCAACGCCGACCTTGGAGAGAAAGTCTTCGAGAAGTAATTGCCTAAGTAATTATCCACCTTGGATTATCCTCAACGTTAGGTTTCTTTTTAAATCGTTATTTAATCTTCAACGTTACGACAAATAAAGTATGAATTTAATAGTTTGTAAAAGTAATAAATGAAAGTGATTATCATTAAACGACTAGAATCGTTTCTTTGATTTTTATCGTGGCTTTTGTTGAAACATCTTGAATTCAGAATATCAAAAATGTTTACACACAATAGGCCCGATCAAGGAGCAATTAAATATTTGTAAAACATAGTCAATAATTAAGCCATGATATATGTCATGTATGATAATGTCAAGGAAGGGCGGCCGCACAGCCAGCATATTTCATGTAACTCTTGCCCTTTGTACTTTCTACAACGTCATGCCAATAAAGCCTACTATACAATTAGAAAAAAAATATATTGCCGTTTTTAACCAATATCTGGCGTTTTCATTATGACATAATTTCAACGGTTTGTTCGTTTAATCCAAAAAGTGCCGTACGTGGTCTAAAATTATACCTATTGCTTATATATACATATTTTATGCAGGGTTCCAATCTTCGTAGAGGTCATCATTAGGCAGGTGAAGAAAAGAAGAAGAATAAATGCTGGGTTCACCGAGATTTCGGCATCAACAGGGCCAATTTTATTACAAATTCAAAATAAATACACAGTAACATACAATTAATAATTAATGTAATAAAATGTTAGACATACGTTCCCAAGAATGAAGAAAACGATTAACATGTAAAACTATCGTAAAAGCGTTTTGGTTTTAAGGTTATGGAGAACACGGCCAGCATAATACATTTTAGACGGTGAAAACAGACATCTACATAAATTTATAAGTAATTATTTACATACAATGATTATATTTGATAATGAACAACAATTTGTAGTAAAGTGAAACAATACATCGCTAAAAGTCCGTATGACTAGAGGTCCAACTATTTTTTGTTTGGCTTGCAATTTCTTACAGGTACATTTGTGATTAAAGTGAATGTATTTAAAACTAAAATTACAGCTATTTACAGAAACTATGTACTGTGACAAAAAAATTTTTTTTTGCCCCAAAATCAAATTTTTATTTTCTTGCCTCGAACAGCTTCCTTTTCTTGTAAGGAGGTATGTAACCTAGTTATAAGATGGATAACTTTTTATTAATTAAAAACCAGTGTACCTAGGAAATTGGTGAATTTCAACAATGAGTGTTATTATTAAGAGTGTCCATTTAATGCCGGGGATTAAGCGATAACGCGATTGCTTGGACCGAGCCAGAGGTCGCCGAGGAGAAGAGTGCGGTAAACACCTACGAGTTGGCAACCGATAGAGATTCTCCGGAAAACGGCTCCTCCAGATTTTTCTTCGTGGGTATTTCCATTTTTGGAATTTCTTCCGGCCGCCTTCCTCACCAGACCACGGCGACGAGCGACGACTGTGAGCGTCCGTTCTTGGTTTTCCGAAAGGATATATAGGCAGCCCCCAATTCTCCGGAGATTTTCTCTTTTTTTTCGGATTTATGCAGGACTAGAACCCAGGAGGACTCGGCGGATGGTTGTGGATGGATCAACGATTCCCAAGTAAAATTGTTGGTTTACGGAAAAAACTGCAGAAGGAATTTTTGTTTGTTTTAATTTTAATGATTTATTATTGTTAATTTAGGTTATTAAGTTTTAATTTTTTTAAGTTAGTCCAGATCTGATGTATGGTTTATTTTATAGCTGATTAAGGAAACAAAGTACCTATTTTAATTTTACTCTGTTTAGGAATAATACATCCCCCCCATTGTTAAGTGGATTCTCTTTTTTTTATCTCCCTCCTTATTAATCTACTTTTTTTGTTTGGCTTGACTATTTTGCATGGCCAGGAACCTCGTAAATACATAAATAATCATTTAAGCAGAGGGAACTCGAATCCGATAAGGAGAAGGTAAGGTTGCTGATCAGGACCCGCCGTGTTAGGCTGGCTTTATCCAGCCTAGTGGCCTTGCCTGGAGTGCCCCCCCCCCCCGTGACGAGTAATGTAATAAAGTAAATAATTTTTTTTATAGAAAATATTATACTACTTTCCTCTCATTCATTTATTTATTTTTATCAAATTTATTTAGAGTACAAACAAGAATATACTTTTAGTAAAAGGAGTTCCCCATTACTCTGGAGGCATAAAATGGGGTGGCGCCCAACTCACCAATATTTCTTTGGTCTTGAATATTTCTTTTATTTTTTTATTATTTTTTTTGTATTTTGTAATTTGTCCCTCCATTCTTACCCCCCCACTCCCGACGAGCTACCGGCATAATTTTGCTCTAACCCGAAATAATTTTGGGTGTAACAGTACAAAGGATTAAAGTTAATGAGAGAGAGAGAGAGAGAGAGAGAGAGAGAGAGAGAGAGAGAGAGAGAGAGAGAGTGAGAGAGAGAGAGACGAAACTCTCGCCTCCGGTTGGACTGCTATTAGGTTATCTGCAGGTTGATCAAAAAACATTATACATATTTAAAAAACGTTAACATTGACCGGAAAAAAATATGTAATTCATAACTTGCCGTATGAGGTATCACGTGCAATTTTTCCCCTGAGCCAATAATTACTAAATTTTTAAATCATTCTACTGCAAATTTCCTTTTATATCTAAAATTTATTAGAGACAGTTATTTTTTTTAACTTTTATTCTGACGAGCAGTACAGTGAGAGTGGATTTGAATAATGTATGTACTAATGGATTTGGAAAAAAATTAACATAAACAGGCAAAAATAGTACTCTAAATCTACTGATTTTCTATTGGGTTGTCCGGAAAATAATGCAGGATTTTGGTATTAAACAAAAAAAAAGAAACTAGTTACTTTAAAGCAATGTTCTTTAATCAAAATAATTTCCCATACTCTCAATACATTTCTCCCAACGTGTTGGTAACTTATTAATTCCGTCTGAGTAGAATTCAGAATTTTTAGAATTGATAAAGTCAATAAATGCATTTTCCAGTTCCGTTTGATTTTTGAATATTATGTGTTGTAAGTAGTGGTCCAGGTGTCTAAAAAAATGGTAGTCAGTAGGCGAGAGGTCCGGAGAGTAGGGTGGGTGAGGCAAAGTTTCATAGCCAAGCTCCAATAATTTTTGTGACGTTACACGTGACACATGTGGTCGAGCGTTGTCATGCAACAAAATGGGCCCTTTCCGATTGACCAAAGAGGGCTTCATTACTGCCAATTTCTGATGCATGGTATTAATTTGGTTACAGTATGATTCAGCATTGATGGTTTCGCCAGGATTTAAGAAGCTGTAGTGTATTAAACCAAATGAAGCCCACCATACCGTAACCATTACCTTTTTTTGATGAGTTGGGGGCTTTGGAAAATGTATTGGAGCTTCTCCTTTGTCGAGCCACTGTCCAGAACGTCTAGTGTTATCGTAGAGAATCCACTTTTCGTCACATGTAACAATTCTGGCCAGAAATGGGTCATTTTTGTTTCGACAAAGAAGTGATGCACAAACATCAAAGCGCTGATTTTTTTGGCGATCGTTTAATGAGTGTGGAACCCAATTTTCGAGTTTTTTCACTTTTCCAATCGCCTTGAGGTGGTCAGCGACGGTCGTTTTACTGACTTTGAGTTGCTCTGCAAGTTCTCGAACAGTTGTTTTGGGGTTTTCTTCCACCACTGATCGCAGAACATCATCATTAAGAGAGGAAGGCCTTCCACGACCTTCTTCATCTTCAAGGCTGAAATCTCCCTCCCGAAATTTTTTAAACCACCTTTGCACAGTGCACTCATTAACACAACCCTCGCCCCAGACTTGGTTAATGTTTCTAGCCGTTTGGGCTCCGCTTCGGCCGAGTTTAAACTCGTAAAAGAAAATCGTACGAAATTCTCGCTTTGACATTATAAGGATGACTGAATTATTTCCAAGTAGCGGAATGCTACAGAGGTAAACAAACAATATCATTTGGAAGAGGATTAATAAGTGTTGACATTCATACAAATGAGTAATCCTGTAAACGTAAACAGAATATTTTATATAGATTTTTTTTAATGAAAACTTAAAATCCTGCATTATTTTCCGGACAACCCAATATAACTAGCTGCAATATATTATATAACTTTTTTTTCTGTCTTGCTTATAGGGACTGGGGCTGTTATTCAAATCCTTTTTTCTCTGTTTCTCAGTAACTTATAGGTTTGTAACAGCCCAAACTAGGGTTTTCAAGTTTCATTCTCATTGCGTAAAAGCAAACTTTTTTTCCTTTGTATCGCTTAACAGTAGATTTGTAATCGTGCAGCTTTCACTGATATAAATAAATTTTCTTTTAAGCGTCTATATTTGTAAAACTGGCCTTACGCGCATTAAATATATGTTTTATATGAAGAACGTCTTCAAAGATAAGAATGAAGAAGTCTTCGTAAGATTCGTTTGTTTTTGTTACATGGCTGGAAGTACGATTTATATTTTGTGTTTCGTACGTTTAATCTTAAGCTATTGGCTACCATTTACATTTCAATTTGATATAATAAATCAGTTTAACTATTGATTAAACGGGAGAAGAGCTTTAGGCAAATAATGCCTTGGGAAGATACAAATAGGCATGACATTGACTTGGACCATCGAATAATTGATGGAAAATTGATCAATTTTTTTGGAATGAACTGTAATCAATAAAATAGTTTTCTGAAATATGTCAATTATCTTACGATTAACTGTAAAACGATTCGAAAACTGTTCTTAACTCTTCAACGTCGGGAATACCCAAGTCATAAAATAAAGGTTTTTATTATTTTTTATAGTGAACTAGCTTTATAACCCGTCGTTGCCAAGGGAGATAATAGAAAGTGTTATTTTTTTATTTATTTACTTTATCTGTTGTAAATCCTGACGCCCATTATTTGTCATGTGCCATTTTATAGTCTCTAAACCCGCCCGGTACTAATAAAAACAAAGAGGGAAAGTTTCATCAAAATCGGCTCATCGTGTTCTGGTTTACAATTAACATTTATGAATATGTACAGATATATAGATTTAATACAAATTTTAAATACATGTAATAAAATTTAATTCACAGTAAATAACCAATAGTAATTTATGTGGATTCCAGTCTTAATTTTGGTTACCATACTGAAAAGAATGCTCAAAAGCAGGGACCATCTTAAGCAGCTTTACCCAGTTTTCAATAAGCTTTCATATGTAGACAGGAAAAATAAATACTTTGAACTATACATTCATCCATTAATCCCCATTTGGGGGAACACGTCTAAATCAAATTTCAAAGCTAACCTCCATGTAGTCCAAAACGCTCCTCTAATAGAATTATTGGCCTCCGACAGACTATATACATATAACCCTAAACATACTTAGCTTATCAACCTACGTCTATATTAAAACATGGATAAAATAGCTCATTGTACATATCAATTTTGGTTTAATATTTGTAATGGGTGTGTGTGGTGGTTAGTGACCGTTAATCGATAATTATTCAGAAATCGTGAGAAGCGGTCTGGTGTGATGTAGGTTTCAGAAAAACATTTTCTTTATAGTGCCAACGTTTCGAACTTTATTGAGATCATCTTCAGGGCTCAAAGTGTTTGTCTTTTGTGTAATTGTGCCATTCTTGCGTGTAGTGTTGAGAGTGCTCAAGAATGGCACAATTACACAGAAGACAAACACTTTGAACCCTGAAGATGATCTCAATAAAGATCGAAACGTTGGCACCATAAAGAAAATGTTTTTCTGAAGCCTACATCACACCAGACCGCTTTTCACGATTTCTGAATAATTTGTAATGGGATGACTTATAGTACAGACATAGACGGTCGTTTTTAGATTGTCCGGCTGAATTTCTCTTGAACCAATGACTCTATCAAAAAAATACGTATTTAATATTTTTTAGTCTAGTTTCAAATTTTTACCTTTTCGGAGAAACATTATGCAGGGTATCACAGGCCCAGTTCAACATCAAAATTTCAAATACGAACCTATACATCCTGACATATCATTTTAAAGGAGTTCTTACGGTTAAAACAATGGTACAATCGGATTTTAAATTGGTCAAAAAAGACAAAGTTATGGCAAAAAGTTTGAAAAAACGCATTTCGTTTGTTCGTTGTTAATTCCAATAATTCGCTTATTATTCACTAAAGTAAACATTAATTTTCTTTATTGTTTACATTCGATCGCTATTTGTCAAAATGTCATTATGAGAGCAAACCTTAATTCCTGAAAGTAAATAAATTTTACAATAGTACCTATTAGTTGCATTCAGTATTCCACGCGAAAATCCGAATTCCTCTCTCCGAAATGTTGGAGTTTTAGGTTTTAAAAAAAATAAATTAGAGATGTTCTATTTTTAAGCCGCATTGCTCTCATCTTGTCCAGGGATTTCGGGCGATAGATGTCTAACGTTCTTTGAGCAAATGTCGATTTTGGAAGCTGAAGAAAACGTTCTTCCATACATCCTAGGGTCAGAAGAATCTAAGTTCACCTCTAATGGCATTTGCTGTTTACTCTGGGGCGACCAGGCAATTTCTGTTAGTACAACTCGACTGCACGACGCGCGAATCACCAGATTTAAAAAAGCAGTTGTACATATCAACTCGCTGTTGATCGGAAAAATGTCCCCTTCGGTTCATTTTGAATGGACTACTGAATGTAACGAATAGGTACTACTGTAAAATTTATTTACTTCCAGGAATTAAGATTTGATCTCATAATGACAGTTTGACAAACAATGACAGAATGTAAACAATAAAAGAAATTAATGTTTAGTGAAGAGCAAATTATTGAAATGAACAACGAAACAAACGAAATGCGTACTTTCAAATTTTTTGCCATAACTTTGTCATGTTTTGACCATTTTAAAATCCAATTGCACTATTGTTTTTAGCGTAAAAACTCCTTTAAAACGATGTATCAGTATGTTTAGGGTCGTATTTGAAATTTTGAAGTTGAACTGGGCCTGAGGTACCCTGTATAATTTTTCTCACCAAAAAGGTAAAAATTTTAAACTAAACTAAAAAATATTAAACACGATTTTTTTATTTTTTTTAATAGCGTCATTTGTCCAATGGAATATTCAGCCGGCCCATCTAAAAAAGACACCCTGTATAAGCATAAAAGACTTAAGTACATATTGTTTTAAAAATAATGAACGTATATTAAAAGTAAATATATATCTGCCAATATACCCAACTATACATATATAAATATACATAGTTATCCAAATTACTGTTGGGATAAATAATGTATCTTTGTCCATTAATTGCTTTATTTTTTATAGTATCTACTTAAATATTCTTATTGTCTTATATATTTTTCTATTTATTGAACTCATACCTGCATCTAATGTGCTGTTTAATACTTTTATTGTTTTGTGATCGACTTGTTTTTATATAATTTTTCCCCTAAAGTATTTAATGTTTCATGTTTTTTTTTAAAGATAAAATGCAATTTAATGCACACTAGGTAAAAAGTGCAATACTGCCTGAGCAAACTGAATACAGCTATGTATACAAATGATGTAAATCAAGAATTACATGCTATAAAATAAATAAATATGCACACATACATAATCAACAATATTTTGTTCCTCTATCTGTTGCCATGTAATTGAGTAATATCTTCCTCCCAGGGCGTCACAGAATTTTGAACGATGTACTCGACGACGAGCAGTCCTCCGCAGTCCACGAAAGTGATGTTTTTCTATTAATAGAGTTTTCCAGGGCCAGAATCAAGAAGCAATGTCAGGCGAACACGACTCGGTGAGTCGGGTAACACATCTTAGCCAAGTTCAAACAATTTTAGCAAAGAGACGTAGGGATGAGCCCTATCCTGGTGGATAACAACCCCCTTGCGGAGCATATACTAAAATTAATCGACAATCGGGCGAAAGAATCTCATAATAAAGCACCCCCTTCCAATCCCACCAAATAACTACTACACATTCTTGGGATTTATGCTGCTTTTGGAATTGTTAACCGAGGGTGGCTGCGTGTTTCTTATGATATTGCTCTCTGAACATTATTGTACAGGACCCAGTTATCAATATTTTTTTTAATATGTCGTTTATATTGCGTTTTAAGATGGAATCGCAGATGGAAATGCGGTCCAATAAATCTTTCTTCAACGTGTGAGGACCCATTTATCACTACAACAAACACCCCCCTGCTCAGAGGTACATTAAAACGCTTTTATGAGATAATTATGTCTCTGCCATGTCTCGTTTAAGTTTAAGCTCAAGCTGTCGATCATTGTGGGCTATTTATGACTAAAGGTTGAATTTGGTCATGATCAGTCTGATGGAAAACCTTCCAAATCAAAATTCTTCTGGACAGCATTTCTGAGCAAACTATGTACGAACGGTGATATTACATAACTACCTAGCATCATCAACACACGTTTCAAATTTTTCTACGAATCTGAGCTGCGGTTTTACCTTTGCGAAAATGCACTATTTTCCTTAATTTGAAATTAGCACAACACCTCGTAAAAATCCTTAATCTCGAACGAAAATGGTGAATAAAAATACCTCAACTAATCCCTCTTCAGAATGTGTAAACAATAATTACTAATTAAACATCGCTTCAAAATACAAGAGGGAATAAAATGTACTTATATAAAAAACGGTACGGACTTCCTTAATCACAACTCAATACCTTTTTTTTAATTATAATTTTTATTTTATTTACGAACCATTAAGCTAATAATGCCACAGGAAAAAACAAACTGGCCTGAAGTCTTATTGACCCATTGACTATCTAGGTTTCGTCAGGTTTTATGATTGACACTAATAAACCTAACTAAATCTGGTTATAAACTTTTTATCCGAACTGAATCAATTATCTTATCAAATATTGTAAAACGATTTGTTTAGGCTTTTATCCTGCGATTCGCCCTCCAATGAAACATTAGCTTAATTAACTGTCATTAATTATTTAATGACTGGAACTACCATTTATGTTACGCTACAATTTCCATTCTGCCTTACCCCTGTGATTAATACTAGTTTAACAACAGTTTATTAAAATGTCATTATCTATACTGTAAAAACTGGACGTACCAGAGGTGTAATTAGAGAAGAGTTTTTGGTTAATTAATTAACATAAGGCTTATGGTTTTAATTATCAAAATTACTATATTTCCATCATTGACTGACTTTATAATAGTCGGAATTGGTCATCATATCCAGCTGATGAATACATTATCGACACCGATTGAGACTGATCACTTCACTGGATCCGTCTACTCTCGCTGGTTTACGCTTCACGCGATCTTCAGTGAGTAATTGCCTGTTTAAATCCAGTCGTTAGGTCGCTATCTGACCTGTATTATCTTATAGGAGTTTCCAATTTTTTAAAGAAACTTTTCTACTGTGATTAATAGAGTTAACGGTTGATTACGCAACGCGGTGAAGATGTACCGAATCACCGACTAATGTCTCCCCTGCTGATAGCGGGTGAAAAAGTCTGCAGATTTTTTTGGCAGACAGATCCAAATGTCACCCGTGAGTTGCGTCAGCCTTCTAGTTACCACACAGCCGGAAGCCCTCCCTCTCTCTGATAGATCGTGGGAAAATATAATTGTCGAAAAGTGCCCACTTTTCTCGATCGGTCCGAATTTAAAATTTCCCGGGCACTCTTGAATGAAAGTATTGTGAAAACAGTTAAAGGCGCCGGTCGCCGTTTGGGACGATTTAATCTAAAGTAATTAAAGAGTCTAAGTTGAAAGACTTTCTCCTATTTACGTCCTAAAGTTAAAATTTTAAAATAGCCACAACGACCTAAATTCCAAACCTAAATATAAAAGAATTCGTTCGGTGTTTTTTATTTGTTATCACTTGTCGATTACTTATAAATACAATCAAAATTCCTTTTTTGGTTGAGTTCTTATTGTAACTTATTTAGGGGGCTTTTAGTCTACTTTAATTTTTCCACATATAGATTATACGTTTCTGATACTCATAAAAGGACTAAAAGGAAAATCACCGAAAAAAGAAGAAGAGGATAACAAGCAAAAAGTATTATAGTTAGAACAGCATATAAAATCAGCTTAGCAAAAACTACATAATAAAATAGAACAAATCTTCACAAAGATCAGTTAGAGAGAGAGGGGGTAGTGAGTGGGGGAGAGGGGGAGCGAGAGAGCGAGCGAGCGAGAGAGAGAGAGAGAGAGAGAGAGAGAGAGAGAGTGAGAGAGAGAGAGAGAGAGAGTCAGACATAGAGAGAGAAAAATAATAAAGAAAGAAAAAGAGAAAAAGATAGGGATAAAAAGAGAAATAGAGAAAAATAAAGAAATAAAGAGGGAAAGAAATAAAAAAAGAAAAAGAGAGAGATAAAGAAAGGAAGACAAAGGGAGTGTAGAGGGAGACGGAGAGTGAGCGAGTGTGGGAGGGGGAGGGGGAGAGAGAGTGAGAGCGACAGTCAGACATAGAGAGAGATAAAGAAAGAAAAGAGAGAAAGATAGGAGAAAAAGAGAAACAGAGAGAAATAGAGAAAATAGAGAAATAAAGAAGGAAAGAAATAAAGAAAAAAGAGAGAGATAAAGAAAGGAAGAAATAGAGCATGTAGAGTGAGACGGAGAGTGATTGAGTGCTGGAGGGAAGAGAAAGAGAGAGAGAGAGAGAGAGAGAGAGAGAGAGAGAGAGAGAGAGAGAGAGAGAGAGAGAGAGAGGCTTATCGCCGAAAAAAGTAAGGAAGCTTTGCACTAATTAAGGGAAAAGAAGAAATGGTATAAGGGAATCAGGTGGCTTCGCGTCATTAACAGTCAAACAGTAAATCAAAGTACGAAAGCCTCAGCCACTGACATTAGTTAATAAAATTAAAAATAAAATCGATCATTGCAAAATAACATAAATTATTGACAAACGGAATGAAGTGTGGCAAAACAGGTGGGTGGCCAAGAAAATCCATTTCTACCCTACATCTAAGGGCAGAAACGACCAAATATTCGACTGTTTTTCATGCACCTGTCAGCATTAAGGACTCTATAAAAAGAAGGAAGATGGGAACCATCATCTGAAGAATTAAATGCAGGGCCGCTGGATTCGAACCCGGGACCTTTACCTTACGGTAATGAGCGCCGTGTCAACGCCTAAACCGTTGCAGCCACCGACGCCCCTACTTTTTCTTATTAATTTATTTATTTACTAAATCCATTATATTTCGTGGTCCGATTGACCAAATTCCTTCTTTCAATTAATTAATCTTTTTATGTAAGTTTGAAATGAAAAAGTTAGTCTCAGGAGCGGGCGGGATTCGAACCCACGACCTTCTGCTCATACGCCGTTGCTCTAACTTGAGCCGAAGGTCGTGGGTTCGAATCCCGCTCGTAACACTATCTTTTTCATTTCAGCCAAAACCTTATTTACATTTAATATTTAATAAACAGAAAAATATAGTTTGATTTTGTATGTGAATTGAGGTTAGATGAAAACGTAAAGGTATATTTAAGGCAGATCATATCACTTTGTGTATAATTTTAATAAAAAAATTAAGTATAAGTTAAAATTAAAAATTGATATTATCGTTGGAATAAGAAATGTGGAATTGACGTAAAGCCAAAATTCCCGTAGGTTTTACCTTTGACCTACCGACGCGCTATACAAACTCATTAATCATGCTCGACTCGAAGTTTCATCCTCCTACGAAGTAAGATATCGGTGAACATTTGACTTACTCCTTTCACGTCTGAGAAAAAGTAAAACGACACAGCAGAAGAATCTGTTGAAATCGAAAAACTTTTAAAAATCCGTCATGTCCACTCTGTAAAAAAAAAGGATTAAGTTTCAACAACCTGGATAGTCTGACAATTCATTTTTATGGAGATCCTATAAACAACTCCGAAGTTAAATAAGATGAGATTTGTGTAGTTTCAGATGTATTTTCAAAACACAGTACTCTACAAAATGTCTGCATCCTGAAAGCCAAACTGCCAACGACGTTTTTTCCAACTTCAAAACATTTAATCAAGCAATTTGTAACATGTTTCAAACCATTCCGTGTACAGAATTATTCAGCAATAGACAATTTTTGTTGGATGCTTCTTGATAAATGACTCCTGCCATCAGGACAGCGTTGGGTCAAAGTCAGGTCATACCATTCCTTAATCCATGATAGTCGTCCCTGTAACAAAAGCGTTACATTCGCTGTTCAGAGGTTAACAGATGGCGGATACCAATCGAGGTGGACCGCATTTGGGGATTTTCTTTCTTTTAAAGGTTAAGAGACAGGTAACCAGGTGACCAAATTGAAGTTACACTTTTTCTAACCTTAACCTTTTTCAACCTTTAAAAAGCATAACCACTCAGGTGAGATAAGTTTTCGCCCCCACTGAGATAAATACGATTTTAAAACGAAAGTGTTTGTTCATCGGTTCTCCCCCAATTGTAAAAAATCAAAGGCACAACGATTTGTAAGTGAAACCGTGGAGTATAAACTGGGCGTATCATGTAGCATTACCGGAAAATTCAACGCTGCTGAAAAGCGTTTTATCGCGAAAGGAAATCCTATGCTTGTTCTAGCTACATAATAAAGTTGTACCCAATAGAAATCACTTTTACAATGCGTGTTTACAAGACGTGTTGTAACTCCTGATGACGAACGTTTAACACTTGAAATCCTGATAGTTGTAAACAACAAGCTGTGAATAAGAACCATCGTTTACCAAAAAAGGAATAACCATTGGAAATAAAAATATCTGACTTTCCAGAAAAATTGAATATGTTGCAGAGAACTGGTGGATGAATATCATCTTATCCAAGACATTTAGTGCAGTTAAGACAAAAACAATTTCCCAGAGGGACAGTTGAAGAGTTAATATTTATCAAAATGTCAAGAAATGAATAAAAAAAGTATGTTATTTTTATAAAGTAACATAAATAGATTGAAAATGTTCTTTAACAATCGAACAATGGGTCCTTCACTACAAGTTACACTTTGTAAATTATTACATTAGGAATAATTCACTACTTTCGTGTCCGCTTGACCAATCAATACATGACAATTAATTAAGGTTTTTTAGTTGAGATGAAAAAAAGCTAATGGCACGAGGAGGATTCGAACCCATGACCTTCGGCTAGATACGCCGCTGCTCTACCACCTGAGCTATCGTGGCCTCGATTCACTCGGACATCAACTCCCCGATGAATTAATGATTTAAAAATGAAGTACACTTCACTAAAGCTCTCCGTGGCCATTTCAATTGTCGTCGAGAATCCAAACCGATTAACGACATTTGAAAAATGGCAAAAAGGAGGGAAAACTCATAAGGTGGGGTTGAGATGGGGAGTTGATGTCCGAGTGGATCGAATTCACGATAGCTCAAGTTGTAGAGCAGCAGCGTATTTAGCCGAAGGTCGTGGGTTCGAATCCCGCTCGTGGCACTGACTTTTTCATTTCGACCAAAACCTTACATAAAAAGATTAATTAATTGAAAGAAGTAATTTGGTCAATACAATGGGTTTAATTAGGTATAATATCAGTTTTACCCTTTCATATACTGAAAAATCCTAAAGTTTTGTGAATCAAAAATATCATCGTCAGACAAATAATTTTTATAACAATTGTGAGATAACAGTTTATTACGCGGAAAGAGATTAATTGTGTGCTTAGAAAAGCAGCTCATCCACTTGGAAACTTCAAGAACCCATTAAACGCTAAGGCGATCTCCTTTCCGCATAATCTCACTGACTGTCAGGTTTACCTCGACCATTTCATTAATATGCAGCAATAACTCGCACGAAAACAATAATTTACCATGCCTTCTAAACGTTCAAACAACTACAACGATCAATTAATTTCATTAATCATCAGTGCGTGCAAATCACAAAAACACTTTTAGTAGAAAGGATCTTCGGAAACTACTAATAGAATCCGTCAGTATTACGTTACTTTCATCTGACTAAGTCTCAAACCGGGATTTGAGATAGAGTAGGACTTTCCAACGTTCAATTTTTAAAACGTTAGGGAAAAAACTGCTTTATCTTATCCCGAAAGCAGAGGAAGGATCCTCTTCTCTTTCCTAAAGTAAAAGAGATCTATAAGTTACGTAAGTCATTGGCGTACCTATCACCTTTTGACCCTTAAATAGAGAGGTAACAGGTTTCTTACGTCTTAATAGACCATAAAACTATTCTTCTATTCGTTAATGATCGTTGAGCACTAATCAAAACAACCTTCCCACGATAGTATTTATGACTTTTTATGTGCATCAGATCCTTTTTTTAATAATTTTTTTGTTGGGTTATATAAAAGATTATTGTGTTCGTTCATATCCTTACTAAAAATAGAAAAAAAGTACAACACTTTAATGTAGAAAGGTCTTTATCGTAATAAATCCCGTATAGTTGTGGAAGATTAAAGTCGATGTTGAACTAAAGAATTCGGAACGGACGCTAATCCGGTTTTGTGTGCACGTACGGCAGAGATTATCTATCACTTGATTATCTATACTTGAGATTATCTATACTCGTCCTTCCTACCTATCGTACATATCTAATTCCTTTCTATTTCACCACCGTACCTCGTCACTTTTTCTCCTCTGGGGCAATGCTATCAGGAGTTGTGTTATGTCGATTTTGTTTAATGTTCGCTTTTCATCTCTCCCTCTCTCACACTCTTTTTCTTTCTTGCACTCTCTTCCCATTTTTTCCATCTCACTTACTCTATCTTTCTTTCTCTCACTGTCTTTCTCTCCCTCAATCACTCACTCTCCGTCTCATTCTACTTTCTTTCTTTCTTCCTTTCTTTATCTCTTCCTCTTTTTCTTTCATTATTTCGTTCCCTCTTTTTCTCTTTCTATCCCTATCTTTTTCTCTTTTTCTTTCTTTATCTTTCTCTATGTCTGACTGTCTCTCTCTCATCCTCTCTCACTCTTTCTCATTTTTTCACTCTCTTTTCCTCTTTTGCCATCTCACTTACTCTATCTTTCTTTCTCTCACTATCTCGCTCTCACTTCCTCACTCACTCAGTCTCCGTCTCACTCTACTTTCTTTTTTCTTCCTTTCTTTACCTCTCTCTTTTTCTTTCTTTATTGCTTTCCCTCTTTTTCTCTTTATTTCGCTCTTTCTCTTCCTATCTTTTTCTTTCCTTATCTCTCTCTATGCCTGACTGTCTCTCTCGCTCTCTCACTCTCCCTCTCTCTCTCTCTCTCTCTCTCTCTCTCCGTCTCAATCTACACTCTCTTTGTCTTCCTTTCTTTATCTTTCTCTATGTCTGACTGTCTCTCTCTCATTCTCTCTCACTCTTTCTCATTCTTTCACTTTCTTTTCCTCTTTTTCCATCTCACTTACTCTATCTTTCTTTCTCTCACTATCTCTCTCTCACTTCCTCACTCACTCAGTCTCCGTCTAACTCTACTTTCTTTTTTCTTCCTTTCTTTACCTCTCTCTTTTTCTTTCTTTATTTATTTCCCTCTTTATTTCTTTATTTTTCTCTATTTCTCTTTTTATCCCTATCTTTTTCTTTCTTTATTCTTTATCTCTCTCAATGTCTGACTGTCTCACTCTCTCTCTCTCTCTCTCTCTTTCTCTCTTTCTCTCTCTATCAAATAGTGCGAAACCAAAGTCATATAATTTGTCTTGTTTATTATTGGTAATTACGAAATGAAATCACTTTAATGCTAAAACCTTTCACCATAGGTGACGATACTACGATAAAGTTAATTGAACATTAATGTTATGTTAAAGGTCATCTTGATAATGATCGTGCCTTGGAACCATTAAAATTACGACCTACAAGATCGGTGAGACAAGAGGACGCAGGACATTTCTTGGCAGGAAAGTAATTGATGTTCCAGAGGATTAATCAAAATTCATCTCCTTACAAATTTTGATACGAGGGAGGGCCAGGAACATAATAAAAAGCATCTTTCTTTAGAGGTGAGATAATATATAATATTAGTTTTTACTTGCCAATAGGTATAATTATTATATCGAAAAATCTTTTTTAAGGGTTGAGGTCATCACACAGAAATATTTGCGTACTTGCACAGCAATAAAAATAAGATACAAACAGGGCATTACAAGCCAATGGCTTTCTGAAGAAAATTGTATAAAATTGTTGTACACAACATGTTAGCAGGGCATAGTTTTAGTACCTACTAAGAGCAACAAATATCTGAAAAATAAGTTAAGAATAGGTGAAAATTTAAATAAAATAATTTTCATAAATCATTGGATCAGCGCACATGGTCTTGGGAAAATTTAACGCTCCCTCCTACAAACCAAAACCACATAATCGTAATAATTTTTCTTTTAACGATAATACGTACACTAAACTGACTATAAAAAAACTGACCACCCGGTTTTTGCACGAAAAATTGAACAACTTTGGAAATGCATATTTTCTCAGCCGTTTAAGACACCTGCGCTAGGTATTTTTTAGAAAATTTTACGCTGAACAAGATGGCTTTTTTTTAGATGTTTTCCTACCTTCAGTAAATTCAAAAATTCTGAAACATGTCAATTTTTGCACTTTTTACAAAAACTTCAAAATGAGATGTGGAGCCAGAAAATCGTCCTGGAGCGACGACCATTAGTAATTTAGGATATTTTAGGGAATTTTAATAAACTTCCGCTTTACCCGATTTCTCAACGAAATTTTCGAGATATTCACGATTTTTTTACGTGCTCATGGATTAAACCGATCATTGTCTCTCCCGAATTTTATGATACATAAACCTATTGTTTCAAAACGTTATTCGAAGCCAAACTGCCACACAACACCTGTGAAATGGTAAAAAGTTGAATTTCCTTGATGAGATAAACAAGTGATTATCGACAGCAAAAGCATTCCGCATCCCAAAAGGTCAAACTAAGAATTGTCGCTTCCCTTATCACTTTTTTTTTAAAAAGTTCTCCGAACAAAAGTTATTGAGGTAAAATTGACAAAAAAAACATGGCGGTTCAAAATTTATGCATCCTTGAAAATCGGGAGAGAGTGCGATCGGATTTTTTTCATGAGCACGTAAAAAACCGCGTTTTTTGTCCCAAAATCGGCAAAGTGAAAGGTGACAAATTGAAAGCTTATTAAAATTTCCTATCAGTTGCTAAAGGGCGTCGCTCCAGGACGATTTCCTGGCTCCACAGTTCAATTTGAAGTAAAAAGTACAAAAACTGACACGTTCCAGAATTTTTGAAGTTACTGTTGAATGATGAAGCTAGTGAAATATTTTTATATCTAAAATTTTCTAGCATTGTATAAATTCATTTTTTTAATCTAAAATTTTCTAGCATTGTATAAATTCATTTTTTTAATCTAAAGTTTTCTAGCATTGTATAAATTCATTTTTTTAATCTAAAATTTCTATCATTGTATAAATTCATAATATTTTTCACATCCTACATGTATTTGTAAAATTCAAACAATATTTATAAATCCCAGACCCTGAAGATGATCTCAATAAAATCGAAACGTAGGCACGATAAGAAAATGATGTAATATATGTACAGTTATAGATAAAAAAAATAAAGCAAAAAAATAATAATAAATGATTATTTGGAGATCGTGCGATGCAATCTGATGTGACATATTTTAGAAAAACATTTTCTTTATCGTGCCAACGTTTCGATCTTTATTGAGATCATATTCAGCGCTGACACAAACAGCAAACACTTTGAGCTCTGAAGATGATCTCAATAAAGATCGAAACGTTGACACGATAAAGAAAATGTTTTTCTAAAACCTACGTCACACCAGACCGCATCTCACGATCTCCGAATAATCATTGACTACGGTCACTAAACACCACACATTTTTAGTGAAATATTTTAAAAAAAAAGCCATCTTGTTCAGTGTAAAATTTTCTAAATAATGGGACCTAGCGCAAGTCTGACTTTAAATATGCATTTCCAAAGTTGGCCATTTTTTCGTGCAAAAACCAGATTAAAATGTTTTTAGTGTCATAAGAATGATATGATGAATGAATATAATCAGCAATTATAAATTCGGTGAATGCACTTTTTTGCGATGAACCGAGCTAGTCACGAGCTAGGAGACTGACTAGCTCCGGGGCGAAAATTGAACCAGGATCCGTGTATTTAAGTCAAATCGATGGATAATTTCATGACGGGTTTGGTATAATTTAGATATCATATTGTTGCCATAATGCCTCTAAAAGGATGTTTGGTTTAAATTGTGTTTTAAATGGTGAAAGTAGGGATAAAAGGTCAAATTTTGAGTACAGATATAGTTTTTTATATACTTTTCCGCTTGTAGGATCATCTGATAAAACAAAACAGAAAACATGTTGATTTATTTCGGTTTTAAAATTTACAAAGGCTGTATAATATAGTTAAATCCAATTAATTTATTTTCGATAAGAGCAGCGCAAGGGGTAAAATAAGGAGCAGTACGTTGAAATGGAAGTGTTTCGTGATTGCTGAGGACACAAAGGGCGCATAAAAATCCATGAAAGAGTGAAGCAAGGAGAATAACATAGGTGATTCAGTTTTGTTGCACGAAGGCGCCCATTTCAACATACCCCATACAAAACCGCCACATATGAGTGGCGAGGCCGTGTTCATTCCGCAGACGGGTCCCATATTTTGAACAGGCGTGAAGCATACATCCCGAGCAATGTTTAAAACATGAGGCGCGCATAGATTTCTCTGTAGGCATAAGCTTCTGTAACACCTGTACGGGGTTAAACTGGTCATGTCGATCTCTTCAAACATGCCGATCGTCACGTTTCCATAAACTGGCCGGACGAGTGTCGAACACTTCAACCCCTGTGTGACCAAATCGGCGAATTCTTCTTCAACTTCGTCCCTCATGTTTGAAAAAATGCGAATCGGCTGTGCATACTGTGTATTAGAGAAGATTTTGACCAGCCGCAAAACCGCACAATCGTTCTCCCATCCTATATCGATGTGTGACGTTTTGCATTTGGGATGGACGGTGATGTTCAGCACGTCTCGGGTCTGGTACGAACGTTTTCCTCTCAGGGTCGTCAAACCTGCTATCACGGTATAGTTTTCTTTTTTCAAAATCGCTGAACCGCTTTTGTTTGGGCTGCAGAAACAGTGGCAGGCGGAGAGTACGTGTGTGAGCGAAAGGAGTACGCCGATGCACACATGTGTCCTTCCCGACCTTGTCTCTACACTGACGACAAAAGGATAATCGCCGTAGGACGGAATCCTTCCCTTATTATTAT
Organism: Cimex lectularius; assembly: GCF_000648675.2. Taxonomy (NCBI): domain Eukaryota; kingdom Metazoa; phylum Arthropoda; class Insecta; order Hemiptera; family Cimicidae; genus Cimex; species Cimex lectularius. Next base: position 224,015 of record NW_019392860.1, on the reverse strand, counting down.
TTATTGTCACATTCGCTTTTTCAGTCGAACTTTCCTCTTCCCTACGTCTTTCTCTATCCTTTCGTTTTGATGCTTGCTTACAGTCTACACCTTGCGAAAAAACTAAACCGAGAAGAAGATAAAATACCAATGTACTAATTGAAGATTGCATTACATTAAAAATCGAAAAATAAATTTAAATAAGACTGCCTGACATTCTCTAACTTTAAATGTGTTGAACTCAGCTTATTTTTTTTAAATAGTCATCTGTTCGACCCATCATCTGGTTGCCAAATAAAAAAATGAAAAATTAACAACAGTTATGAAAGATTTATTAAGATTTTTCAATATATTTTATTTATCAGAAATGGTCAAATACGACTAACTATTAATTTCAAACTAGCTAAGAAATGTAATAATAATAATGTCGTAATCGGAAAAATGGCAAAAAGGAGGGAAAATTCAAAAGGTGGGGTTGAGATGGGAAGTTAGTGTTCGAGGGGATCGAGGTCACGATAGCTCAAGTGGTAGAGCAGCGGCGTATCTAGCCGAAGATCGTGGGTTCGAATCCCGCTCGTGCCATTGACTTTTTTATCTCAACTAAAAACCTTAATTAATTGTAATATATTAATTGGTCAAGCGGACCACGAAATTAGTGAAAATAATAATAATAAATCCAGGGAGCGTCAGTGGCCGCAACGGTTTAGGCGTTGACACGGCGCTCATCACTGTAAGGTAAAAAAAGTCCCGGGTTCAAATCCAGTGGCCCTGCATTCGAACCCGACATGCATACAAATATTCTTTTTTTTCGAAAACACCGGCACCTGAGGGTTTATATGACCTCTGCTGTTGCGAACCCTCGTTAAAAAAAAAAATACACCTAAATCCATTATTGTGTCATAGTGTGCCTAGCTGAGTTAACCTCTTAACTTTAAACAAAATCAAGCGACTGTCTTCTTCAGAAGTTTGTGGGGTTCAACTAAACATTCCAATTACCATCGTATTTCCCAATCCGAAATCCTTCGAAAAAAATGTAAACGCTCCCTTCTACTTATCCAATCCTTAACATCCCTTAACACTGCTAACCATAGAAACCTGTGCACACGAAATGAACAAAACCATCTCAAAGATGCTATCATTGAAATCATTCTGTTGGAAGTGAGACAAGGGGACGACTAGGTTGGTGTGACACAGATTTGGACCAAACTTATTTTGGTCAATCTACTTCGTAAAAATCGGACACTTATCCGCCACTTCTAGTGAATAGGCACTGGTTTCACCCAAAAAAAATTTTCTAAATATTTTTATTTCGCTGTTCTACTTGCTAAAAAACACTATGAGACAGCACAGCAGCTTTTTAAAGTAGATTGCAGTAAAGTTGATCAATAATCAAAAAATTTCAAAACACCAAATAGAATAGAAATCCTTTTATTTTTTCCTCAAAAAACAACATACAAATACAAGAACTTAAGAAGAAGTTCATTAACAGCACACCACCTGGAGTTGAAAGAATACGTCATAACTCAAATAATAAAGGTATCCAGTAGTGTGTATAACACATAAATCCTTCGAGTTTATGCGGTTCTAAAATTGAAACCATGTAGGTTTCCGATTAAGCATCTTAACCATGTAACTATGTTTTATTTAAAATTATGTGGAAAAAATTGTTCATAATATGTAACTTTGTTAATTTTACTATGTAGACTGAAAATATTTGATTTTTAGACTTTTTTGGCTATTCATAAACTTTGATTGCTTTTAATATATTTTTATTGCAATCTACATAAAATATGCTATAAAATGATATATTCAGATAGTTGTTGATTTGAAAGAAAAATATTTAACAATGGAAAACTTCAACTTTCAAAAAAAAATTTTGACGAAACCAGGTCCTATTCTCAAGAAGTGGCGGATGCGTGTTTAATATTTTGGAGTGTAAAATCACCAAAAAAAGTTTGCTCCAAATCCGTGTCAAACCAACCTGGTCGTCCTCTTAAGGGATGGGTCATTACTGGATGATTCTTCGCTTTTTTGTGCTAGATTGTTTATTTTATTTTTCTTAAATTACCAGATTTTGTTTTACTTTAGTTTTTCATTTGCTGTATTTAAATAAATACTGTTGTAAATGTAAAATAAATGTATGTAAATAAAAATTTTTAAAGACTACTTATTTCTAAAAAACGTTAAACTTTTTATATAAAGAAGGGCTTTGTTTGGTGGTAGTTAATTTACTTGCCAAAAGTACGATATTTGAGATAATCTGTAGTTGCTATTTGTTGTAGAAAATTATTATAACAAATATCACATGTAATTTAAAACAGTTGTATTAAAGATCAAACATCTCTTTACAAAAAATGCACTTTCAACATGAAAAAAAGTATTATATTATGGTTCTTTTGTAAAATATTTTCTTTGAGTATATATTTCGTTGCTGGAGAGACAAATTATACAGGGTCTAATTTTGTCGGCTCCGTTCCGAGAGATAACGAAACTTACGGAAACAGTTTGAAGAAAGCGGATAATACAGAAACTGCATCGGGACATGCAAGTGGAATAAACATTACGTCTCGAGGATACTTATCTCACCGGGAATTGGAGCCACTCGGAAGCTTCTTTGGTGGTAGATATCCGCTTTACGCCGAATATCCTTTTCTTGTAAACATAGTGATTAGAGAAAGCGGAACTTCTCATTGCGCTGGGACAATTATTTCAGAATATTTTATAATAACCTCTTGCCATTGTACATGTTACGACAATGGGCGTGGGGAAATCGTCGCCGAAAAGCCCGACAAGTTTTTGGTTTTTGCAGGAGCGCAGGCTGCATGGGGCATCGGGACGCAGTCCAACCTCTCCCAAGTCCGCCGAGTCTCGAAGGTCGTCAAGTACTTCTACTGCTCGAGGGACAAAGACACTCTTGCCTGGGATCACGACGTGTCAGTTCTAACTTTAACAAAACGTTTGATTTTCAACAAATTCGTCAAACCGGTCAATGTCAAGTCCAAGTCGTCCAAGGAGATAGAGAGGCTGTTCGAAAACGCCCTGGCTATAAGTAAAACGTGCACCGTTCTCGGTTGGGGTGCCAGCAAAGGGTACACGGGCGTACTTCAGGCGATTGATCTCTATCCGATTTCTTCGTTTTTATGCCAAAGCAGCATAAAGGACAAAAGTTATACGCACATTTTTGAAAGGTACAGGATTTGCTTTCGCCCCTTCGATATGCTCTCCACTGCGTTGTGCGTCGCCAACACCGGTGGTCCTCTAATCTGCGACAACAACTTCTGGGGAGTCCTCAACTGGGCTCCCAACTGCTCCAAAACGGCTATCCCTATAGTTTTCACCAAACTGGAAACATTTCTGGATCTTTACGCACCTCTATCATCAGCGACTTGCGATAAAATCGCAAGGTTTATTTTATTTCTGTTTCCACTTTTCCAAACTTTGGTCTTTTTGCATTATTAAACAATATTTGTAAATGATATGAAATAATTTAATTTAAATATATTTAAACATATGATAATTTACACCTTTTATTTACAGTTTGTGTTCAAATCAAATTTAATAAAAAATAATACAAAATATTTTTCTGTCTGTTTTTTAAAATTAATATAGAAGCGTTATATTATATTATGTTATTCTTCTCGTTAAGAAGGTAGAAAGGCGGCAATTTTCATACTCAAAGGAGCAAAGATCAAACAGAAGCTCCTTAGCTTTTTACATAACCATGGGGCATGAAGATTGATTTAAATTTGATAAATAGTTTTTAAAAAAATCAACTATCGACTTATTTAAAAGAAAATGTTTATTTAATACTGTAATCATAAGCATAATGTTTTATTAACATTTATTTAATAATAATTATTTATTTAATAATAACAGTTAAACATTTGTTTAAAGTAATAAAAAAAGAAATTTAAAAAAATAATCGGTGGCCGCAACGGTTTAGGCTCATCGCTGTAAAGTAAAAGTCCCGGGTTCGAATCCAGCGGCCCTGCATTCGAACCCGACATACTTACAAATGGGCTTTTTTTTCAAAAACACCGGCACCCTGAGAGTTTATATGACCTGTGCTGTTGCGAACCCTCATAAAAAAAAGAAGAAAATAAAAAAATAAGGTAATAATTAGTTTTAAAAACTTCTTTATATTGGTAATTATGTATATAGGGTTTTCATTTAAGGGCTATTTTTTGGCTGTTTATTCTTTCCAATACGTGGATTGAAGCTTTTCTTCCTTACAATTTCCGAATTGAGGACAGGAATTGATCCGGAACTCAATCCGGTTTGTCACAAGGCAGCGTATTAATGCCAGTCACACGATTTACCGGTAAAGCTACGACAATTATGTCGGTAGAAGGAGCAATTTTGACCGTTAAACTAGAATAACCCAAGCTCAAAATGGAGAATCAAAAATGAATTAAACTTCATCAACTAGGAAATGCAGAATATTCCAACGTATACGACTGTTTTTGACGGATCTAAGTGCGTTGGTATAACTTTAGATGCATGACTCCGACAAAGCACAAAGTACAGTTATGGTAAATCTCCCTGTGGCTGTAATAATAAAAACCGTTTTTATCTCACCAAATGGAGTGAATTCCGATCCACACAATTATTCATTTCATTGTGTTATCTGTGTTCCTTGGTATGGCGTTATGTGTGCACATGTTGTGATGAAAAACATACATCATGTAATGTCGGGTGATGTTCAACCTCACGTTAAAAGTAAGAAAAACGAATCGACCAATGGTCATGTGTCCACCATTGTGCGATAGCAGTACGACCAATTAAGACTTAAGAAGGAACTTATTAATCATAGTTGATGCACTCTGGTTAGTCAGACATGAAGATCTACACAATCTTAAATTAAAAGCTGTCAAAGAACCGCCTTCAAACAGTTCTTTACTTACTCTTCACTAGAGGCACTAGAAAAAGTAAATAAACGTATTGATTAATAAGCAGCTGTAGAGACCGATGAAAGCACGCTCCTTTACAGGTTGGGATTTATAAAATCTAGCTCTAAAGCGATCTTCTAGCAACTTAAAAAGATACTCAGAAGCGCAGATAATGCACCCTGTTACGCAACTGCAGTAGAGATATTTAGTGACTGGGGGTTTAGGGACTCTGAGATGGGCTAGTGTTGGTGTATCTATAGAGTGCCATGGACTCTCTTTGCAGGTCGGCTGCGAGTAACATCGGCTCTATTCAGGGCCGTTCCTATCGTGTGAGTTATGAGTGAGAAAGTGAGCTGTTGCTTGTGGCTTGTGATAGCTGCTTTCTCCGTTAGTGATTGTCTGACGAGTTTGACTTTAGCCAGTTCACCGAAAGGGAGAATCAGTGTCGAAGTAAAAGAAATGCCTAGTGAAAAATTTAAGCCACAGGGAGTCACCACAAAAGGAAGCACCTACACAGATTACAGGTTAGATGTTGATGCAAAAATTCGGGGTGATTTGGCATACTGTGCCCTGTAAAAGGAATTGTATCCCAAGTTATTTGCCTATAGCCTATACCACACTGCCAAAGTCCTAAGTCATCAAGGCATTTGATTACTAGGCCTAGTTTTAGTGGTTGTATTTCTTCTACGTTATTATCCCAAATCATGCTTCTTCGCAAAACCTGTAGGTATGATGTTAGTTGGTACCAACCTTCCTGATATGCCAATTCATCCCGGAGAGCCGCATTAGGAATCCTTTTAGAATTAGGAGTTCCTTTCTGCTTCTCTTTCCAAACATCGCCCTAAGGTTTTTGGATTGCTTGTGTTCAGTGGGGGAATTTCATCGTTACCTCGCTGAAAGTATGGATGTACCATAAAAGGTATATACCTATGAGCAGTGTTACAGCCATTTTCCTTGCAAGGACATCTGCTTCTTCATTCCCCTGTACTCCTGCGTGTCCGGGACCACGGATAGTTGTTTTAAGTATCTAACCTGTTTAGTTTTGCATTCCAGCACCATCCTTGAGATAATGATGTTTAAGCTAAGATGAGTGCCCGGCTATCTAACAAGACAACCTTGATTTTGTATTGCCTGTTCAAATTGAATTGATTGTCTTTTTCCAGCAAACTACAGGTGCACTTTTCCATGGGCTGAGAGTATTTACTTTAGGGCCAAAATCTGTGCAAGACGCCTTCATGCGTCCTAGATCCATCCATCTACCAGCTAATAGTTTCTTTATTAACTGTAAATTTTTCCTTCCTCACTTTTTTTTGGTAATTATGTCTGGCAATTTTATTTAGATTCAAATATCCTATTCATATCCTCTCTAGGGTCCATGGATATCGATTATTCTCTCATTAGGATGCACTTTGTATTTTCATTTAAGTTTTAATCCTTTTGAAGATTGTTCTTGGTTGATGTTAATAAGTTTCCTTTGCTGGTTTCCTTGTGATTTGGTGGAGGGGATTCCAAAACTGGTTATCAAGCTTAAGACTTTTGGCATCCAGCTCTGAGGTAAATAGGGGCGCAGCCAATGCATCTTGTGAGGCTAGAAATTAACTATATGCTGAAAATAGTCGAAGCAGGGATAGGGATAAAAGAGGCGGCCACGAGGCCTACTGCACCTCGACCTGAATAGATCTATTGTGCTACTCTGTTCTTTTATAACCCACAGGCCAGCTTCAGGTTATTAACCAGCCTCCACAACTTTGCGTGCGGCTCATTGAAGTAGGATCTTGCTTGTGGTTTTTCTTGTCCTAGTTGAAAGAACCTGCACCGGAAACATGAAACATGTGTTCTGCGGTCTCCTCCTCTTCCTGGCAGTATCTGCACAGTGTTTCTTCTGTCAGTACTGCGTGTCAGGAGCTGTGCTTTCTTAAGTGGCAGTGCCCTGTCAGGAGTCCAACCAGAATCCTGGTTCGGTTGCGGTTGCTTTCCAGTAATTCTGTTGAAAGTTTTGAGGATGGTCCTTCTATGAATCTCTTCGCCTGCCTGATGCCTGTGGTATTGTCCCACCAGGTTTTGGACTCATTAAGGATCTATTTTAAGATGTATCCTCTTTTGTGGCAGGCTGCTAGGCCAAACTAGGGTTCAGGGCTGGCTCCCTTTTTAGCCAACATGACAACCTATTCGTTGCCTCTATGTCCCGAATGTCCAGGGACCTATGCCAGGGACAGGTCATTAGTGTCGCTGATTTCCGTCAGGTCCTCCATGCAGTTCCAAACACTCTTTGCCTTCGCCTCGCATGAGGCTACGGCCCTGAGTGCTGTCTGGCTGTCAGAGAAAATGGCTATCTTCCGGGAATGCATTCCTAGCCTTTTTATTTCTCTGGCATATGATCATATGATTTCAGATTGGAAAACTGTAGCATACTAACATAGGTTTATTGCCAGTCAGTTCATCCCAAAGACACCAGTTCCCACAGTCGAAGCAAACTGACCCATCAATACATCTTCATGGACGAAACAGTAAACTTTTTCTTGTTAGTACAGAGAATGCATTAACATGTTATGTAATACGAACAACCCTCCTGAACTTAGAGAAGGTATTAATAATGATTTACCAGAATGGATGGCTGTCTAATGGGCAGACCTGCTTTGTATTCATAATAACATAATGAGAAACATGAGAAACAAACAAGAAATCAAAATCTCCACATGGAAACAGCCAAGGAGGCAATGTCAATGTCAACACTAAAACTATCTGCTTAACTAACCGACTGAAACTTGCTTACATGACTGGAAGTATGGAGAAAGTGTTAACAATTAACATACAACAAATTTTATTTACATAGTTAATTATACTGTTTTTATGAGAAAACTCTTACTTATTAGCTATGTTAAAAGCTAGAAAGTTACTCCTCAAATAAAAAGATAGAAGATGCACCAAATTATTATTGAATTTTGTACAACATAGACTCGATATTAAAAGTAGTATCGAAAAGAAACAATTGAACATTTCATACTTGATCCCATCTAGCGTTTAAGGTTAAATGATTGATACACGAACCTCAACGCCGATACGGAGATATTATAATGGATTATGAAAATCTTTAATCATATCGGATAAGTTTTCTCATGAGAGTTTAGACGCCGTACGAGATCATAATACGGATTCCACGAAGGGGTCAGCCCTATTACGCAAACCAATATGAAATCTCATCTTACTTCATTTCCCAGTCTAGTTCGGTCATGGGATCACATGTTCTAGGTGAAAGTAACGACCAGTTCAAGTGTTCGTAACGATTATGGACAGAGTAGTAAATATGGAGAAAGATTGCCACTCCTAGCCATAAATTAATGAACGTAGCTGCTTGTCGATTAAGCGTTTTGAACAAAACAGCATCATACACGGTTAAAGCCTGAAGGAATGACTTGGAAATTAAGCTCAAGCTGTTAGAGTAATGTTGACACTCTTGCTCTCTGAGTTATAATTTTCTTTTATTTACCCTTTGAAAAAAGGTCGTTTTGTAAATTTTTCTTGCTGCTACCACTCCACAGGGTTTATGCGTGCTGAACCGAATTGCCGTGAAATTGGTCATAAATAATATAATTGCGAGTGTAAAAGAAGCACAAAAATATCTATATTGAGATATTTTTCAACAGACGAAAATAGAAAGAATATAGATCCAGAAATTTGTAAGTTTTTGCAAAATGGGTTTGAAAAGTACGAAACGGTGAAACAATAAGACTGATAACTTATTTCAATTTAACAACAATGCAAGGTGACTTTCGCTTGAACCAATAACGCTATAAAAAAACCGTGATTAATATGTTTTAGTCTAGTTTCAATTTTTTTAAACCTTTTTTGGAGAAAAATTATACAGGGTACCTCAGGGCCAGTTCAACTTCAAAATTTCAAATACGGCCAAAAATCATTTTACACGCTGTAAACAATGGTCCAATCGGATTTTAAATTGGTCAAAAAAAGATAAAGAGAATCCGGCAGCGTAATTTCGACGAGGAGCTGAATATTTTACTGTATGTTCGCGAAAATTCGAATACCTCTCACCGAAATATTGTAAGGATTTTAGGTTTTTCAAAAAATAAAATTAGAGATATACACCGGACTTAGTATTTTAAGGCGTATCCGCTCTCTTCTAGTCTAGGGACTTCGGGACTCTGTTTATGACAGGCGTCTAACGTTCCTTGCAAAAACGTCGATTTGGGAGGCTGAAGGAAACTTTTTTCCATACATCCTATGAACTGATGAATCCAAGTTCACCTCTAATGGCATACTAAACCGTTAGAATTTTCGAGCGTGGGCAGAGGAACATCCAAGAATTTCGTACTCTTGTCATCATCAGGTGGTCCACAGTATCAACGTTTGGTGAGGACTTCTCGGAAATAAATTAATTTGGCCTTATTTCTACGAAAATAATATAAATGGTGTTCCTCAAATTTTTGAGAGAGGTTTTACCTGTAACACTAATGATGATAGAAATGATAAATGATGGAGTGAGTGTGGTGTTTAATACTTTTTAAAAGGATAGTTCCTACTCACAGTAAGTTGTTTTGCAACGATCCGGATTTCGAGCCTTTTAGCTCATCATCAGGTTGAAGGACTTCTACAACCACGTCTCTTGACATGAATTGCCAAAGTGAACCGCTGATACCTCCGCCAACACGACGTTCCAATTAGCAGCTGATTTAATTGAAAATGGCGCTCAATTTGAACGTGCGAAACGCGGAAATTATAACACAAATAAATATTAGAATAATAAATACTTAAAATTACTATAAATTACTATAACAATAATAACAATTAAAATAATTAGATTAATTATTTGGATGTTTGATATTATTTATGTACATATTTAAAATGTGATCTACCTCCCATTTTAAATATGTACATAAATAATATCAAACATCCAAATAATTAATCTAATTATTTTAATTGTTATTATTTTTATAGTAATTTATAGTAATATTAAGTATTTATTTTCTAATATTTATTTTTAAGTATTTATTTTCTAATATTTATTTGTGTTATAATTTCCGCGTTTCGCACGTTCAAATTGAACGTCATTAAAAAAATTCATGTCGAGAGACGTGGTCGTAGAAGTCCTTCAACCTGATGATGAGCTAAAAGGCTCGAAATCCGGATCGTTGCAAAACAACTTACTGTGAGTAGGAACTATCCTTTAAAAAAAAAAAAAAAAAGTACTAATGATGATGTTCCTCTGCAACAACGACGAAGAATCATTCCCCAGCTTGATGGATGCCCCGCACACAATTCTTTGCAGGTGAGACGTTATTTGTCGTCACTTCCTGGGCAGGTGGATAGGACCTTTTGGCCCAATCTGTACCTTGGCTACTCGATTTAACTCCCTTTGACTATTTTCAGTGAGGCCATTAAAAAACAAATCTATGCCAATCATAACCCAGCAACCTCAGTTGAAGAACTGCGACAAAGGATAGAATATGATTATCAATCCATCTCCTCTGACTGTTTCGCTCTGAGCACCGGTGAAGAGTGGGTAAAAAGAGCAAATCTTTGCATGTTTACGCAAGGCAGGCAGTTCGAACATGAAATGTGATTGTTGATGTTTTTTCACACTTTTTGTCATAACTTTGTCGCTCATTACTGTAAAGTAAAGGTTCCAGGTTCGAATCCAGCGTCCCCGCAGTCGGACGAACCCTGCATACTTACAAATGGGCTTTCAAAAACACCGGCACCCCCGTGGGTTCATATAACCTCGTAGTTGTTGTACCTCGTAAAAGAAAAATAAATAAAATAACATAAAAAAACAAAAAAATTGCACAGAGCAGACAAAATACAGTTTAGAAACTAATCATAACTTAGATGTAGAACATAAACAATAAATTGTTCTTTTTATCTAAGGTCATGGTTAAGGGGAAAGTGCCACGAGCTGGATTCGAACTCACGACCTTCGGTTCAATACGCCGCTGCTCTCACCTCTAACTTTTTTAACTCAACCAAGACCTTAGGTAAAAAGAATAATTAATTGAAATAATTAATATGGTCAATTATTACCACTAAACATATATGGATTTATAACAATAAATTTTAATAGAAATGGATGAACTTTGTTCATATGGACCTTTAAACAATTCAAATATTGTAAAACAAATTCTAGCTCTACGATTTACTTCCACCCTTTAGAGAGAATTTATGTCAAGTAAATATTTTCCAAGTATATAAAACAATCGTAAAGAAACGTGGGCGAAGGAGCAGTAAAACGGGGTGACAGTGAAAATGGCTTAGTGAAGGAATGCGAATCGTGCAATCGGAGACGTTAAGTGATCGAGCGAGGTCATCCTCTTCTTGTGTATCGTCTTTACTTCTTACAACTGGGAACAATGTTTGTTTACCAGTGACAGATTTAAAAAGACTACAGTAACGAATTATTTTTAATTTATTTGTAGACGTAAGAATATTAACATATTTAGAAAGATAGCTAAATGGTTCATCCAAACCCGTATTTTATATCATATATTTAATTGCAATGCCCCCTATTAAGAACGTAAGAATATTGCTACAGGGTTAAATTTCAATATTACCTAAATAAAACGTAGTTCAATGCCATCAGAAGGAGGTTTCTATCTTGACTTTTCTTGAGATATTAACATTTTTGTGATTTTTTCTAAAATCAGATTTTTTGACATAAAATAGTAATTTCTCGTCTTTAACTCATTAAAATACAAATCTGACCTTCATTTCGCAAACTACAATAAATTTTTCACAAGATAACATTTCCGTTGAAAAATTCGCGTTCTGAATCACAGTGGCTACTCAAATAATAACTAATGGCAAAATCCATGCTTTTTTAAACTACTAAATTGTGGCTCGTGCAATGACTTTTCCATCAAAAGTTTCGGGGATTTTACCAAAGTTGTCTTATTTTATAATTATAATTTGTGATTTGGTGGATAGTATTCCAGTATTGGTTATCAAGCTTAAGACTTTTGACATCCAGCTCTGAGGTAAAAAAGGGCAGGAGCCAATGTACCTTGTGAGGCTAGAAATTAACTATAGCAGAAAACAGTCGAAGCAGGGATAGGGATAAAAGAGGTGGCCACAAGGCATACTGCACCTCGACCTGAATTGATCTATTGTGCTACTCTGTTCTTTTATAACTGACTGACCAGCTTCAGGTTATTAACCAGCAGCTTTACCAGCGGCTCCTTGATGTAGGATCTTGCTTGTGGTTTTTCTTGTCCTAGTTGCAAGAACCTGCACCTGCATAGACCTTCACAGAAACATGAAATCTGTTCTGCGGTCTCTTCCTGGCAGTATCTGCACAGTGTTTCTTCTGTCCGTACTCCGATCCTATGCATGTGCTTTCTTTTGGCAGTGCCCTGTCAGGAGTCCAACCAGAATCCTGGTTCGGTTGCGGTTGCTTTCCAGTAATTCTGTTGAAAGTTTTGAGGATGGTCCTTCTATGAATCTCTTCGCCTGCCTGATGCCTGTGGTATTGTTCCACCAGGTTTTGAACTCATTAAGGATCCATTTTAACATGTATCCTCTTTTGTGGCAGGCTGCTAGGCCGCAGTAAGGTTCTGGGCCCAGAGAGTCCATGTTGGCTTACTTTTTGGCCAACATGTCAACCTTTTCGTTGCCTCTATACCCCGATTTCTATACCCTCATTAGTGTCGCTGACTTCCGTTAGGGCCTTCATGCATTTCCAAACACTCTTTGCCGCCTCGCATGCAAATTATAAATAATTAATGAATGCAGTCTGGCTGTCAGAGAAAATGGCTATCTTCCGGGAATGTATTCCTAGCCTTTCTATTTCTCTTGCACATGTTCAATCGCTATGATTTCGGACTGGAAAACTGTAGCATACTAACCTAGGTTTACTGCCAGTCCGTTCGGTCTTGTAGTTCATCCCAAAGACCCTAGTTCACACAGAGATTTCACCAAAGTTGTCTTATTTTATCATTTTTCCAAGGACAAACTCACTTTTACATTTTTTAGAACTTTTCTCAGTGAAATCTCCTTGAAAAACGGGACATCGAACCCAATGAGAGGAGCAACACAAGAACATCGTACATGTCATATTTTTAATGCAAACATTTATTAGTTGCTAACAAAAATTAGACTCATTCTTCTCGTGTCGTGGCCAGTGAGGAGCCCTGATTTGACCCCACTAGATTTTTAGATATAGGAAATTCTGAAAAGTGCAGTGTGCAGCACATCTATCGAATCGAGGGAACAGCACATAGAGAAAATTGATGTGCATTGACATGAGAGAAAAAAGGACGAAATCCTCCTTGCAGTCACGTCGGTTGCATCCAATAAGTAGAAAAGTCATTTCGAACAAGACATCAGTTAATTTACAAAAAATGCACAATTTAATTATGTTCAATTAATTAATCTTTAATTAAGGTTTTGGGTGAGAAAAAAAGGCAGTGTTACGAGCGGGATTCGAACCCACGAACTTCGGATAAATACGCCGCTACTCTACCACTTGAGCTATCGTGACTTCGAAGGTCGTGGGTTCGAATCGCGCTCGTAACACTGACTTTTTTATCTCAACCAAAACCTTAATTAAATATTAATTAATTGAAAAGAATTTATTTGGTCAATCGGACCTCGAAACCTAATAAATGTAATTTAATTGTTTCATTTTCATTGTCACTTTTCTTTTATTGTGTACACATTATGAGAAGAATTGATCTATCGCTACCACTAATAAACGTTTCTATTAAAAATATGACATTTAGATGTTCTTGGGTTGCTGATCTCCTTAGGTTCGATATCAAGTTTTTTGTTTCCTTGCAAAGGCGATTTCACTAAGAAAAGTTCTAAAAAATGTAAAAGTGAGTACGTCGTTGGAATACTTATAAAATAACGCAACTTTGTTGAAAGCACCGAAAATTTTGATGGAAAAGTCATTGCACGAGACACAATTGATTATTTAAAAATATGTATAAAAATTTAACTGTATTCACTAACTTAGTCAGGAGGTTACAGCAGCTGGATTCATCCATTAATTTCTTCAGTCTAAATTGAGACGTATCAGAAAAAAAATTTAACTGAAGCTGTTTAAAATGTCAGCTATGATTGGACTTTCACGAAGAAACCGCAAACATCACTTTTGAAAAGAGTACGCAAATGTTTCAAGGTGAGAAAAAGCAATGCACCACCTTTTGAGGTTTTATGAACCTATTCCAAAATCGTGTCATTTGATAATTGCCGCCATCATCCCCACGTTCATCTCGCCATATGTCCTTGCCCGGACGATTTTCGGCTGTATGCCAATTCTGTCGGAGAGTAATTAACTAAAACCTGTATAAGGTTGTTTACTAATCAGCGATGCGGTTTAAGGAGTTAAAAAGCTGGAATGGGGTAGGTGTAGGACAAATGTGTCAGGACTACAATAATCTCGGATTTAATAAATCCGAGATAGAAATTTTCTGTATTCATTAGAGTTGTCTGAACATTTTAAACGGTCGCCTCGATTTGGTTAAAACGGGGGGGTGTTCAATTAGGCGGCTCCCTAGTTGGTCGGCAGCCAAAGTTGTCAGTCTCTATAAATGCTTGTTGAATGATTTCAAGTGGTTTCTGGCTGGATAATCGGTTTATACCTCGAAGGATGACTAACGATTTCCACACAGCCGCTTGTACCAAGGGTGGTAAAAATTTATGACATTAAAACATGGATTTTGTAATCATAGTTGAATTATTTCTTGTCAAAAACTAATTTTACAATTTCAATGCATGTTGTGAAATAACATCACTGACAACCTTAAATAACAGTACTGAGTTATAAAATAAACCGCATCCCCACTAAGAACTCTACTCGTATAAAAGAATCACCGCAATAAAGAATAATAGAAATAAAAAAAGCAGTTTATAAAAAATAATAACGTTTAGAATAATAAGAATAACAGTCCTTTTTTAAAAAGATAGTTCCTACTCACAGTAAGTTGTTTTGCAAAACGTCCGGATTTCGAGCCCTTAGCTCCTCATCAGGTTGAAGGAGTTCTACAGAACTCCTTAGAACTCCTTCAACCTGATGATGAGCTAAGGGCTCGAAATCCGGATCACTGCAAAACAATTTACTGTGAGTAGGAACTATCTTTTTACAAAGGATTGAACACCACACTCACTCCACCATTCATCATTTCTATTAAGAATAACAGTAATGTAAAATAAACAGAAGTAAAGATTAACTTAAGTAAAACTAATGATAAATGAATAATACGATAAATAATAAGGGTAATGCTAAATAACAATATCAATGTAACATGAGCATAACGTTATCGAAACAAATCAATAAAATTGCTACTAAAAATATCGGCATTTTATAGAATAACAACATAGTGAAAGTATAGCAACAAACATTATTAACAGAACTGTATGTAAGTAAACCATTACTAGAAAATTAAGAAAAACAGCTTAACAATTAGAAGAATATATGTAAGAACAAGAATAACATGGGGGCGTCGGTGGCCGTAGGCGAAGCACTGAAGTGCAGCAGCGAAATATTACAATTTGATAACAGAGGTACAAAAATATAATGTACTAGAACACTTATTTGTTTTGAGTTGTGATTTGTTAACAAAAGTACTGAAATATTGCAATTTTATAACAGTAATACTAGAAAATTAAATTTAGTAACAACAATACTAGAACATCGCGATTTATTAGCATCAGTACTGGAATATTACAATTTAATAACAGCAAGAACTAGAACGTTATAATTTAATAACAATAGAAATTAAAAGATTGAATTTTATGACGACAGTACTAGAGCTTTGTAATTTAATAACCGCAATACTGGAACATCGCGATTTATTAGCATCAGTACTGGAATATTACAATTTAATAACAGCAAGAACTAGAAAGTTATAATTTAATACCAACATTACTAAAACATTGCAATTTAGTGACAATAGTACTGGAACTTTGCAATTCAATAACCGCAGTACTGGAAAATCGCGATTTATTAGCATCAGTACTGGAATATTACAATTTAATAACAGCCAATACTAGAACATCGCGATTTATTAGCATCAGTACAGGAATATTACAATTTAATAACAGCAAGAACTAGAACGTTATAATTTAATAACAAAAGAAATTAAAAGATTGAATTTAATGACGACAGTACTAGAGCTTTGTAATTTAATAACCGCAGTACTGGAACATCGCGATTTATTAGCATCAGTACTGGAATATTACAATTTAATAACAGCAAGAACTAGAACGTTTTAATTTAATAACAATAGAAATTAAAAGATTGAATTTTATGACAACAGTACTAGAGCTTTGTAATTTAATAACCGCAGTACTGGAACATTGCGATTTATTAGCAACAGTACTGGAATATTACAATTTAATAACAGCAAGAACTAGAACGTTATAATTTAATAACAACAGTACTAAAACATTGCAATATAATACCAACAGTACCAGAACATTGCAATTTAATGACAGTACTGGAGCTTTGCAATTTAATAACCGCAGTACTAGAACAACGCGATTTTTTAGTATCAGTACTGTAATTTACAATTTAATAACAACACTAACATTGCAATTTAATGACAATAGTATTTACAGGCACCTGCTCCTGGCCCAAAGCCCGCGCAGGTGCCCCTTATGCAGAGAAAGATTGTTCGATGCGTCCCTCATAATAGAATCTTATCCTTGGCGCCCTACAGAGAGCATGTAGGCATGCCGCCGCATTTAAGAATGGGTCTAGGGTACAGTAACGAGTTCTGGGCCCCCTGTCCCGCTTTTTGGATGGCGTGGATTTTTATTGTATATAGATCTGTTTAATATGTTTTGTTGTTATGTTTTGTTTGTGTGCGTGTATTTATTAGTGTGAGTGGTGAGGGGTGATGGTCATATATAACGTTACCAACTGTAGTGTGTGTGTATATAGGATAGATGGCGGAATATTTATGAAAATATCCCAACGGCCCTAATTTAGATTAGATTATTAATATTGTGTGTAGGTCGATGGAGGAATATAGAGTAATGCACTGACTAATCAGAATGAGTGCAATGTATATGTATGTGAATGTATATTTGTGCGATTGTATTATAGAAGTTAGTTAGTTTTAGGCTGGAGTATAGTTTGCGTGCGTTGGGGGCTAAAATGACCTAGGTTAGAGGCTAACCTCGTTGGCTGGGAAGCGACTATCTCTACCTAAAAGGTGGGTTGAGATGGGAAGTTGGTGTCCGAGTGGATCGGATGGATTTTGTGGCTTTTTATCATGGTTGTGCAAACATATGCTTCCAACGTTGGTTGTTGTTGGAATATTGGGGATTTTGTTGACTGAAAACAACATTTTATTGTTTTTTCATTAAGAGCATTTGCATAAAAAGATGGAGAGTTGGTGTCAAAGAGGATCGAAGTCACGATAGCCAATTGGTTAGAGCAGCGGTGTATTGAGCCCGAAGGTTGTGGGTTCGAATCCCGCTCGTGACACTGACTTTTTTATCTCAACCAAAACCTTACATAAAAACAATAATTAATTGAAAAAAATAATTAATTATATGACAGTAGTTTTAAATGATTACAGCACTACTACTAATCTATGAGAGCATTTGTTTAAAGAAAGGCATTTAAAATTCTTCAGACCAATAAAAAAATAGAAGTAGAATAGCATTGCAGAAACCTTTCTTGTTTCCTATATGGAGTGGATCCATTCATCTTCAGAACGAGGGTAAATTCTTATATTACGCCTATTAATGTTTCTCCCTGGTTATGTAAAACATCTCATCCGATTGAGCAACTTGGTTTTTTGGCGATCCTAATGGTTTAATAAAGATTACCACAGTCGGGGGCGATCTTGTGAAACTTTGGAAGAGGCTATACGTGACGACGAGACCACGTTTCGAAACAGATGCGGTCTTAACTCTCAAGCTCTGCTCTCCTCAGGGGCCAATTCGGAAACTGACATACGCACAGTAATCCGCTGATTGCAGGAGTCATCACGTAATAAGTCTCACCGCCTCGTGGTGCGCTCAATACAGGATCGACTCATTTCCAGACAATAATCTTCACTCCGAGGTCAAGAACAATTGACGCTTCATAATCCTGTGACGATAGTTATAAAGGATCCAGTTCGGTATGTCGCCAAAACAAATGTTACAAAATTTTATATTTTATGTAAACAAGACTTAGTGTATTATAGTTAAAATATTTTTAATATAATGTCCATCAAGTTCACATAATTTTACACATTTCAATTGATTTTCCCTTGTTTAAGAGAAGAAATTTCTTTCAACAGTTACTTCATACGAAGAACAATATTGTTTCTAAGCTCCTGGAAAAACTTGTATACGCTTAATTTTTGGACAAATCCTTTCCTGATTGCAAATTTAAAAACAACAGATTACAAATACTTTCGCAAAAAAATAATGGATAACAATAATATAATTTTTGTAAATTTTTTGAACCCCTCTTGATATCCGTGTAAACAACAGGAAGCGCAGGTGGCGTCCGGGTCAGTATCACTGGCGACTGAAGTATCGATTTTAACCGGTCGTCGGTCGCGGCAGACAGTGCATAAAATTGCCTTTTCGGAATGTCTCTCGACCTTCGGCGACTTGAGACGTAACGTCATCGATGACATCTGTGATGACCGGTTAATTCACAATCCCCTGACCCCGTTACTTAGTTGCTTAAGGATCCCGTGCTTAGGATGGCTTATTCCTTTTTCACGTTAACGAATTACCTACCTTTTGAAACCTGCAATTAAAAATTAAAATTTACAAGAAGTCTATTTTATTTGATTTTTTTGTTAAATATTCTTAAAACTGGTTTTTGTTAGCAATTCTCGTAGTATTGGATTTTCTGTTTCATATGCGTTTTATGCAGTTACATTTGAACGAGATTAAATTAAGCAATTAATTCCATTATTTTTCGTGGTACGATTGACCAAATAACTTCTTTCAATTAATTAATCTTTATGTAAGGTTTTGGTTTAGATAAAAAAGTCAGTGTCACGAGCGGGATTCGAACCCAGGACCTTCGGCTAAATAGGCCGCTACTCTACCACTTGATCTATCGTGACTTGGATCCACTAGGAAACCAACTTCCCATCTCAGCCCACTTCTTTTGAATTTTCCCTCCTTTTTGCCATTTTTCAAATGTCCTGAAATCAGGATTCGATTCTTGGCGACAAATGAAATGGCCACGGAGAGCTTTAGTGAAGATATACTTCATTTTACTTATTAAACCCATTAGAGTTCGTGGTCCGATTGACCAAATAACTTCTTTCAAATAGTTAATCTTTATGTAAGGTATTGATTGAAATAAAAAAGTCAGTGTCACGAACGGGATTCGAACCCATGACCTTCGGCTAGATACGCTGCTGCTCTACCACATGAGCTATCGTGACTTCGATCCTCTCAGACACCAACTCTCCATCTCAACCTACACGATAGCTCACTCAAGTGGCAGAGCAGCGGCGTATTTGGCTGAAGGTCGTGGGTTCGAATCCCGCTCGTGACACTAGCTTTTTCATTTCAACCAATACCTTACATAAAAATTAATTAATGTTCAAAATAGATGGTATTCTACCTTTTTTTAAGCGACCTTTTATACCAGCAAACATATTTTTCATAAAAATTCCTTACTAACTTCAAATTTTCAATTATTTCCGGTTTACTATCACATTAGACAATTGCATAAAAAGTTACATACAAAGGTCAGAAAAACTGCACGTGCACGTATTACACCCTTCGGTATGAATCGTAAATGGGGTTTATTGGGCACGGCTACAATAATTTATGTGTGTTGAGAATCGCGTTTGCAGATGGAAAGAAAAACCTTTCCTTCTTTCTACCGGCTATCTACAATTACGGCATTATATAAGATGATAGACACGGTTTGAACAGTCGGTGCAATTCGAATGGAATTAACAAAGCACTTTAGAAAAACAACCGTGGTTGAAAACTCAGTATTCATTTCTTTAAGTATTGTTAATGTAGATTGTTGGTATTTTTTAATTTTTTTCAGTTTGATCCAACTGTTTTTTATTTTTAATGTAATATGCACAGTCCAACAAAGGAACTGGATAATTTACGGTATCATGGTTTTTGTTTTTACTTCGACTAGAGAGTAACTACTAGGGGATTAAAAAATATTCGTTAATCAAGTATTATTCTTTTGTTCATTAATCTAATCCCTTAAATTTCACCCCTGTGAGAAAGTAGGTAGATTGAACAAGATAAAAGGATGGGAAGATAAATATGTAGGCAGATAAACAGATTTAAAAAGAAACAGATTCAAACAAAACGTGACAGAAAGACAGGCTAGAGTATAAAAAATGGATAAAATGAAAGAATCTGATAGGTAAAGAGAGAGGATAATGGAGAAATAAATATAATTGCAGGTAAAGAATGGGTGAGAACGAAAAAAAGAAAGAGAAAGAGACAGTGAGAAAGTGGTTGAGAGAAAGAACGTGAGGGAGAAGATAAAACAAAGATATAAAGAGCGAAAGAAAGAGGGGGGTGAGAATAAAAGAAAGCGAGATGAGGGTTAAAATAAAAGATATATATATTTCTTAACATGAGCGAGAGAGAGAGAGAGTGAGGAGAGTGAGTGAGGGGCTGGGAGAGAAAGATAGAAAGTGGGATAAAAAATTAAAATAAAGAGTAAGAATGTGACAAAGAAAGGGCAGTAAAAGGAAGGTATAAAAAGCCAAAGTAGGTGGGAGAGAAAGAACGAAAGCGAGGGAATAACCAATTTTTGATTGAAAGAAAGAAATTGACCAAAAAATGCAGTGTGAAAGAAACTTAGAAAAAGTTAAAAAGTGAGAATAAAGAGAGAGAGAGAGAGAGAGAGAGAGAGTGAGAGAGAGATTAAGATACACTGTAAAAAATTCACCCAGAAATAGAGAGAGAAAAATGGAGGAAAAGTCAAAGAGGGTGAAAGAGATAAAACGAAAGATAAAACAAAGATACGTATATATATGTATTTCTTAGCAGAAGAGAGAGAGAGAGAGAGAGAGAGAGAGAGAGCAGAGAGTGAAAGAGAGCGAGAGAGAGAGAGAGTGTGTGTGTGAGCAAAAGGGAGAGGGAGAGATAAAAGGACAGTGAATGGATGGAAATTAAAAATAAAGATAAAAAGAAAGACAGTGGGTGGAAGGGAGAGAAATATAGTGAGAGGGATAAAAACTAATATACATAGAAAGAAATTTAACAAGAAATGCAGAATTAAAAACAGACTGGAAGAGAGAGTAAGAGAGTAAACGGAAGAGGAAGAAGAAAAAAGAAGAGAGAATAGACGAAAGTTAAACATAAACAGAGAGAGATAGAGAGGGTATAGAAAAACGTTAAATAAACTATTACCAAGAAATGGACAGTGAAAGAAAGGAATGAAAAATACAGAGAAAATGGGAAAGGGAATGTGAAAGAAAAGAAAGGACAGCTACTAGCTAGTAAAACGAAAGAGTGAACTCAAGTTTTACTTGCATTTGGCATGTAGCAAGTTTTTATTTTATTTATTTTTCTGAGCCAACTTTGTGATGTTATCTTTTACATATATCCACTGAAAAAAAAAAACTTTTCAGTGTGGTGAAAAATACGGAAAGACACAAATTTTTATTTCTGGCGATGGGATTTTTCTTAATTTTAGAATATAATAAAATATTTTAATCTGGTTACCATATCATGAGCCGAATAATGAGCAATGTTGTCAATATTTGATGGTTTATTTATATATTTTATAATTTTATATATTTTATAAGATCGTTGTCTTTTTGAAGTTAACAATGGGCAGAGTCAAATTTTATTAAGAAACATTTTAAGCTTTTTTTAAAGCAATGTTTTACGATTGAAATTTAATCAAAACATTCCCTCCATTATAAATCTCCGGCTATATCATAGTTAAATTATAGTTTTTAGTATTATTATTGTAAATACGCCGATCCTCGTAATCGGTTCAACCTGCGCAAATCGGGCGCACCTTTCTTCTTGAACGGAACCAGACTTAAGCATAACGGTTGCATAATTCAGTTCGACTTCCGTATCAAGCCGTGTTCTTCAAACGATGATGCAATTGAAATTATATGTGTATCCCTCGGACAACAAGTTGCAATTATTGAGAGCATAAATAATAACCTTCCGACAGAATATTCCCATTTCTACTCGTTAGCTGATAGACGAGATTTATGGTGTATAATTAATTCATAGAGTTCTTTATCAATTCTCCGGCCCTTGCTAAGGAGATTACATTTATAAAAAGATATATCATGAATTTCTTTTAATTATGCAATAAGAAAACTTATTAATTAACAGCAATAATTCAAAAGCAGTATTGTAAAGCGCGTGTAACAAATGTATTAATGCTAACGTTTTAATTATTTTGTATCAGCTTATTCTTAATTATATAATTACTCAATTAATTATATACAATTTTTTCGAAATGAAAAATCTGTGTCACAGGCGGGATTCGAACCCACGACCTTCGGCTAAATACGCCGCTGCTCTACCGCGTGAGCTACCGTGACTTCGATCGCCCATGCCACAAAATTTTGTTGTGCCAAGTTTGAGGCAAGAAAACAAAAACTTGATATGGAACCGAAGGAGATCAGCAACCCAAGAACATCTACATGTCATATTTTTAATAAAAACGTTTATTAGAGGTAGCAAATATCAGATCCATTCTTCTCAGAAAGTGTACCAAATAAAAGAAAAATTACAATGAAAATGAAACTTAATTAAATTACATCTATTAGGTTTCGTGGTCCGGTTGACCAAATAAATTATTTTCAATTAATTAATCTTCAATTAAGGCTTTGGTTGAGATAAAAAAGTCAGTGTCACGAGCGGGATTCGAACCCATGACCTTCGAAGTCACGATAGCACGAGTGGTAGAACAGCGGCATATTTAGCCGAAGGTAGTGGGTTCGAATCTCATCTGAGACACTGATTTTTCATTTCGATAAAATTGTGTATAATTAATTGAGCAATTTTATAATAAGCAAAAGCTGATAAAAATAATTAAAATTTAGTATTAATCTAGAATTACACCTGTGAATCGTACACGGTCCAGCT
Organism: Cimex lectularius; assembly: GCF_000648675.2. Lineage (NCBI taxonomy): Eukaryota > Metazoa > Arthropoda > Insecta > Hemiptera > Cimicidae > Cimex > Cimex lectularius. The sequence goes on along the minus strand of NW_019392860.1, from coordinate 201,123 downwards.
AATGTAGTACAATCGCTAATAAAAAATGTTTCTATATGAAGCCGTGATGTGCTTACAATTGGAATAACGGGAAGTCGAAATGAGAAATGTGTGGCATGGGCGATCGAAGTCACGGTAGCTCAAGTCGTAGAGCAGCGGCGTATTTAGCCGAAGGTCATGGGTTCGAATCCCGCCTGTGACACAAATTTTTCATTTCGAAAAAATTGAGTCTATTAATTGAGTAAATGTATTAATGCCAATCAGCGTCTTCTGGCGCAGTGTGATCCACGTGAAGTCACAGTTTTGGCTTGTTTAAATAAAATTGCCTGTGTCTCAATATTTCGGATTTCGATCGTGTCTAGACTGATACTTTTTCTTTTGGCAATTCCCGTAAATCCGCGAAACCGTTCACTTCGTACAGATTGAAGAGTGCGTGAGGCCTTGAAGATGAACAATAATCGCGGACGGGATACTGTTGGGCAAGCCGACAATGTACTCATCGGCTCTTTGTTGGTACGAAGAAAATACGAGGATTGAAACCGTGGGAGGCGGTGGAAAATAGTCGGATGCCAATTCATAATAAGATCGTCGTATTCTCAAGGAATGAATGTACGTAACGTTCACGTTCTTCCTGCCGTGTCTAATTGAATCCCGCTAACCGTGCCGCTAATGTTGGTATAAAAACTGTCGCCGTTGTGAAGATTATAAAAGTTGATAAATTTTTGCGACTCTTTGGTAGATGGTATTGTGCCTACAAGAAGCACTTAAACGAATGTCAGCAATTTTGATTTTTGATTTTCTGCGAGGTACTGTACCTAAATACCGTCATGAAATGAATGAAAAATTCAATCACGATACGAATTAAATCTTCCCCTTAGTTTAAAACCTTGTTTTTCCCAAGCTACACTTTTTTGGTGGTTAACCAATCATATAAAAATGGTGATGATGTACCGATCCTACCAACTACCATTCGAAAGGCTATTAATTGAAGCAGATTTTGTTAACTTTTTTTTCCAAAAGTATTAGACTTTACTTTCGAATTACTTTTACATTTAAAAGTATTATCCCAGCTTAGTGTATTTTAGAAATTCTTCAAAGATTTTCCAATGTTTAAATTTTATAGGTTTGTGCGCTCAGTAGATGAGTCAGTCTTTAGTTAATTAAACCTATATTTCAAATGAGACCTTAATTTCGATCCTGCGGTTGCTTCGGAAGATCTGCAGGAACATATCTCATGTATAGCAGATTGGTGTAGACAATGGAAAATGAAGATAAACGAAAGCAAGAGCGTCCATGTCACATTTACACTTCGAAGCAAACCTCCCCTCACGATATACTACAACAACGTTCCTATCCCCAAATCCGACTGCGTTCGCTACCTTGGGTTCCACCTAGACTCACGACTAACGTGGAATCAACATACACGACTGACACGACAAAACCTAAATAGACGGTCTACTGCACAGACTTATAGGACGACAGTCTAAACTATCGACAAAAAACAAACTTACAATTTACGTTGCCACTACAACCGATTTGAATGTACGGAATAGAACTGTGGGGAACCGCTAAACTTTCCAATATCCAAAGTCTCCAATCCTTTGAATCTAAAGTCCTCAGATCCATTGTAAATGCTCCTTATTATGTCTCAAATGCTACTCTCCACAACGACCTCCAAGTATTATATCCAAAAATTTATTCCCCAAAAATTTACCAAGTTTCATAAAAAAACTCTTCCACCATCCAAATAGTCTTGCCCAACCCCTGTCCGATAGAACCCACCCCTACAACCCCATAAGGCGTCTTAAGAGGAAATGGCCCCGCGACCTCCTTTCCGAGTAAACTGTAAAAAAAAAAACATAAACAAAGTGAAGAGGGAAGATAACGATTATTTTCTCCCCTCAATGTAAGTAGTTGTACATAAGTTCATATATCCGCAAATTACATATTGTAAATAATAATTACAGATTGTAATAAAAATAAATAATAATAATAATAATAATAAAAGGGGAGTCGGTGGCCGCAAGGTTTAGTCTTTGACACGGCGCTCATCACTGTAAGGTAAAGGTCCCGGGTTCGAATCCAGCGGCCCTGCATTCGAAACCGACATACTTACAAATGGGCTTTTTTTCAAAAACACCGGCACCCTGAGGGTTTATATGACCTCTGCTGTTGCGAACCCTCGTAAAAAAAAATAAAATAATAATAATAAAAAAATTTGATCAAGAATGCTTAGGTGACGAAGATTTTTTTTTTTTGACTGTATGATGTGGCAAATCTGTTTTTCCGAAAAAAATCATGTCTTCAGTTCATTTAGTGTTTTTGTGACCCTTCTCCATTTACTCAATCTTGTACATCCATTTTGATAGATAACAATATTAATTTTTTCAATTAATTATTCTTTTTATGTAAGGTCTTGGTTGAGATAAAAAAGTCACGAATGGGATTCGAGTTCAAGTGGTAGAGCAAAGGCGTATTTAACCGAAGGTCGTGGATTCAAATCCCGCTCGTGACACTGACTTTTTTATCTCAACCAAGACTTTACATAAAAAGAATAAATTAATTGAAAGAAGGAACTTGCTCAATTGATAACTATAACGTAAATGGATTAATATTATACAATATTGTTGTTAACCTACGTTGAGTCAATTCTGCACTCTATATTCTGAAAGCCTGTTAACTTAGCAAATGCATTTAATGAAAAAACAATCGAATGTTGTTTTTAAGTCATCAAAATCTCCAAATATTCCAACAACTACCTACATTGGAAGCAAATGTTTGCACAACCATGATAAAAAAGAAAGAAAAAAAATGAGTCGGTGGCCTGAACAGTTAAAGAATTGACAGGCCGCTCATCGCTGTAAGGTAAAGGTCCCGGGTTCGATTATCATTTCACTAAACTCCCTCAACCAGATCACCAGTTTGGCGTTCATCCTCAACTTTTCTCAACCCAACAGGTTTTTCGCGTTGTGGACCACATATCCTATTCCGTTGATCATAGACAATACTGCATGGGGTCTTTTGTTGTGACGGAATGATTCTTCTGAGATAACGATCATATACTCCGAATATATTGCTATCTGAGAGAGGGAGTGCCAGAGGGCAGTATATAACTCAGGCGTATTATGGTATTGGGTTGTCCGGAAAATAATGCAGGATTTTAAGTTTTCATTAAAAAAAATCTATATAAAATATTCTGTTTACGTTTACAGGATTACTCATTTGTATGAATGTCAACACTTATTAATCCTCTTCCAAATGATATTGTTTGTTTACCTCTGTAGCATTCCGCTACTTGGAAATAATTCAGTCATCCTTATAATGTCAAAGCGAGAATTTCGTACGATTTTCTTTTACGAGTTTAAACTCGGCCGAAGCGGAGCCCAAACGGCTAGAAACATTAACCAAGTCTGGGGCGAGGGTTGTGTTAATGAGTGCACTGTGCAAAGGTGGTTTAAAAAATTTCGGGAGGGAGATTTCAGCCTTGAAGATGAAGAAGGTCGTGGAAGGCCTTCCTCTCTTAATGATGATGTTCTGCGATCAGTGGTGGAAGAAAACCCCAAAACAACTGTTCGAGAACTTGCAGAGCAACTCAAAGTCAGTAAAACGACCGTCGCTGACCACCTCAAGGCGATTGGAAAAGTGAAAAAACTCGAAAATTGGGTTCCACACTCATTAAACGATCGCCAAAAAAATCAGCGCTTTGATGTTTGTGCATCACTTCTTTGTCGAAACAAAAATGACCCATTTCTGGCCAGAATTGTTACATGTGACGAAAAGTGGATTCTCTACGATAACACTAGACGTTCTGGACAGTGGCTCGACAAAGGAGAAGCTCCAATACATTTTCCAAAGCCCCCAACTCATCAAAAAAAGGTAATGGTTACGGTATGGTGGGCTTCATTTGGTTTAATACACTACAGCTTCTTAAATCCTGGCGAAACCATCAATGCTGAATCATACTGTAACCAAATTAATACCATGCATCAGAAATTGGCAGTAATGAAGCCCTCTTTGGTCAATCGGAAAGGGCCCATTTTGTTGCATGACAACGCTCGACCACATGTGTCACGTGTAACGTCACAAAAATTATTGGAGCTTGGCTATGAAACTTTGCCTCACCCACCCTACTCTCCGGACCTCTCGCCTACTGACTACCATTTTTTTAGACACCTGGACCACTACTTACAACACATAATATTCAAAAATCAAACGGAACTGGAAAATGCATTTATTGACTTTATCAATTCTAAAAATTCTGAATTCTACTCAGACGGAATTAATAAGTTACCAACACGTTGGGAGAAATGTATTGAGAGTATGGGAAATTATTTTGATTAAAGAACATTGCTTTAAAGTAACTAGTTTCTTTTTTTTTTGTTTAATACCAAAATCCTGCATTATTTTCCGGACAACCCAATAAATGAAAGGGAACGCACCCGTTTTACTCATCAAAACAACACCCAACAAACAATATTCCTCAGTAATACTCCTATCCGTAAAAATGTCTGTGTACGAAACCTTGGGCTCTTTATCGACTCACATCTAACGTAGGACCGATACACAGGAACGAAATTACAGAAATTGTATTGACAAAAAACAAACAAGCACTCTACATGACACTACTGAAACCGATTTGGACGTAAAGCTTAGCGCTAAGGGGCACAGTTAAACCTTCCGACATGCAAAGAGAACAGTCCTGCCTAAAGTCTTCAGAATCGTTGTCAACGCTCTTTACTACATGCCGAACCCATCCTTTATAAAGGCCTCCAACCTAATCCCTAACGAATTTTTAGTTCCATAAAACACTATCCTCAGATCCAGACCATTAGCCGACTGAAATCCAAAATAACCCATCCTGAAGAGGGAGTTGAAGATCCCATAACTCCTAATCAATAGTATTTAACTATTAGAAAAGCTGGAAGAGCAACTGTATAAGTGCTGACTCGCCTCAAGAAATAACAGTGTCAAATGCACAAAAACTTTATAAAGGTAAAAAGGTAATAACTGTAAAAATATAAAAAATCTTGTTTGTTGGAAAAAGAACCTGACATGCCGTTTAAAGCATCCAAGTTTTAAAAAATCAGTACGATTCGGAAAAGTTATTTGCAGAACGAAAAAACCAACCAACTCGAGCATGATATCGATCATAATCGTATTTCAAATGGAAAGAAAGCTATCAGATGGGAAAATAATATTTTTTATTTTTTAGTTATGTATTCATTACGAACAATCAAGCAAAACAATCGTAAATGGATCTAATTTTTATTGGCAAATTCTATGCCTTTCTCAATACTCTTCTTCAGGTCCGGAAGGGCATTTTTGAGTAAATCGGTTTCAAATTTTGACAGATTTCCGATCCCTAAATTTTTCTCTACACCATCTTTGCCTAGGAGCAAAGGTGAGGCGAAGTAGCAAACTTCCGTGACATCGGACGCCACGTACGCGCACTCGATCACATTCTTTTCACCCATGAAGGCTTTGCAAAGTGAAATGGTAAATTTCGCGCCGGCGTACGCCATGCTCAACGTTGCGGAGCCCGAGCCGGCTTTGGCTTTGACTACTTCGGTACCAGCTTCTTGGACACGATTAGTTAATTCCGCCACTTCTCGGTCGTCGAACTTGACGGCCGGTTTGACCCTAGACAGTAAAGGAATGATCGTGGTCCCGGAGTGTCCGCCGATGACCGGCACGTCGACATCCTGGGGGTCAAGCTGCTTAGCTTCCGCGACAAAGGTGTTGGATCTGATAATGTCCAGGGTCGTCACGCCAAAAATCCGCCTCGGATCGTAAACATCGCATTTCTTCATCACTTCCGAAGCAATCGGGACCGTGCTGTTGACCGGGTTGGAAATGATTCCGATGAGCGCGTTCGGACAGTATTTGACGCAGGCCTCGACGAGTTCTTTGACGATTTTGCCATTCGTGTCGAAGAGGTCGTTTCTGGTCATACCGGGTTTCCTGGGCACGCCGGCCGGTATCATGACGATGTTAGCTTTTATCAAAGCTGCCGGAAGATTCTCAATTCCGACGTATCCTCTCGTCTTTGCCGGCGTGTTCACGTGGCTCAGGTCCGCGGCTACACCGGCAGTGTGGGCGATATCGTACAAGGAAAGCTCGGTCACCAGCGGACACTGCTTGATGAGAAGAGACATAGGCTGCCCGATGCCCCCGCTGGCACCACAAATTGTTAATTTTATATTACTTGATGACGATAAAGTAAAACGCCGCAACTGGCAATAGCTGTTTACCAATAATTTCACGTTGCGGTACATCCTACGTTGAACAAATTATGAAATTATTTTTCAAAATTAATATTCCCGTTAACTTAGAAACATTAACGTTTAATACATGGCAATACATATGTTTCACTACATCTGTCTGATATAACCTAACAAAAATATAAAATGTAAGAAAATATTTTCTTTTTAATCCACGTTTACACTCGCTTTGTCATTCATGAAAAATACCATCTGGTTCATTAGTACACAAGCGTTTTAATGGTATCTGTCATAAATCCTTCTACTCTAACTCTCAAAAAATCTAAAAATATTTGCCGGTTGACTTATTTGGAGAAATATTTTCATACTTAGATCTACAAATTCGATGAAAATTTAGTAAAACCGAACAAATAAAAAAATTTCTTTAACATGCACAATTTGTTCTTTACCCTTATATCGTTCAATAATTCATATAAAATATATTCATTCAAACACCAAAATTACTCTTGTTCTAGTAACAAGACATACAGAACAGATGAGCAATGTAGAGGCGACAAAATGGCCAAGGAAAGTTCAACACCAGTCAATCCTGAACTATTTTGCACTAACCACAAATTGCCAAAACGTAGATCCAAACAATGGATTATGAAAAAGTTAATGGTTCAAGTTACTGTTTTCCAGGAGAGGCGTGCTAGACAGTTCATTAAAGGACCATCGTTAAAATGACAGTAGGACTTGAATAGTAAGACTGCAGACTTCGGAGGCATATGTATAAACTGAAACCACAGAAACACGTCTATTCAGTTATATTGCCATGAAGAAGAAACATGTCCTTCGTTAGTGCGAAGTTTTATGCAAGCCGAAATTCCTACTCCTAAATGAAAAAAGCCAAGACTTTAAGGATACAGATGTTAAAATGTCCTAAGTTTAACGAAGAGACAATGTTGGGTATTAGATAAGCAGAAGGTAACGAGTTATTTTAGTGTCTCGTGTGCCTATTCCATCTGTTTTCTTTCGCCCTACGCCATCTATAGTGGTGAACTTGTACAAATCTACAAAGGACGGTGTCAAAATAACACAAAAGATTTTTTCTATCAAGATCAAAACATGACACATTAAAACTGGAAAACGAAGTTGCAGTTTAATCAATTACCCCTGACTATGTATCAGGACATACAGACAGAGAGGCAAAGAGAAGGCCGATAAATTGGAAAGGCCGATCGATTTCGAGACTAATGCCCCTGTATCTTTTCGCGGCATACTAAATTAACATAAACGTTGAGCCATCAAACGATGGGTCCAAGGATAGAAGTTTGCAAAATAGTTCCTAATTCAGAAACCAACACTAGAACTAATACGCTTAGGACGTGGTAGAACTAGAATGATAGACTTATGATTGGCCACTGCGAACTCGAGGCATATGCTTTCGATAGCAGAAACAAGTTTGTGCAGATACCTCATCGGTAAAATTTTCTACTCCTAGCAGAGAAAAAGCCAAGGCCTGAAGGCCCGATAAACAAAATTACTCTTGTTCTGATGAAGAGCATGAAGAGCAGAGGGGAAACGAGGAGCCCGACGAATAGTCCAGGGGAAGTTCAATCGGTCTTCAACCCTTTTGAGGTATACCAATTCAAATTGCCAAAACGTACATCCATCAGGCAATTAAGAATAAGTCATCCGTTCAATGGGAATGCATTTCAGGACACAAGGGACCCCTTAACGAAGTTTTCGGATCTGGTAAAAAGCTTAGCTTAATACACTTAGGACGTCCTAGAACCAGAATGATAGAATAGAATGATTTGCCACTGCGAACTCGAAGCATATGGTTTCAGTAGGAGAAACAAGTTTGTGCAGTACCTCATCGGTAAAACTATCTACTCCTAGCAGAGATAAGCCAAGGCCTGAAGGATTCTCCGACACACAAAATTACTCTTGTTCGGATACCAGGCCATGAAGAGCAGAGGGGTGACCAGGGGACCGATAAATAGCCCAAGGGAAGATCAATCGGCCTTTTACCCTTTTGAGGCAAACCAATTCAAATTGCCAAAAACGAAGATTCATCAGACAAATAACAATAAGCCATCCGTTCAATGGGAATGCTTTCCAGGACACAAGGGAGCCCTTAAAAAAGTTTTGGGATCTGGTAAAAAGCTTACCAAAGAGCCTAGACAATGTTGGTCTACAATACTGATCTGGTATTACAGACCAATATTGGCCGCGATGCGCAAGTCGGTGAGACCGGAATTCACAAAAAATAACTAATATTGGGTTGTCCGGAAAATAATGCAGGATTTTGGTATTAAACAAAAAAAAAGAAACTAGTTACTTTAAAGCAATGTTCTTTAATCAAAATAATTTCCCATACTCTCAATACATTTCTCCCAACGTGTTGGTAACTTATTAATTCCGTCTGAGTAGAATTCAGAATTTTTAGAATTGATAAAGTCAATAAATGCATTTTCCAGTTCCGTTTGATTTTTGAATATTATGTGTTGTAAGTAGTGGTCCAGGTGTCTAAAAAAATGGTAGTCAGGAGGCGAGAGGTCCGGAGAGGAGGGTGGGTGAGGCAAAGTTTCATAGCCAAGCTCCAATAATTTTTGTGACGTTACACGTGACACATGTGGTCGAGCGTTGTCATGCAACAAAATGGGCCCTTTCCGATTGACCAAAGAGGGCTTCATTACTGCCAATTTCTGATGCATGGTATTAATTTGGTTACAGTATGATTCAGCATTGATGGTTTCGCCAGGATTTAAGAAGCTGTAGTGTATTAAACCAAATGAAGCCCACCATACCGTAACCATTACCTTTTTTTGATGAGTTGGGGGCTTTGGAAAATGTATTGGAGCTTCTCCTTTGTCGAGCCACTGTCCAGAACGTCTAGTGTTATCGTAGAGAATCCACTTTTCGTCACATGTAACAATTCTGGCCAGAAATGGGTCATTTTTGTTTCAACAAAGAAGTGATGCACAAACATCAAAGCGCTGATTTTTTTGGCGATCGTTTAATGAGTGTGGAACCCAATTTTCGAGTTTTTTCACTTTTCCAATCGCTTTGAGGTGGTCAGCGACGGTCGTTTTACTGACTTTGAGTTGCTCTGCAAGTTCTCGAACAGTTGTTTTGGGGTTTTCTTCCACCACTGATCGCAGAACATCATCATTAAGAGAGGAAGGCCTTCCACGACCTTCTTCATCTTCAAGGCTGAAATCTCCCTCCCGAAATTTTTTAAACCACCTTTGCACAGTGCACTCATTAACACAACCCTCGCCCCAGACTTGGTTAATGTTTCTAGCCGTTTGGGCTCCGCTTCGGCCGAGTTTAAACTCGTAAAAGAAAATCGTACGAAATTCTCGCTTTGACATTATAAGGATGACTGAATTATTTCCAAGTAGCGGAATGCTACAGAGGTAAACAAACAATATCATTTGGAAGAGGATTAATAAGTAGTAATCCTGTAAACGTAAACAGAATATTTTATATAGATTTTTTTTAATGAAAACTTAAAATCCTGCATTATTTTCCGGACAACCCGATAGTATAGCCGTTCCCTGTTTATGTCCCTGACGTCGCACCATCGATCATCTAACGTCTTTTCTGATCAATGGGAGATTTTTTAAAGTACACCATTTTTACATGAAATTAGGATGCTACGAGTAGGTTGTCTAGAAGTAACTAAGGGGCACGAAATTCAAATGCTAGTTGCATTATTGGTTAAAGTTAAGGAAAATTATGACTTTACATCAGTGTTTTAGATTTTTAAAATAGAACTGATGTTTTAATATATCATATACTGACTTTCATAACAGCTTGATAAGCTCGAACTATCGACTGGCATGTTGAAAACGTTTCGAAACCGTCGAAATGTTAAAACCGACAAATACTTCAGAATATTATGTTAAAACCCGTATAAAGGTGTTTTTGTTAGATAATAAAACATGAAGCAGTTTACATACAATGCAGTATATGATTAGGGAAGAGCCAATGTTGATCTATAATACCCAATTTACAAAATTTAGTAATTATTAATCTACAAAAAAAAAATTTATGAGGAAAAAGTTACAAGTGAGGAATAGACATGTAAAAATAAATTGTGAAATTATGAAATGTTTTCCTAAATAATGATCACTTCATAATAGTTAATTTAGGAAATAACATTCTGCGTTACATTCTTCGTGGGTTAAGGGCTTTTCTGCGCCAGAACATTTTCTCGCCAAGAGAGCAACTAAAAACGATCAGAAGAGCCAAATAAAAATAATATAATAAAAGAAACCTGGACATGGATGGACGAATTCGAAATGTATGTTTTCACTCGAAACCGAAATATATAAAATACGGGCTTTTAAGCAATACTGTTGAGAAATATCTCCGAATCCGATGCAAATTAATTCCTACCAAATAAAAACTTAGATTCCATTGAAAATAAATCGAAACTTGGCAAATCAATAAATAAAATAGCGTGTTCAAAACTAAAAGTTTGAGAGTTAGACAATGTAATATTACAATTTTTTACTGAGAATAAAATTAAAATTGTGTTTAAAAGCAAGACCAAATTACAAAGTAATTTTGTGTTGTTTTAAAATCTTTATTTCTTTGTTTGAGCCCGAGGTTTTTTGGTATTTGTGTAGGTGTTTAATCTATTCTTGCGAAAAGAACCCTTGGATGATCTGCAGCGTCCTTCGCTTTTCTTCAAAAGGTGATTTTAATTAAGGACATACGTAGGCGGATCGGCCTGAAGATCCTCAAAGGGATCCGTTGCGCAACGCGCTATCGATAGCTAAAGGGAGAAAGGTGTGCAATGTCACAATCGGAACGGTTCCTTATTAAAGGTGGACTCCTGTCGAAGTCATCACGTTTAATAAGCACGAACGGTTGGGTTTTAAGTGCGGAAGTCCCTCATCCTCACCGGGTTAAAACGAGAAGACTATAAATCATAAGATTACCAGTTCGCCAATAAGGTACTCGGCGTCCTCAGGCGAATTACCTAACCTGCTTGATGATAATGGTTTTAGGAAATTACCTAAGTGGTAATCCTTTTAGTACGATTCATAGCTAATAATTTAACTCTCCACTTTTACAATTTATTTATTCTTAACTGTTTTAATTGTTAGAATTAGTTAAAAATTATATAGATGCTTATACAGTAAAGATTTCTTTTTACAATTATCATACTACATCCTGTGAGGTTTCTCATGTAAATTTTCTTTAATGTGAACTCTTTTGTATCAAACTTTTGGCTGAAATATTTTAAAACGGGGGCTATTGCACAACAAGAAGACAATAAAACATACAAACGACGAATTTCGTTGGTCCCTCTGGGATCGATGTCAGTGACGTCAAATAGGGCACCCCTTCCGCGCTAGGACCACATCCAGGACGTTAAGATGTTGATTTCCTTAGGAAAACGCCCACTTTATGATCTATAACTTGTGGCGCCTGGAAATTCTATTGCGTCTTGGAATATCTCGAGATGAATTTATAACCTCTTAAAAATATTACGCATACGTAGATTTTTTTTTTTTAAGCTGATCTGTATATTTGCAAAATATTTTTTTAACATGTAAAAATTAACATTCGTATTTGTATGTTGTTTTTTACTTAGCATCTGTTAGTTTCTTTGTTATATGGACGCCACTGATTAAGTAAAAAACGGCGAATCGCGTTTGACCAACACAAAATAGGAACAGCATAATCAAAAACCATCAAACTGAGCACAAATGTTCAACAAAAAGAATACGACAAAATACAATTTATATTTATAAAAAAAAATCATACCATATTAAAACCAAATTAAAAAAAAAAATGTACTTAAGGCCAAAGGTTTATCATTCAATTCCGTAACAATTACAAAACTATTATTGACACAATGGGAAAATTATCTTCGGAGAATGAGAGTTCGGTTGGCCAGAAGAAAAAAACAATCGTGTTCTCAAGCGTTTATAATTATCAAAGGCATGTCAATTTAAAAGTTACAAAAAGCCTGTTCGGATGTAATTGAGTTGCTAAAAGGTTTAATCGAAAAAAGAGGACTGGGAGACCGTGGAAACCGCCAGTGGTTCTTAGGAAGACCACGGACAATAGAAGTGAAATGGAAATCAATCAGGGAAAAAAACAAGATGCAACACATATGAGAACTCGCGTTACAATCACTTTTAATTTTCCTCAGTTCGAATCTGTCACCCATCCTGAGATAGTTTGAAACTCAATCATTTTCCGTTTCATAAGTGAAAAAAGGAAAAACGAACAAATAATCAATAAAAGGCAAACTCACGGGAAAGGAAAGTATGATGCGCTTAGTATAGTAAGTATCTAAAAAAATTTAACGGGAGATGCACATTTCTGTTGAATTTATTCATGCAATTAAAATATATTAATCCTCTGTGGAGAGAGTATATTTACAAAGTAAAATGCCTCGTGTTCAATGATCTCACAAAACAACATTTTTCAGGTTTTAACAAACTAATATGGTATATCTGAAACATTTTGTTCTTAACATTTCGACGGTTTCGAAACCGTTTCAACATACCGGTCGATAGTTCGAGCTTATCAGTTTGTTATGAAAGTCAGCTCAATAAATATTAAAAAAACAGTTTTATTTTTAAAATGTAAAACACTGACGTAAAGTCATAATTTTCCTTAACTTTAACCAATAATGCAACTAGCATTTGATTTTAGTGCCCCTACTTCTAGACATCATACTCCTAGCATCCTAATTTTACGTCTTTACACAGATGTAAAAATGGTGTACTTTAAGAAATCTCCCATTGATCAGAAAAGACTTTAGATGAGTGATGGTGCGACATCAGGGATATAAACAGGGAACGGCTATACTATTAGTTATTTTTTGTGAATTCCTGTAACAATCGTGCAGACGATGTATGTAAGCGGCAGCAATGTTGAAATATTAAAGGAGTCGGTCTCACCGCCTTGTGCACTGCGGCCAATATTGGTCTGTAATATCAGATCAGTATTCTAGACCAACATTGTCTAGACTCTTCGGTAAGCTTTTTACCTGATCCCAAAACTTTTTTAAGGGCTTCCTTGTGCCCTGGAAAGCATTCCCATTGAACGGATGGCTTATTGTTTTTGTCTGATGGATCTACCTTTTTGGCAATTTGAATTGGTATGCCTCAAAAGGGTTAAAGGCCGATTGAACTTCCCTTGGGCTATTCATCGGTCCAATGGTCACACCTCTGCTCTTAATGGCCTGGTATCCGAACAAGAGTAATTTTGTGTGTCGGAGTATCCTTCAGGCCTTGGCTTATCTCTGCTAGGATGAGGTATCTGCACAAACTTGTTTCTACTACTGAAACCATATGCCTCGAGTTCGCAGTGGCAAATCATTCTATTCCATCATTCTAGTTCTAGGACATCCTAAGTGTATTAGTTTTATTGTTGCACCCTAATTTCCACTACTTTACAGACGTCAAAGCGGTGTACTTTGAAAAATCTCCGAGATCAGAAAAGACCTTCTTTGATGGTGCGGCGTCAGGGCCGAAAGTAGGGAACTCCTGCGCGTTTAATTATTTTGTGTGAATTCTTGAAACGATCATGCAAGAAGCATTCATTTGGCAATTTGAATTGGTTGAAGGTTGTTCAAAAGGGTTGAAGACCGATTGAACTTCCCTTGGACTAATCATCGGGCTCCTACCCTCTGCTCTTCATGCTCTTCATCCGAACAAGAGTAATTTTGTGTGTCGGAGTATCCTTCAGGCCTTGGCTTATCTCTCTCGGAGTAGAGAGTTTACCGATGAGGTATCTGCACAAACTTGTTTCTACTACTGAAACCATATGCCTCGATTTCGCAGTGGCAAATCATTCTATTCTATCATTCTAGTTCTAGGACGTCCTAAGTGTATTAGTTTTATTGTTGCACCCTAATTTCTACGACTTTACAGCCGTCAAAGCGGTGTACTTAGAAAAATCTCCGCGATCAGAAAAGACCTTCTTAGATAGTGCGACGTCTGGGCCGAAAGTAGGGAACTCCTGCGCGTTTAGTTATTTTGTGTGAATTCTTGTAACGATCATGCAAGAAGCATTCTTTTAGCAATTTGAATTGGATGAAGGTAGTTCAAAAGGGTTGAAGGCCGATTGAACTTCCCTTGGACTATTCATCGGGCTCCTTGTTGCCCCTCTCCTCTTCATGCTCTTCATCAGAATAAGAGTAATTTTGTTTGTCGGGTATATCCTAAAAGCCTTGGCTTTGTCTCCGCTAGGAGTAGAGAGTTTTACCTGTGAGGTATCTGCACAAACTTGTTTCTATACTGAAAGCATATCCTTCGACTTCGATATGGCTAATCATAAGTCTATCATTCTAGTTATAACATGTCCTAAGTTTATTAGTTCTATTGTTGGTTTCTGAATTAGGAACTATTTTGCAAACTTCTATCCTGGACCTGATGGGTCAACGTTTATGTTAATTTAGTATGACGCGAAAAGTTACAAATGCGTTAGTCTCCAAATCGATCGAACTTTCCAATTTATTGGCCTTCACGTTTCATCTCTGTCTGTATGTCCTCCTCTGGGGTGATTGATTAAACCGGTTCTTGTTTCTCCAGTTTTATTATGAACACATGTTTTGATACCTAATATAAAAAGTCTTTTGTAGCACTTTACTAGCTTTGTACAAGTCCACCACCTTACATGGCGTGAGTGAACATAACATTGACAACAATGTTGAAATATTAAAGAGGGAGTCGGTCTCTTTAAGACCTTGCGCACCGCGGCCAATGTTGGTATATAGTAGCAGATCAGTATTATCGACCAACATCGTCTAAGCTCATCGCTAAGCATAAGGCTTTGGTATGAATGTAGAGTTTACATAGAATCAAAAATTTAGGCTAGGCAGAAGAAAGTATTTGAAAGTATTTAATAACACACACAGCTCAGCGACTACATTAATAAATAAATAAATAGATAAAAAACTGTGATACTAGAGACAGTTTACATATGATGAGCTCAATTCCTAATATTATCTATTTTTATGCTTATTATGGAGTACTTTAAATTTAATTTGCTTGTAAATATTTCGATATGTTAAATGTTTTTAGCCTGTTTTCAGATGATTTTTGCCCCTTTTCATAAAATCAAATGAGCTTGACAAATTTTCAACTTGGGTTTTTTTTTTTTGGGGGGGGGTTACGCTGGCATATTACCCATGAAGTTTTCTTTTACTGTCGAGCGTGATCGGCCGACCAGGGCCAGGTCCCCGCCGCGCGCCCGCACCACTCATTCAGCTCCATCATCTTCTCATCTTCTAAATTTTCATGCTTGAAGATAATCAAAAAGAAACGTTTATCGACTTTAGAAATCCATAGATTATGTTGAAAGCTGATGGATTGTTGCTTATTAGGACAGATTCTAAGTTTATTGGTTTTGAAATGTTTGGGACTTTGCTCGGATTTTTTAGCAGTTTGTCTCTTTCATTTTCATATTCGGGACATTCAAAAATTATGTGGGAAGGATTTGAAGGGCAATCGCAAGTGGGACAGTTCGGAGACGATGCCAAGCCGATTCTCTTCTTGTAGCTACCCCATAGGCCATGATTTGTCTTCAGTCTAAAAACAGTAGAATAGAACTCCTTTGACATTCCTTCTGGGCTATCGCCTTCCAAAAACCATGGTTTTTTCTTGAGTTCAGGGAACAGTGACCTGTAACAATTGCCAACATTTGATGAGTTGTATTTTTCTTGCCACAGATTTCTACAAAACTTTTCCAAAAAGTTTTTCCCGTCATCTTTAGGAATTTTAACGTCAAGGGTTGGACCTGATGTTGCAGCCTCCTTTGCAAGTGCGTCCACCGTTTCATTTTGCCATAAGCCTGAATGTTAATTTTAATTTTAAACTTATAAAGAAATTGAGAACGAAACTGTATAATTGTAATGGAAAGTAGTGTTTATACTGAAAAACACTTGTTTATTTTTTTCTACGTTGTAACGTTTTTGAGAAAACTAGGAAATAAGTTGACACACCATGTATGATTATAAAATATTCAGATAATTTGGTTTAATATAGTTTTAATTTTTAATTTCAATTGTACATATCAGCAAAGTGTTTTTCAAATTTATTGGCCTTTCAAATCAGTAATTATAGTTGTTATGAGTGTTTTCTTTCCCAATGGCTTGTAGAATATCAATATGATATAAGACATTATGGTATATTTGTTGAAGGATAACGCAAAACATAGATAAATACACCCATATATTTATGTATTAGGTTGATTTATATATCCCACGTCTCCCCCATAATACTATTGTTTCCTTAATCTTCTTGACTTTTTCTTCAACTTATGATTAACATATCTCATCAAGAAGAGTACTAATTTTTAAATTAAACTTTTTTTTTAATCAAGCATTGCGTTTTATTATATGAAACGAATAGTAAGTAAACAAGGTTACGCGAAGGAACTAGTCGTAATTTGTTGTTTTATGAGGCATTCAATAAAAACGAGAAAGGGCGAAAAGCAGTTCAAGAAATTTGTCTTCTGGAAGATGAAAGGATAATTTTGAATTATCGCAACTTAATATATTCAAAATAATCCGTGATAAGTGAACCTTGCCTTAGAACAATAATTGACAAACTAGCCATTTAATCTGTCCCTACGACTATAATGCGTGGCATACTTCTACCACCTTGATAGAATGAACAAATTACCGCCAACCCTGACAACCCTTAGGCTTTCAAAAAAAATTAAACCATGCTTTTTTAAAGTTAATGTTTATGCTAGGGTGTTTAGTATTGATATATCGCACACCCACAAGAAAAGTGACACAACTCAACAAAAAGAAAATTTTACAAGAGAGACAAATGGAAGTTTACTTTTCTTGATTCATGTTTTAAGTACATGCCATTTCGGTTGTTGGTAATAAAAACTGTCATGATCCATCAATATTGACTTTCGTTTCTCGAAGAAGTAAGCGAAAACACAGCACTTTAAAAATCAAGCTGTACTAACCCTAAAAAACTATCCCATTTTCTTGCACATATTGGCTCTTAGTAATTTAAGTTAGTTTGTTTGCTCTAACGACAATGGTGATCAATGAATGAAGACAGGGGTATTATTGTTATTATTTTTTTATAATAACAAACAACACACAAACCTAAAAAACGAGCACAAATATCCATGCAGTAAGTATTACTAAGATTATTTTTGACCCAAAAGTGTTTTCCTCCTGGAGTCAAGGCTAATTAGTTATTTCAAATACAAAAATAATTATTCAAATAAAGGTTTTTATTGATTATTATAAGCCGAGAGACCGGATTTTTATGCAGTAAAAATTGCCTAAATATGCCATAAAATATGCAGTTGATAGCTCTGAAATATGCAGTATTAACATGTTAAAACTTAAGAGTTTTTGTGCTTTTTTATCCTCGGGGTGCCGGTGTTTTTGAAAAAAAGCCCATTTGTAAATATATCGGGGTTCGAATGGAGGGCCTCTGGATTCGAACCCAGGACATTTACCTTACAGTGACGGTCGCCTAAACCGTTGGAGCCACCGACACCTCCTAGTGTTTATTTACATTTAACACAAATGTTTTCTCACTTACATAATTAAATTATATAATTTATACTAATTGAGTATAATTAATGTTAATAAACAAGTACTTCTCTAAATTGTCGTTGCGGTTTCAGTTTTCTTTTCGACAAATTGTTTTATTTTTATTTTATTTTTTTTACGGATTTTTTTTTTTATGCTTCCTCCGAAAATCAATATAATATTTTAAATATTTTGCGCGATAAATACGATTTTACGTATTGTTCAAATACGCAATTTTATGAGATACTCATAAAATATGCTCTATAAAATTTAACCTACAGCTTCCTAGATTCATGATTCGGATAGATAATTGATTTCCTCGGTCGTATGTGGTAAAAAACAAAATATGCAACTGCATAAAAATCCGTTCTCTCAAAAAATTGTTGAAAATATAAAATAATGTAAAAGTTAAAAGAAAACTTTTTAAAAAATTTTGAAAAACAATATTGTATTTAAGAATGTAATTAAAATAAAAGAAATGAAACTAAAATAATTCACGAACACTCTAGTTCAAGGTATGATCTTGAAGAAAAAAGCAAATTCAATTATTACTGCCAGGCTTTCGACCTATTTTAACGTCATCATCAGGGCCTACATTAATTTCCCATTGCGAAAAACATATTTGTACAAATATGAATTGAAAAATGGCAAAAAGGAGGGAAAATTCAAAAGGTGTGGTTGAGATGGGAAGTTGGTTGCCGAGTGGATCGAGGTCACGATAGCTCAAGTGGTAGAGCAGCGGCGTATCTAGCCGAAGATCATGGGTTCGAATCCCGCTCGTGCCATTGACTTTTTTATCTCAACTGTAAACCTTAATTAATTGTAAGATATTAATTGCTCAAGCGGACCACGAAACTAGTGAATTTAATAAGTTTAAAATGAAATATACTTCACTAAAGCTCTCCGGGGCCATTTCATTTATCGCCGAGAATCAAATTGATTAAACGACATTGAAAAATGGCAAAAAGGAGGGAAAATTTAAAAGGTGTGGTTGAGATGGGAAGTTGGTGTCGAGTGGATCGAGGTCACGATAGCTCAAGTGGTATAGCAGCGGCGTATCAAGCCGAAGATCGTGGGTTCGAATCCCCCTCGTGCCATTGACTTTTTTATCTCAAGCGGACCACGAAATAGTGAATCTAAATCATGAATTATTAATGCTCCTAAGTTGCGATTATTGATCCCTTGGCACGCAGTTATATTAGATGTAGATGTACATGTATTAGTTGAGGTTTAATATACTGCGTCTTTTAAGAGCTACTGTATTCCCCGTTTTGTACCTATAGCATACCGGTGAGTCCTATTTCATCAAAGAATTTGATTAGTAGGCCCGTATTCAGTGGTTGAATTTCTTCTACGTTCTTTGAACGTCCGTGTAGTGTAGCACCACAGTTTGTTAATAGGTGTGTTGGTGTCTCCTCTGCTTCTTTGCAGAATCTGCATGTGCTGTGATCGATTATTCCAATCTTCTTTAAATGTCCATTTAGTTTGCAGTGCCCTGTTAAGAATCCTGTCAGGTTTTGTAGTTTTTTCCTGTTCCTTTGATACATTCTATTAATTCTTTCCTTCCGAAATTTGTTCGGAGGTTCTTGGATTGTTTGTGCCCATTGAGTGGTTCCATTGTTCCCACATTTTCTTTTTATCCTTCTGTCTGAGGTACTCATTGATAGTGTGGGTTTCTATGCCACAGAGGTCATATCAGCGGTATAGCAGCCCCTTTTCTTGCAAGGGTGTCCGCTTTCTCGTTGCCTTCTACTCCCATATGTACCCAGCAGAGGCTGATTTTGTTCTGCGTACCTAATAAATTTAATTGGGTTTTGCAGTTCAACACCATCTTTGAACTAATGATATTTGAGCTTAGTGCTTTGATGGCTGCTTGGCTATCTGACATGATAGTTATGTAGAAATGATAAATGATGGAGTGAGTGTGGTGTTTAATCCTTTTTAAAAAGATAGTTCCTACTCACAGTAAATTGTTTTGCAACGATCCGGATTTCGAGCCTCTTAGCTCATCATCATCATGTTTGAAGTTTTTAGACCTAAAACTGTCCATAATAAACAACTTAATAGAAATAGACGTATATAGAAAACCCACAACTACAGACACTATGATACCAGCGGATTCTTCCCACCCATGGTCCCAAAAGGCTGCTGGTTCCATTCATAGACCGGATGTTAAAACTTCCGCTAACACCTGATAACTATAAAAAAGAAATAAAACCTTAGCAAAAAACAATGGGTATCAAGAAATATTTATTGATAGGTTGCTAGTTAAAAGAATAAAAAAATTAACTTTAAACGAATCAACAATAGGACTCAGCCACCCCATCACAAATGAATCATTAGGTTTCCGTTGTTTGCCATAAATTGGTGAATTATCGGAAAAAGTTAGTAAAATTTTTAAACAAGAAGGTTTTAGAATAGCGTTTAGAAGTACGGGTTCACTTAAAAACATCCTTTCAAAACCTAAAGACAAAGTAGACAATTTGGCAAAAAGCGGGGTTTACCAACTCAATTGTAATGATTGTGATATTAAATATATAGGACAAAGCGGTAGAGAAATAAAAACAATAATAAAAGGACATTTGCCTCAATCGAGCAAATTTTCGGAATTTAAAGACCATCTAAAAGAAACAAAACATAATTTCAATTCAAATCTAAATACAAGAGTGTTACATTGTTTCAACAAAGGGAAAGAATTAGATTGGTTTGAGAAATTTGAAATTAAAAAATGTAAAATTGAACATGGTGATAAATGCATTAATAATATAACATATTTTGATCTACCTCCCATTTTAAATATGTATATAAATAATATCAAACAACCAAATAATTATTAAACTAATTATTTCAATTGTTATTATTTTTATAGTAATTTAATAATATTAAGTATTTACTAGCATAATATTTATTTGTGTTATAAATTCCGCGTTTCGCACGTTCAAATTGAGCGCCATTAAAAAAATCAGCTTCTAATTAGAACGTCGCGTTGGCGGAGGTATCAGCGGGTTCACTTTGGCAATTCATGTCGAGAGAATGGTTGTAGAAGTCCTTCAACCTGATGATGAGCTAAAAGGTTCGAAATCCGGATCGTTGCAAAACAACTTACTGTGTAGGATCTTTTTAAAAAGGATTGATAGTTATGTTCTTGTTTTTGTACCTTTTGTACAAGTAGATTGCGTAGACCTCAGCTTAGAGCATACTGGTGTATTTTCCCATGGGTTCTGAGTATTTAGTTCCAGGACTTCTACCTCTACATCTTCTAGATCTATCTGTGTACCAAAAGATGGTGCCGTTCTTAAAGGAAGTGTTTTCCTCTCGTTCCCATTCTTTTTTGGTACCTAAGTTTATTTGGAACTTTTGATTAAATTCAAACAGCCTGTTCATGTCGTCCCTTGGAGCCATTGAATATCGGATGGTCTTTCATTATTTTGTTGCTATCTCTCAACTTTAGTTTTATTCCTGTTGGAGGTTTCTCCTTAATGTGACTAAAAGTTTTCTGCTGTCCTTATTATCATGTGGTGTAGGGGAATATTTATATAAAGATGTAGGTGTTATTATAACAACAGTAAGTTATAAATAACAGTGACACAACTAAAGATGTGACTCCGGAACAGCATAAAATCCTTCATGAAACAAGAAAAAACTGACGTAACTCGAATTAGGCCACTTTTCCTTAAATACTCACACCGATGCTTTGAAGCTCGACATAGAAGACTAAAATAAGCCACTTTTCGAGAATGGAGACTGCGTTTCCGCCAAAAGTGTACATAGTGCTGCCTAGAAGATAATAGTCCACCTACAGTTGTGTTATTTTTCCTGCAGTAACACACACCCGAATACTTCAAAAAAACTAAATAATTCTGGCTTTATAATTTTTCAACTTGTGTCACTTTCCTTATTGGTATGCGATATGTGTATTTTCTCCAAAATGTTAATAAAACTCATGCTTACATGCCTAAATTTTGTTCTGTGACAAAATTCAACTAAAACTCTGCTGTATACAGGGTGTTCGGCTGGTCGGGTTACAAACTTTGCCAATAGATTCTACATTCAAAACGGAGCCAAAAATTAACTATGGTCGGAATGTCAACAGTTTCGGAGTTATTCCCCGTTTTCTGATTTTTTAAGATTTCACGACCTGGCTTCAAATAAACAATAATAACTACAAAACTAAAAGTTTTTCGAGAAATCTATTGATATCATTGAAAATCACTTTAGATCTCCAATAAGATGTGATCAACACTAAACTTGTAAAGGTTTTGGGAATCAGCGTTTTAGGAGCGAGAACTTAAAAAAAAAAAATTTTCAAAGTTGAAAAATCTTACTGTGATAATTCTAAACTACTATTTCCAAACCTAGAGACCAGAAAATTTCGGAAAACGTAACGTCCATTTAATATCCTTTTTGCTGGTGAAATTGCTTTATTAATTGAAGGATTGGTAAGGTTGAAAGATTAATAACAATAAAAAATAAAAAACTTAAGGAAATTTTCAATGAATTCATTGAACTTTTTTACTTTTGATTCGAAATGCTCTCGACCCTCCGCAATATATTTTCGACGCACTGCCGTCGTCTTTACTGTATGCAGGGTGTTCGGCTACTCGTGTTACAAAGTTTGCCAGTACATTCAAAATGGAATCAAAAATTCCTAATTCGAATATCAACAGTTTCGAAGTTACTTCAGTTTTTCTGATTTTTAAAGATTTCACGATATTGCTTCAAATAGACAATGATAACCCCAAAACTAAAGGTTTTTGACAAATCCGTTGATACCATTGAAAACTACGTTAAATTTCCAATAAGATGTGATAAATATTTGTAAACGTTGGTGAAATAAGCGTAGCTTGTAGTGTTGTTAAATGAAATTGATGAAGGAAAGGAAAAAATCGTGGTTGATTTAGGTTTAACTATCTAATTCTTGCCACATCAGATTGATTAGATCTTCATGTTAGAATATAATTACATATATCTAGTTGAACTAATTTTAAGTTTCTCCTTTTTTTCTCAGTTCGTACTTCTTTAATCATGAACTTTGTAGGAATGGCATTTCCGGCGAAGTAAATTTTCATTTCAACTTTTATTGATACAGTTCATTGTTACGAATGAAATCCTCTCACAACGGGTTGAGAAAGTACGGCGCTGTCGATACTCTACCGGCACTGCACCGCTTCCACCTTTTCACTTTCATCCTCATTAAACGGCCAGCTGCATGAATTACCAATTACATCGAAATAAATTATGTTACATAACCGGATTCCACGGGGCGGATGTCGGATATTCTGTTCTCTTTTTTTTCTTCTTTCTTTTTTGAGGGAGTCTTTTTACCCTTTTTTTTAAACCGTCTCGAGTATCTCCTCTGTTGAAAGCACAGGACTTACGTCATGTTGTGTATCAGGGCCCGACAATTATGTAAATGATGCACGGACTGGGTCAATATTTCTTACAAACATTGGAAATAAGTCATTATCCCTTTTATCGAATTTATCCCGCAACCATAGTTCCTCGTCAATTTTTTATTTTATTTTTTTTTATCCAAGGCAGCAGTTGACAGAACACCTAATAATATTGGAGTAAAATTCGTCAAAGCGACAGTCGTATTGTAAATCTGCCAAAAATATTGCGTACGTTAACCGCGTTACTGTCGCATTTTGTTCTAATATGGAAAAATTACAAAATTCCAAGCTGAACCGACCAAATACGGACGTCAAGATGTTCATCCCCTTTAAGTGCTTCTTACCAAACATGATTCCATAAAGTGTCTGATAACAGAAAAAATTTCTTCTCTAAAAGAGGTAGGAATATTTTTGTTTTTGACATGATATAAAACTAAAATTTAAAAATAGAGAGAACCAGAGTGCCCTTACTTGTTAAAGCTTCAAAAACAACTGGAAGTTAACTACACTACATTTATTGTGGTTGATGTTTTGTCTGTGGCGTTGAAATTTCAATTACCTCAATATTTCAGAAGGTTTTTCCAGCCAAAGAAATACTACACATTTTTGCATAAAAAACAACTCTTTTTTGTGTTATTTTATTGTTTTTATTAATATGATTTGTTTCAGGGTTTCAGGGTCAGTAGACCTTCAGCTAAAATAGCCCAAAATAATTATTTTAAAAAATATAATAAATTATGTGTGTTTCATAATTTATTCAAGCCGTGAGGAGCGCTCAAGAATGAGGTAGTTTAGAAAAACACCTTTTTCATTTTTTTTGCCGACGTTTCGACCTTTATTAGGGTCATCTTCAGGGCATAAAGTGTGGTGCTATTTTTGTGGTGTCATATTGGTTTGGTGTGAAAGTGTTGATACACAAAACTAATAAGACACCACAATTTATGCCCTGAAGATGACCCGAATAAAGGTCGAAACGTCGGCGAAAAAATGAAAAAGGAGTTTTTCTAAACTACCTCATTCTTGACTGCTCCTCACGACTTTAACATGTAAGAAATTATTTTTAAAAAGCAAAGTACAAATTGTAAACTAATATAATTCCTTTATACATAACTTTTATGTAATGTTGTAGTATATCCATGATTTTCGATAAATTTAAAAGCCACAAAGTACCACAAATTAAAATTTTTATTTTAACTTAATAAATAAGAAATACATAACGAAGAAATAGTGGCATATAGAAAGAAAAATACATGGGTTTATTTTTTAGAAATGATACAATTGTTTCGATATGATTGACTTTTTATTGTACGTAAGGTCTTGATGGCATTTGGTATTTCGACATGTGCTAAATTAGATTGATTCATATCGAAAAAATATTTCTTATTTCAACGGCACAGTTATATACATGACTTACTTCCAGCAAGATACTATCTTATACTTTTATGTACTTTTGTACATTTTAATATAATCCCATAACCTATAAATTTTTGGCGTCTAATGAATTTCAACAAATCTTTGCCTCTTTTTTATTTAATTTTTGCCATGGTATAAAAAATATATATTGAATATTTTTTTTAAAACGCAATTGCTTTGATAAGATTGACTTTTTAAAGTACTTATTCAGAAATCATGAGTTGCGGTCTAGTGTGATATAGATTTCAGAAAAACATTTTCTTTATCGTGCCAACGTTTCGATCTTTATTGAGATCATCTTCAGTGCCCAAAGTATTTGTTTTCCGTGTAGACGTGTCAATCTTGCTGTCGTATTGAGGGCAACAAACACTTTGGGCACTGAAGATGATCTCAATAAAGATCGAAACGTTGGCACGATAAAGAAAATATTTTTCTGAAACCTACATCACACCAGACCGCATCTCACGATTTCTGAATAATTATTTTTAAATTACGTTTGGTCTTGGTCGCATTTGGGATTTTGATATGTACGGTATTGAAAATAGTTTTATAACTTTGAGATGTAAATAATTGATGCTATTTTTAGCCTAATAACCTAATTAACAATATATATTTGCATAAAATTAAAATTTAAAAAAAGACAGAGGACATTTTTTCATTTTATTTAGTTAAAAACTAATTCTGAAGAGTCTATGAGTTTATGGAAGGTTCGGTCCGTCTATCACAGCTCATAACTTAGATCGAAAAATATTATAGATAAATCCATCATATTTCGTGGTCCGATTGACTAACTTCTTTCAACTTCTTTTCTTTTGGTTGAGATAAAAAAGTCAGTGTCACGAGCGGGATTCGAACCCACGACCTTCGGCTAAATACGCCGCTGCTTTACCACTTGAGCTTTCGTGACTTCGAGCGACTCATGAAGTTGGTGTCCGAGTTGGTGTTCGCATCCCGCTCGTGACACAGACTTTTTATCTCAACCAATACCTTAAATAAAAATTAATTAACTGAAACAAGTTATATATAAAATCATATATAACCTTTAAGTACTAGCCTAATGAATTAATCTTTCCACTTTTTTAGAAATATTTGAAACTAGTAGAGACATTTTTCCCATGATATAAAAACATATGTACAACATTTTTGAGAAATCCGCAATTGTTTTTATATGATTTATTTTTTTAAAGTGCATACGGTTTTGGTGGCATTTGGAATTTCTTGGTGCTATTCCAAGCATTTTTCTGGCATAATAATCTAATTGACAATTAATTAATCTTTCTAAAAGTATTGGTTGAGATAGAAAAGTCAGTGCCACGAGCGGGATTCGAACACACGACCTTCGGCCAATACCATTCTTAAAAATTAATTAATTGCAAAAAGTTAATTAGTCAATCGGACCACGAACTGTAATGGATTTACTAATTAACAATATTTCTTTGCACAAGATTAAAAAAAAGATACAAGAAACTCTTTATCACAGTGTGTATGAGCTATTCCCCAAAAAAATTCTAGACAGAAAAAAAAATTAAAATCCTAAAGAGGCTCTTGCTTTATTTGAAAAGATGCCAATTCGGATCATTGCTTCCTAAATATGACAAGGAATGAAATTTTTATTTGTACTACCAATATTTTTTTCCATTTCCCTGTATGTTAATTTGAATATCTACATTGATATATTTATTTCATTTAAAAAAATTTGATTAATTTTTTAAATTAATTCATTAGGACGTCATCCTTCAGAATAGCAACCACCAGATCCAAGTTCGAAATTTTTTTCAGAGAAGGGACCAAGAAGATGTAACTTTCCATAAATGAACTTCGTCATAGCCTTGTATCTCTTTCAAGTGCATCTGAACGTAGATGACCATTTTTTGCCCTAGATCTACCACTACTTTTTAAAGTACACATGAAGCCTTATCAGGGTTTTAATTTGATATCATTTCGATATTTTTCAAGAGTAAACTGGGCTTATACCTCCTTGAAGCTATTTAGTTTCAAGTAAGTTTTAAACAATTTCTCTATTTTTGATTTAAAGATCATTTATGTTAAGTTTAACATAGTAAATATATGGTTGTTTGCTTGTGTGTTTATAAAACCATAATGTTACAACCAGTATTTCATTTTTCCTCTTAACAAGAATCTTTTTTACATACAAAACATAATATTAATCTTTGTTTTTATCCATTTCTCAAGGGTTGGACAAGAGTTGTCGACGATGCGGTTAAGAGAAAGAGCTGCTGCTATCTAGGTTATCCGCGAAAATTTTAAGGAAAATCCTATCCTCGCCTCCAAAGACTCATTTGATTACACAATTCTTGTGATCGTTCCTCCTGGGGATCTTCCCATCGGGGTCATACCCTTCCCTTCGGTCGCTCCCCTCCATGCTACCTCGTATATAAGCTGTAGACAGTCCTCCTCCTGGCAGAAGTCAAATCAACCAGTGCACGAAGGTACAGGGATATTACGATGAGGATCTATTTCGTAAGTATATCTCAAATAAAAAGGAAAACGGATTCTGGGAAAAATGGGAAGGCACATTTTAGATCGACCGAAACGAAGGAGTTTTTTTTTAAATTTACAAACACGCTGGCTTCATCACAGGGTACAACAGGTTACATTCATGATTACCAACACCGTAACAAATTTGGATTACTTAACATTGTAAACAATACAAATTAAACGTTTCCTAACATAAAAGTGGAAAATAAATCAGATCTTCAATTTTTCACCAAGAGGCAGTGCAAAAAACAGTTCAGCATTTTTAGTGGGCAATTAATGTTATAAAAACGATTATTTTTTGAAAATTATCTTTAAAAACCATCATAAGTTAATTAAATTCTATTCCTTGCAAATTTCTTCTACAAAAAGAAAGGAAATTGTTTAAACAATATAAATTGTGGATAATTTAATTATTGAATTTAAAATTTGATTGTACGTTTAACTCATTAGCGTTTTATTACTTTTACTGTGAGCAATTTGTATATTTTTGCTATTTCTTGTTTATCACACGATTTTTCAATAAGTCTGCTCTTCAGCTTAATAATATTTGATATTAAAATTTAAATTTTAACGCTGTCAATCTTCAATGAACTAAATAAATCGCTTTTAGAAATTGAGCTTTATGCTACCTTTCTATTTCGACAAATCAAAAAAAAATTAGGGGTGGATTTTGATGCTACTTTGCTCTTTTTGTTGAATGAATAAATGAAGAATTTTCCAATAAGTCTACTCTAAAGCTTAACAATTTTTTTATATTAAAATTTAATTTTGAACGTTGTCAATATTCAATGGACTAACCAAATCGCTTTTACAAATTGAGCTTTATGCTACCTTTCTATTTCGACAAATCAAAAAAAAAATTTAGTAGTAGATTTTGATGCTATTTTCCTCCTTTTTTTTAATGAATAAATGAAGAATTTTCCAATAAGTCTACTCTACAGCTTAACAATTTTTTATATTAAAATTTAAACTTTGTCAATATTCAATGAACTAAAGAAATTACTTTTACGAATTGAGCTTTACGCTACATTTCTATATCAACAAATCTAAAAATAATTTAGGAGTAGATTTTGATGCTACTTTGCTCCTTTTGTTGAATGAATAAATGAAGAATTTTCCAATAAGTCTACTCTACAGCTTAACAATTTTTGATATTAAAGTTGAAATTTGACCTCTGTCAATCTTCAATAACTAAAGAAATTGCTTGAAAAAAATTTAGGGGTAGATTTTATTTTAGTAAGAGGCTTTCAGTTTATAATAAATAACACCCTGATTGTTGGCTAATTTCAAGGCGTGAACAAATTTTCTCGGAAAAATATTAAAGTTTAATTTATGTATGAAATCTTTGTGTTCTGTAATTCTGTTTGTTAAGTTGTCGCGCTTCGCTTGTTCTGAAGTGAAGTCAAGATATAAAAAAATTAAATCAATTACCATGGCTTGTATAAGGGATACCGAAACTACTACCGGGTACTGAGGATTTTCTCTCTATAGTAAAAGCAGAAGTTTTAAACATCTATAACTTTTAGAGAAAATTGTAAATTCTTTATTAGATGCAGCAGATTTTCAATCTTCACGATATCTGTGGATTTTATTAAATATACAATTTTATTGAATTATAGATGTGATCAGGTGGAAAAATAGAAAAACTGAAGGAAAAATACGTCCACAGAGTTTGACAATGTATTTTTAACTTCTAAACTTTCGTTCATTGCATTGATGAATCATGCGTTGTGTCTTTGTGACATGTAGAATAGAAGAAAGTCAAATCGAAGCGGGATTCAATGGATAAGGACTATGTCATACGGCATACAATTGAATCATACTTGTAGAAAGCGAAAATTGGCTTGAAAAGCGTCGTTCCTGGGAAGATCCGTTTTTCCAGTAGACGAGCCGTTTTGACAGGTATCGCTGTCCCGGGCGGACACTTTCACCGTCTCCGGGGTGAAACCTGGACCTAGCAGGTGTGAGAGGAAGCGTTTAATTGGAAGGTTCCGGATGCTGCTCAGGGCAACAATGCCGGCTTCTCTCCCACTGCCTGTCGAACATTAACGTAATTGCAGTATTGTCTCGTCTTACGAGACGGAATCGGGGTCCTGCGGTAATTGCTGACTTCTGCATCATCACCTATCCGGCTGCACCGTTACGGAGCCTCGTTGAAAACCCGAGTAAAGAAAGTGTACAAAAACGCTCTGCTGGAGAGAGAACAAACTGTTTACACAATTGGTCAAATCATCCACAAAATTGGACTAATTTGACTCAAAATTCTTCACCAAGGGAAAGATCCTGTCTCATCCAGATAGCAAACTCAAAAATGGCATTTCTTAGATCTATTCCCAGTACCAGTATTATTCTTTAAAATTCATCAGCATAGTGTTTTCATAATTTCCATTATGGCTATTTCTTTTGCTAATAAGACCACCAGGGGGCGTCGGTGGTCAACGCCAACGGTTTAGGCGTTGACACGGCATTCTTCATTGTAAGGTAAAGGTCCCTGGTTCGAATCCAGCGGCCCTGCATTCGTACCCGACATACAAATGGGCTTTTTTTTCAAAAACACCGGCACCCTGAGGGTTTATATGACCTCTGCTGTTGCGAACCCTCATTAAAAAAAAATAATAATAATAAATAAAAAAAGACGACACGGTGACATCCATAAGGCAAGGGTTAAAATTTTTAAAAAACTGACACTTTTAGAATAAACTATTGAAATTTTACCTAAAAAAATTAATGAAGTCTAGCTTTATTACATGTCAAACCGACAAAGAATGAGTCTACTATTTTATTGTACTTTATGACAATCTTAGAGTATATAACTAATAAGTAGTAGACAGATAAGAAATAAAAAAATCAAAATTATCTTCTCCCTCGAGTTCTCGCCAATTCCGATTACAGCCTGGTTTTCCACATGCCTAAAATATTTATTATACAGACTCAGGTAAAATTGTAAATTTTGTTTTGTTATCCGTTGCATACAGGGTCAGGAATAATTGACCAAGTGGACTAAATGGAAAGTGAAATTCAGGAAGTTCATTGACATACAAGACGTGAAAAGTCGCAACGCTCTTTGCATCTTTTTACAATGTAGTTCCGAGCCAATTTGCAACAGGACTGGTTTTACGCTGAATAATAGTTTTTCACTTGTTTAACGATAGCTAATTATGAAGGGATTGTCTTTAAATAGAATTCATTACGCGTTGCATTTCTTTTCAAGTCGGAAACCACTAAGCTGTGATATGCATCAGAATACACTTGCGTGGATTCTACAATGCAAAAGAAAATTTCGTTTTAACTCTTACGACGAAAATTGGCTCGTTTTAGTTCTCTTGGTTTTATATTTCTTTATATTTTTGATTAAATCCGTATTTAATGACTTAAGAAGTCAAGTAATAAAATCTCGAAACTGGTCTTTGCCTTGCCGTTTTATGAAGTCACTTACTGACGTTCTGTTAAAGTTTTCAGCTTTTTGATTGAGATATCAATTAAAGGTTACATAATGTGAATCGTAATCTATATTTGAAGGAAAGGAACTTTTTTGTTGAAATATGCAATAGAATAACAAAAATTGGGTATTTCATAAAAACAAAATATTGTTTGTTACATAAACATATAAACTATTTCCCTAAAGCCGCAGTAATAATCTATCAGTAGATTCTGACAAAAGTTCCATAAAAGTAGAGTGGTATTAAATCTCACTTCTAAACTCAAGTCACGGAGAGAAAAGGTCGTAAATCCCCTCTTTTCCACTGATCCTGTGAATAGGATCGGATTTACGATTCATTTTCCTCGATTGGCTCCTATCACAATAAAAAAACAACTTTTCTCTCGGTTAACCCATCCTTGATAGCGTCGAGACCGTAGGACGGAACGCACTCATGAGATGAGGGCTTAGCATCGTCGGGGGGAAAGTGCTGTACGATACGTGAATCGGATTTGGGGGAATTGCATAACGGCAAAACTGTAATACCATTGTTGCCCATGTTCCGTATCGTACAAACCTTCCCCGACAATGTCTCGGGATGAAGGAATATCACTGATCACTTCCTTGACTTTTTGTTCTCCTGACATTGTGCGATAAATTGAAACAGATTGACAAAAAAGGATTACCCCAAAGCTAAAGGCTAAACACGATAATACTTTAATTGAATTAAGCAGTATATTATATTTTTTCTAACGTGAGTTATCAAAGTGACCAGTGAATTTTGAAGTATTTACTATCAGCTAAATACTTAATGCCTAAACCTAACTTGACATCAAACCGCTAGTAATTGATGACTTCATTGGGTACATCTTTTCCCCTTGGTTTACGAAATACAAGAACCTACATGGACAACAGATCGTTTCTTACTGAAGATGATGTTAAGCCGAAATACTATAAAAAAGGAACATAAACGAGCGAGATAGACGGACTCAATAAAACCATCAAGTTTTGATCATTCCAACATATTACTTTATCGTTTGACAACTTTATATGAATTACTGCTCCTTACTAGTATATAAATTGTTTCTAATGTAAATTTATTGTTTGATTAGTTATTGGCAACAGTCGGCGTTGCCTTAGCCAGGCCGGGGAATGTTGGAGGAGGAGGCGGATTCGGAGGACTCCAATTAGACAGTTACGCGGCTCCTCTTCCTTCTGGAGGCGGCGGTAGTTATCCTTCTGGAGGCCCTGCTCCCCAATACGGCGTCCCCGCCCAAGCACCAGTAGTGCACAAACACGTCTACGTACATGTACCACCCCCAGAGCCGACGTACCACGCCCCAAGGAGGCCGCACCAGCCGCCGCCGCCCCCGCAGAAACACTACAAAATCGTGTTCATCAAGGCGCCGACACCGCCGCCACCGACCGTCCCAGACCTCCCGGCCATCGCTCCGCCAGCAGAGCAGAAGACCCTGATCTACGTCCTGGTAAAGAAACCTGAAGAAGCTCCTGAAATCCACATCCCTACACCTGCACCTACACAGCCAAGCAAACCCGAAGTATACTTCATCAGATATAAGACCCAGGTAAATAATAAAGACTTATTTTCTTAACTATAACTAGCTTATTATTGAAAGGAGATACTTCAAAAAATTTTAATCCTATCAGTCAAAATTTCAATAAGATTTCTCGTTGAGGCATGTCATTATTCAACATTCTTTATCAGGATGATAAAGCTGATAGACTATAATCCAATTAAGTAATTTTAACCTCTTTCCAACCGTCAAATCTTTTTAACTGTACATTTAAAAAACGCAAAACCGTTTTCTTTTAAGATTTCACTTTCCAAGACAAAAATGGTAAGATGTGTCTTGGCTATGTCCAAGGATGGTAGTTTCGGTATTGTGAATATTTTGTTCATATTTTTTTTACTTTTTTAATTAGAGAGAGCCAATTTAAACATTTAAAATTATTCAATTCACTTAATATTCTGTGTGATCAAGATTCTTTCTATTTGCTTAATTTTTGACAATATCATTTCTGGAGAAAATTAGCCATCCCTCTGGATAGTGTTGACGGAAAAGTGCACCCATAATTTTCATTGTGAAATTTGTTTAAATAAGTTTTCCCTCTACAGTGTTTTTTATTAATATTTTTTCTCTTATATAATTTTATATCATTATAAAACTCGAGTTTCGCTCCTTATTGTCGATAAAACACGAAGAATTACAAGTCGGTCATGGTATAAATTAGGCTCAATTATCTAGGGTCTCCTTTGGAAAATTATTTTGCACGTGATGAGATTTAATCAGAGAGAAAATCTTGCCTAACTCGGATTTTTAGAAAGATTATTGAATTTTGTTTTAATTTCAAGAATGACTGGGTTTTATAGTGTGTCTGATTTCACAGTATCGGTCTGCTTTAGTCTTATTGTTTTGTTTTATTTGTATTCTTCCTGATTTGCTCAACCAAGAAATAGGTCAGGAAGAATAGGGAGGAACTAGTGCGACTGAGAATTTAAAGAACGGGATGTTGCATAACGACATGCTACCTTAGCTCGATTATGTCTCGGGGTGAAAACACCACAAAAGAGATCATGCAGCTTTTCCAACCCAATTATTCTTGTGTTTTTTTTGTTTCTCTCTCTCTCTCTCTCTTTCTCCCCCCAACAGAAACAAGAAGGATACGCGCCATCAGGAGTTCCCCAATCGGAATACGGAGCACCCAGCGGCTCAGCACCCGGCGACAACTACGGAGCTCCTGCGCCTTCGGCTCCTTCCGGCAGCTATGGAGCACCTTCTGGAGGAAGCGGACCCTACTAACAACATCGACGTTGTCCAGACCCACCGATTTATCGACCCGGCCGTCAAAAATTCGAGACCACGTTAGTGTTGTGTTGCGCGTCACGATCCTTATAAAAAAACCAACATAATTTTATTATTTTAACAAACGTACCTTATAAATACTTGTACAGATTTTATTATTTTTTTAAATCGCTTTTTTGTAAGCTGTTTTTATATTAAAAAAAAAACTTTTTTTAAATAACTTTGTTTTCCTTGTTTCCTTTATAATACGATTAATTTTTCAGTAACCCCGACCCTGCACAAACTTTGTTAGATCACAAACAATCAAAAGCCGACATAATTCTAACACCATTCACATATTACATACTTAAAAAAAATATCTGAAGTCTAAAAAGACGAGAATGGATAAAAAAGACAGCAATTAAGTAACGGGGGCGTCGGTGGCCGCAACGGTTTAAGCGTTGACACGCTCATCACTGTAAGGTAAAGGTCCCGGGTTCGAATCCAGCGGCCCTGGAACCAAATACTCAGACCCTTTGGAAAAGTAATGTCTTCCAGGCTGAAGTGCAAGCTGAGCAAAGGGTTCAAGAATAATATCATAGGCCATCATCATCATAATATCATAGAATGATATCATAATATCATAGGCCGGATAGCCAGGCAGTCATTAAAGTATAAGCTCTAACATTCGGTCAAGATTGGTGCTGAATTCCAAAGGTATGCAACTTGAAGTAAATCTCTGCTGTATCCCAGGACATGTAGAAGTAGTGGAAAACAAGAAAGCGGACGCCCTTGCAAGAAAAGGTGGAATCAGGAAACCGCTGATAGGACCTGAGCCTTACTGACACATAAGGATTCTCACTATCAACGAGTATCTAAAAAGACAGTGAGGTAAAAGTGAGGAAACAGTGGAATTCATTCACTGGGCACAGATAATCCAAGGATCTCATAGCGAGTTTCGGGAGGGGAAAAATAGAAATTGCGTCAAAAGGAGCAGAAAAACGCTAGTTCCAAATTTATTTACGGGTTCTAAATTTAAGGTACTCATTGTAGTTTATAAGGATACAAAAGCCTGAAAAGTTTCCAATGGATCGGTGGAGTAGTTAGGGATAGGGATAAGAGCAGCGGCCACAAGGCCTACTGCACCTCGACCTAAATAGATATATTGTGCTCCTCTGTTAATTATAACTCACTGACAGCTTCAGGCTATTAATCAGTCTTCACAGCTTTGCCAGCGGTTCCTTGGTGTAGGATCTTGCTTGTGGTTTTTCTTGTCCTAGTTGCAAGGACCTGCACCTACATAGACCTCCACAGGAACATAAAATGTGTTCTGCTGTCTCCTCCTCTAACTGACAGTATCTGTACAGTATTTCTTCTGTCTGTACTCCTATCCGGTGCTTTCTTAAGTGGCAGTGCCCTGTCACGAGTCCAACCAGAATTCTGGTTCGGTTGCGGTTGCTTTCCAGTAATTCTGTTGAAAGTTTTGAGGATGGTCCTTCTATGAATCTCTTCGCGTGCCTGATGCCTGTGGTATTGTTCCAATTTGGACTCATTAAGGTTCCATTTTGAGATGTATCTTCTTTTGTGGCAGGCTGCTAGGCCGCAGTAGGGTTCTGGGCCCAGAGAGTCCACGTTGGCTTCCTTTTTGGCCAACATGACAACCTTTTAGTTGCCTCTATGCCCCGAATGTCCAGGGACCCATGCCAGGGACTGGTCATTAGTGTCGCTGACTTCCGTCAGGGCCTCCATGCAGTTCCAAACACTCTTTGCCTTCGCCTCGCATGAGGCTAAGGCCCGGTGGAGTAGTTGGAAATTAATCACTAATTAGGTGGTTTTCTAAAACCATCGGAACCATTTGTAAGGGGAAATTTTTAAGAAATAATAACAATTAATATGATACATATTTTAATACATATCTTAGATTATCTCCCCCGCAAATTGATTCTTTTGTTTTAGCAAAGTAGGTTACATTATTTGTTTTACCAAGAAACATATAAATTTAAAAGGAAGTCGATATTCCTTTTCTTCACCGCAAAAAAACCTCAAATCAATTTTTTGGGAAAATCCAATTTATTTCTCAAATTGATATCCAAACGCATCAGATTTTTTTGGGGAAAAAATAAAAAATTGGAAAAAACAACTGATATATAGGATTTACAAGGCTTTAGAGCCTACGAACTGAATACATGTTCCATTTAAAAAACTCACAGCTCTTCGGATTTTACAAATTCAAGTTATTACAACCTTTGGAAAGTTTCATTTCTTCGACTTTTCCCTGTATTTTCAAAGTTTAAATTTTAAGCCGTTAAAAGTAAGAAAATCAAGGATGAAATCAGGGGGTGTGGGTGGCCGCAACGGTTTAGGAGTTGACACCGCGCTCATCACTGTAAGGTAAAGGTCCCGGGTTCGAATCCAGCGGCCCTGCATTCGAACCCGACATGGGGTTCGATGGAGAAAAATGGGCTTTCTTGCAAAAAACACCGGCACCCTGAGGGTTTATATGACCTCTGATGTTGCGAACCCTCGTAACAAAATGGAAAAAAAATGAAATCAATAAAAAAAACTTCAAACGTTTGTTTTTATAATCTAAATTTATTTACGGAGGCCACATATATGCCATTACTAGTTTATGTAGTTCTAAATACCTGTAAAGTTTCCTGTACATTGATAGAGTCGTTTCAAAGATTTTGTGATATTTGAGAAAAATCCAGTCAGTCGGATTTCAAAAAATTTGAACATTTGACAACACATTTGATTTTCCCGAATGTTTGTTTTCAGTTGTTTTTTTAATGAATTTTGTTTCTTGTTAAAAAAATGTTTTTACATATTTTGCTACTTCGTTGCTCGGTCGCTACGACAAAATTGTATTTGGCAGCTAGCCTAGGGTATCGTTGATATTGAAATACATAATTTGGGACCCAGTGGTGTTCATTATCCCTTATACTGCTTTCTTATCCTAAGAAAAAAAAATCAAACCGATCGATATATAATAAAATTGAAATACAACACAAGAAAAGCAGAAAAACATACATATTTTTAAAGAAATTATGTACTCTATTTAAAATATTTTTCTCGGCTCCTAGGGCTTATGTTAAACACTTTTCTAATATTTCTCCTTCTAGTATGCATAAAAGTTGTTTCATTAAAATCAATGATCCTATGTCCGTAGCTTCTCCTTGTTAATTAACAATTTACTTCTATCTTTAACCAAAATTTATTTTACTCGAATTCCCTTCCCTTTGACATACAGCAGAGTCAAACCAACTAATTTCAAGTAAAAAGGACAAGAATGACAAAATAACAGACTGAACATGGTGGAATGTCGATACATGATGAACAAATCCAGCTAGAAAGGCAGAACCAAGATAATTGGGGTGATCAAGCTACAGGTTCGTCATCTCACAAGTATCATCGCGTTTCAATTTTTGCCTATTTTCAATTAATGAATTTTGACTTAAAAGATTTTCTTCTTAATAATAATCTTTATTTTTTTATGAAACACTAAAATAGCTCTATGAATTTGGATAGGTAATAACAATAATTTGGAGAAAGTTTGCCACCGTTTTTGTCTATAATTGGTTAAAATCAAAATTAATGAAAATAACATATAATTTATTGATCCAAATAAGACCTTCATTACTACACAACGGATTCTGATGAAAATAAACGCAATAGTTGTACAAATGTTTCTTTATACTTGGCAGGATTTCAACTTTGAAGTTTGCTTGTCCTGGCAAAATAGGTTATAAATTACACCGCATGAGCTTGCAGTTTTAGCCTTTATGATGTGATTTTAAAAAAAATAAAAGCTGCAAGGTGGCTTAAAGTCGAAATACGTTTCTATAGTTTAGGTGTCAACCCCCAAACCTTTTTTTACTGATCAAATAAATTTCTGGGGGCAAAACCCTAGCAATCTAAAGGATTTGTAAATATTTTAAACTTAAACTTAGAATTTAAATAATAAATAACAAACGTAAAAAATATAGGAAATGCCCCGTGAAGTATCCTCTTAGGACCCGAAGTCTCTTCCTGCTTCTTTTGATGCATTCCGTAGTCTATTTCTTTCTCAATAATCCAACTCACGCAAGGCGAGTTTTGGATTATTTGTGTCCAGTTTGTGATTTCCATTGTTTTCTCTCTTTCACGTGTATTTTTACCAAAGATACCCGTTGATAATATGTATCCTATACCCAAAAAGATTCAGGACCTATCAAGTGTAGGAGCCCCTCTGTCCTTGCGTGTCCAGGGTCCCAGTGATTCTTTTTTAAGCAACTTATCCGTTTATTTTTCAATTTAGCACCATACTTGAGCTGATGTTTGAGTATAATGTTTGCATGTCTGCTTGGATAGCCGTCGGTACGTACGGACTAGAACTGTGTGGCATCGCTTAACTTTCCAACAACCAAGGAATACAGTCCTTCCCATCCAAAGTCCTCAAAACCATAGTCAATACCCCAACAACACCCTTCAGGGGGCGGCGGTGGCCGCGACGGTTTAGGCGTTGACACGGCGCTCATCACTGTAAGGTAAAGGTCCCGGGTTCGAATCCAGCGGCCCTGCATTCGTACCCGACATACTTCAAACGGGCTTTTTTCAATGAAAAAACCCTTCACAACGACCTCAAAATCCCTCTCGTGCATCCACAAACAATTTCCACGTTACTCAATAAACCCTCCTCTCACCCCAATCGAGTTGCCCAATCCTAACCAATACAAACCATCCTTATTATCCCATCAGACGAATAAAGAGGAGATATACTTGCGACCTACTAAACGAGGATTAGTCCTCGCGTATAGTTCGGAGAACAACGATGGTTGTTAACTTCCTCACTACACATGACACATTTCATTTGTAAATTCAACTCATTACATAATTAATTAATCTTTTTATGTGAGGTCGAAATGAAAAAGCTAGTGCCATGAGCGGGATTCGAACCCACGACCTTCGGCTAAATACGTCGCTGCTCTACCACTTGAGCTATCTTGGTCGATCCACTCGGACACCATCTTCCCATCCCAACCTACAACCATTCTTATTTTCCCTCCTTTTTGCCATTTTTCATTACATAATGTAAATAACGTTACAGATTGTAATAAATCAATTAAATTAAAAAATAAAACAAATAAACAATGATGTTGGCCGCAACGGTTGCGTTGACACGGCGCTCATCACTGTAAGGTAAAGGTCCCGGGTTCGAATCCAGCGGCCATGTATTCGAGCCCGACATACTTAAACGCACTACAACATTTCTCTTTCCTTAAAGAATTTTAAAGATTTGGAAAAATATCCAGGAGTAGAACAGGCATCGATCCACCAAAAAAAGAAAATTCTGAAACGACTGAAGAAACTGAAACTAATAAATTAAATTATCTGGCGAAAGAATCAGATCGAATTAATTAAAGAGACTTTTAATGGAAAATATTGTTATAAACTTTTAACAAACGTAAAAATCAATATTAGTGAGCATGGCGATTTGATCCTGTAAAATTTGAAGGTCACTTGTGTTAGAAGTCTAAGCAGACGGAATTGTAGTACCAAAGTATGGAGCTTGTTTTAAGACTGATTTGAAGAAAAAAAATGGCACTAGGGATAAAATTATTTATACCTAAGGGAGATAAGCTTTGTGTTTGAAAATGTGTTTTGCTTTGGTAAGGAAGCCGAAGGGGGCGGGACTGAAAATCTAACAAATGTCGAAATGGTCCAGCGTTTCTTTCTACAACTGCCGACTTTCTAAATGCCGAAAAAGTGTACAGTTGAATTTCCACCAGCAAAAACGCGCCGATATTTAAATATACCTCTGTTTTCGACACTATCGCGATTGTAGATTTTATAGGCGATGCTCAGATAGGAATGGGGAGAAACACTGGGACGGAATGAATCCGAAAGGTCATCACTCACAACGTAACGTCAAACGCCAACCATTCATCAATCACTGAAATCGGTAAAACGACAAAATGGAACTTTATTTTTAGCTTCACTCAAAAAATAACTTTTTGTTTGACCTATTTCAAAGAGATATTAACCTAGCCGCTCTAGCTGCTGCGTAAAGTATGATCATTATGAGAGGAATGTAAATCTTCATGAATTAAATGCTCTGGTAGCCAATTAGTAATAATAATAATTTCTTTCATAAAATAAAGAGTACACAAAAGCGAGTAAGTTTCACAATTTCTGACATTTTCAAATGTTATATATTATAAAGGTTATGGTAGTTATAGTACTCTCTTCGGCGGTACATATACTAAAATTGGATGATAATTATAGATAGAAATACTTTTTACTATTTTACACTTTTGAGCACATCGTGAAATATATAATTAAAAGCTGTTATTTTTACAAGCTTGAAATCTGAAAAGTGTAAGGTTTTAAAATGAATGAGAAGTGAAGCTGTAAGATGTATATGTATAATGGGTCTGGCGATGTTTCTAAGTAAACCATGTAATTAGGGGTTGGAGTTGGTAATGCAAATAATTTACGGACAAAATATCTTAGAACTTTTTCTATTAAATCAAATTGTTGATACCTGGCAATCGTAACATAGAATCGAACGGCACACTGAGTTGAATACTCGATGCTTGACTTTTAATGGAATGACCTCTTGCGTGATTAAGAAGGACTAGGTCTGGTTAATTGTAAACTTTGTGATACTTTTTTCTTCAAATGATTCGACCACTGCAATCTGGGGGAGAGAAGAACACCGAGATATTTATACTCATTAACCACCTCTATTATTTTCCCCTCTTTCTACCAACGATCCGAAAACTTAAGTATACCACCTCTTCTGAACACCATAACCTTAGACTTTTTGAGGTTCACCGTTAAATTCCATTGGTCATAAGCTTATAATAGTTTTATATTCTTTTGTAGATCATGCATAGAGTCAGCCATTATAACTATATCGTCTTCGTAAAGTAGAATTTTTATTGTAATATTGCCTATTCTCACGTCACACTCAAGAACGGATGGAAGGTCGTCGAGGAACAGGGTGAACAGAATCGGACTTAGCAGGCACCCTTGCCTAACCCCACAACGAACTTCAAAGTATTCCGAGAGTCCTTCTCTTCCACGAACCCCCGACGCCGACTCAGATAAAAGCGATTTCAATATAGATAATATTTTGGATGAAAAACCCAAGATGTTAAGTTTCAAAAGGAGACCTCGACGATCAACGCTATCAAAGACCGCTTTTTGATCTACAAAGAAGCAATGAATTTTTTGTTTAGGGGTGGCCAACTTGTTATTAATTATGTTTGACAGTATAAAAATGTTATCTATTGTCGAATAACTCTTTCGAAAACCCATCTGAAACTCGCTCAACAGAGAATTTTTACTGCAAAGGACTCAATGCTGGACAGGAGCAAGGCCGAGAAGATTTTGTTAATATTATTTATAATAATATAAAAATAAGTGTGACTAGTGATAGTCAACAATATACGTTCTTAATATTAAGAAATAGAACACACAAAAACTTAAAAATATAGATTTTATCATGAAGTAATTTGTTGAAGAAAAGCTTAAACTTGGAGCAAACATTTGTTGACTATAAGTTTGACGATTTTTTTGCGAGTAAAACATAATACTTCTTAAAACAGATGACAAAAGTTTCTAGTAGCTGAAGCAAACACATTTCTTCAACTTGTAAACAACACCTTTTAAGACAAATCAATGTTACAGCTCCGACAGCAAGGAAATTATTTTGTTCTATGATATACAGGGTAAAATAAAGCATGTCAGAGTGGATATGATTGTTGAAATGTAAAATAAAGGCCAGACGAACTTAACGATAAAAAGCTAGACCTAAGATGGTATTAATAATTTAATTAAATATTTTATCAGTATTAAACAGTCTTTTAATGAAAAATGAATCCCCCTATGAACGCTTTTCACTGTTTTTCAAATATACATTTTTTCATATCGAATTAAGCAATTTTTTTACCAAATTTTTTAATTAACCAATTAATTTGGATCGACCTTCAATTTATAATTTTGTTTGAAGGACCAGAAGGAGGTCTAAAATTAAAGAAGTTTCGCCAAACTTTCCAATTATTCTACGTTACTAATTTGTTAACTTAGACCATGATGATGATGAAATATAGTTTTTCCATCAGATTAACTCATTTTTAATTCAACTTTTTCAATGTTTTTTAATTTCAAATTAACCCGTTTAAACTTCAAATGAACCCTTTTTAATTTCTAATTAACCTTTCTTTAAAGCAAAGAAAAAACTTAGGAGGTAAAAAAATAAGCACATTTAGTGAAATCCCTGAATTGAGATGTTTTAAAATATATATAAAATAATTGAACTCTTATAAGACCAAGTGATAATTATTCATAATTACAATAAAAAATAAAAATGATATATAATTAAAGATAAAAACAAATTATTCATTTATTTTTAATTAGAGATATTTTTAAATATAAAATAATTAGTATCTCAAACTTAAATAGCTTAAACACTTATGCTACTATTTACATTGTAAATTTAAATATAACAGGAAATATCACATATCACAGACATTTTCACATATCACCACAAGACGTCTTGCAATGTTCTTGGTCTTAGATGGGAGGCCACCTTGCTGCCTTGGTTGAAGTGGACTGCTCTCTGCACCTGGGGAAGCTTTGTGTGAAACATTGTGAACCTCGTCCTGATGTGTTCCTCAATGCTATCCAGTTGATACTTGCGGCGAAAGTGGGCATTCCAGGCAAACCACTCTGCATCCATAGCGATCCGTAGTACTTTGGAGTAGTATCTCAAAAACCATGTGAAAATTAATTAAAATTAAAAGTTTTATACACTTAAATTTTTTTAGGAAAAAAAAAGAAGATTTCCATGTAGGTTGCCTTCTTCCAATCTTCAACAATGCGGCTTATGATGAAAAATGGTCTTAAATCTTTAATTACAAACACAGTTAGTTGCTGATGTTGGGTGTAAATCCCGAAATGTCCAATAATGTAAAAAACTCAAGATTCTTTAACTATATTTTGACAAAAACACTTTTGTAATATACAATTAAATATAAAACCAAATGATTTTTCTATTAATTCGATTTTTTTAATATAAAATAATTATTCTCTTAAAAACCAAATAAAAATTAATTTCACTTAAAATTAAAAGTGGTATAAAATTAAATTTTAAGACAAATCGTACTTTTATTAATTCTAGATATTTTTAGATATAAAATTTTATAGACTTTTTTAACGGGGTTAGAAATAGCAGAGGGGTACCAGCGACTTTGGAAAAAACCTTTGTAAGTACATTGGGGGAGCTGGTTTCGAACCTGGGGCCTTTACCTTACAATGATGAGTGTCGCCATGTCAACACAAAGCTGTGGCATCCGACGCCCCCTTTATAGGCTAATTACTTTATATTCAAAAAAATCTTAATAAAAGAGTAATTTGTTTTTATATTTAATTTTATTAAAAAAATTATTTTAATTGTAATTAATTTTCATGTGGTATTTTAGATATAAAGCCATTTATTTTTTTTATTTTTTTATTCTCAAATAAATATGAATTTTGCTTTACATGTTTATATTCACACCATCTAAGTTGTTAACACTTTAAATAAATAGTTAATTTAAAAATTAAAAAAAGGTTAATACAAATTTTAAAAGGGTTAATTTGAGGGAAAAAATTGATAAAACTATAATTAATATTTTATCCATCTGATCCTTAAAAAAATCATAATAAAATTTAATTTATCTTTTGTTTTATATAGTTTTTATATAAATGTTTTATTTCATTAAAGTTGTTTTTCTTTAACAAGTAGTGTTGGTTGATCTGACCTCTTCCTAAATAATCAACTGTTACTTACCTCTCTAGATCCTTCTAGTCTCTCTTTTTATCTTAATAACTCTGTCGCTCAGTGAACAAAATGCATCGTGAACATGTCTGAGTGAACCTTGATTAGGAATCCACTGTTTTTACGCAATAACTTAACTTAGCTTTTGTTCATTTCAATTTAATGGGAATTTTTCATAACAATACCTGTCAAAAACCGGTTTAATTATTACTAAAAAATTTGAAGGAATGAGGAGTATTAAATATAAACTATAAATTTATTAAAAAAAATTTAATTGATAGTATTACATTACATTTTAAGTATTTTTTGATTAATCTGCAGTTACAAGCACGCATTCTCTTTTTTCTGGATCAAAAACTGATTTGACAACATTTGCAATCTGGGGGCACAACCTATGCTCCATGACATATATGGTCCCTAATTTCCATACGCATTCGTAGAATGATTTTTCATCATTTAAATCCGGAATGGGGCCTTCTTCGGCACAATGCTCTTTGCACTGTTGAGTTTTTTCATTCAGTACGCTAAATTTTGGACAGGTTTGAAGTACAGCTGGTTCCCCATTTTGGCAGACGAAAAAAATCGACGGGTCGGACGGGTATGCGACTTTTTGGCCATCTTGTGTGCACAAGACTGTCGAACATTTGTGCTTCAACGACTTCCTCACGCAGGTCTTTGTCTCAGGGCTGTAGACCGTGAAGGGTAATTTGCACTTATAGTCATAAGCGCTGCCATTCAAGCACACATGGTACATCGTGCAGTCCTTTGGGTCGGGAAACGTGCCTTCATTGGAGGCACAGTCGAACTCGCTCGCTTCCGCGGGACAAGTATTGTCTGAGGTGGGCATGCAGCCACCGTCCTTGCAGTAATTGTTCGGCTCAGCACATGGGATTTTCAGGCGATTCATACCAACCATGCAGATTGAAATGGTATGACAATCCGAGCATCCGATGTCGTGTACTAAACACATCTCATCACTCTTCGAACCTAAACCAGAATTGTACAATTCCAATATACGATTCACATCCTAAACAGAAGAATATATTCTTTAATATATCATTATTGTAATCTTACTGACAAAGACTTACCTGACTTAAGGTCGATGTAAAGAAAACAGACGTGACTATAAATATTGCCAACATGTTTCCAAGGGTTCGCCAAGCCAACTGAAAATTGCAATTAGAAGAGCAAGGGTGCTAAAGACAAATAATTAATAAAAAGATAAGAGATAGCAAACTGGCCATGACACACCAACTTATATTTGAAAATGGTGCTAAATACTTTCAA
The DNA here is from genome assembly GCF_000648675.2 of Cimex lectularius. Lineage (NCBI taxonomy): Eukaryota > Metazoa > Arthropoda > Insecta > Hemiptera > Cimicidae > Cimex > Cimex lectularius. Next base: position 156,771 of record NW_019392860.1, on the reverse strand, counting down.
AGGTTTATCAATATTTCAACACGAGCAACAAATAAAAACTGGAATTTATTGCCTTTGCTTTGTTTCTTTGGAGTGGAATTTTTATTTTAGTTTTATACTTGTTTTAAAGAAAGTCTTATGAACAAATATATGTAATTATTATAGCAAGTTATAGATGTTTAAGACTGTACATTACATTTCCAAAATATTCTTCATTTTAAGTGTCATACTTATTTATACGAATTATATTTTATTTTTAAATCTATATGGATGATTTTAATTTGATCGGAAACAAAAATAATACCAGAAATCCAATTTGAGCTCGATATACGCATCCGATTTTTTAACCAATTGTTATTTAAATAATTTCTAGAATATATTGCCTTTGCTTTGTTTCTTTGGAGTGGAATTTTTATTTTAGTTTTCTACTTGTTTTAAAGAAAGCCTTATTGGCAAATATATGTAATTATTATAGCAAGTTATAGATGTTTAAGACTGTACATTACATTTCCAAAATATTCTTCATTTTAAGTGTCATACTTATTTATATGAATTATATTTTATTTTTAAATCTATATGGATGATTTTAATTTGATCGGAAACAAAAATAATACCAGAAATCCAATTTGAGTCCCATATACGCATCAGATTTTGTAAACAATTGTTATTTAATTAATTTCTGCAAAAGTCTTGGGTTTTTCCTCTCGTAACAACCACGTTTTGAAAATTAAATCATCAGCACATATGAAAGAAGGATGTTTCATTGCTTCAATTCAAAAGAGAAACTTAGTTCTATGACAATTCTATGGCCGTTGATTGCAATAGAACTAAATTCAGTTTTATATCAAGAACAACAAAAATGTTAAACTCATTCAAAACTATAGATATATTTAATGACAGTTTAAGAAAATTTAATCAAATTTTATTGCTAGAAAAATAAATATTGTATCATTAATATATTAAAGTAATATTGATTTAGATTATATTAATAATTGATAATTACATAGTTTTAATTCATATTTCAAATTGTTTCTAAATTTATGTATAGTATAACCTTTTTTTTTATTGTATACATTTATAATTGGGAAACAGTAAAATACATAAATAAAACACTTAGTTCAACGTGTCTTCAGACCATCTCTCCTCTCCATTCGTAAAAATGGAATTGTGAACAATCAATCACTTGGTTACAACATCGTGTCAAACGGATTGGTAAAAACAGATCAATTAATCACAAAAATTGACACCACAAATAAACATTTTTCCCATTACCTAGAAAAAATTTTAATTTTTCTGGTTTGACAACAACTGCACATTAATTTGTTTACAGACTAAATTAACAAGCCATTTTGATCAAAGATGTCAAAGTTCTATCAAATGATATATGTAAGAAAACAAGGATGATAACAAATGTCAATTTAAAAAGTTCTATTTTATTTAGTTTCAAATATGTTCAAATTACAAGCTTCAATAACAAATAAAAATATAGTACATAATTATTAAACATTTTAAAATCTATTGGATAATAAATCATAAGAAAATGACACAGTTAAAGTAATATATAGTCAGCTAGAATAATAATTTTACCCAAGGCAGTGTAACTGGAGTTGGTGAAGAAGCCTCATTGGATGTTGAAGGTTGTGATGATGGGCTATCTTTAGTTGACGGTAATTGAGAAGATTCAGAAGTACTATAGCTAGGATATGGGGTTGAGGACATTGTAGCATCAGGTGTAGAAGTTCCATTAGATGAAGAAAAGCAGTTTTCAGTATTTTCTAAACTACATTTATTGTTCACTGGATTAAACCAAGAGCCTTCAGGACATGTCCTTTGAACCCATTTAAATTTTAGTCCAACTTTGGTACACTCTCTAAATTTAGTGCATTCATAAGGGTCTGGTACAAATCCCTCCTGTTGACACTGGAATGTGCAAGTGCCTTGTTTCTCATCAAAAAATAAACCATTGAAACATTGCTGTAAGGCAATAGCTTTACGTTGAAAGCAAATGGCGTATAAAGATGCATCTCCAGGATAAACGGCATATTGCTTGGTTAAAACATGGCACTTGAAATTCAAACATTTATGAGCTAATCTCCATTTCACGCATGATTTAGTCTCAGGGCTGTAAACCTGCAGTTTGCCACATCTCATTTTGGTTGGGATTCCACGTAAGCAGATGTTGTATGCACTACAGGTGTCCAACGCAGGAAAATAACCATCAGACGGACACTCGACATCTTTATAACTCGATTCAACCTAGAATTAAGACAACAGAATATAACATTTCTTAATTTCAAACATATTCCATACTTCAAAGGCATTTTACATGCATTATATATTTGCTTATAATTTACTTACAGTATACAGCAGAACACACAAAATTAGGCATCTGCTCAACATATTGTCTGAGGGTAAGTAAAGTAAGACAGGTTTTTAAAGAAATTATTTCCCTATTTGTTAAAAGCTTAACACAGATGTGGGTGAAATTATGAGATAAGATAATTAACTGCAAAATATGGATTGCACTGTTTCAATTCTTTTTTATGCCAAGGTAAGTCAAACAATCTGATCGTAAACGCAAATAATAAAATTATCAGCAAGATTTGGCTTCAGTAAATGTTCGGTAACTGAAGAACTAGTATTCATAATTAACCAAGCAGATTGCAATTACAAATTTGTGTCACTGGTGGGATTTGAACACTCGGTTAGATGTGACATGAGCAATCAAGTCATGATGATACTAGCTCAACCAATTTAGAAAAATTTAGTATAATAATTAGAATATATATACAATAAATTAAAATATTAATAAAAATAGTAATAAAAGTAAAAATTTGTAAAAACAAACTAGAATATTGATATAAGGTTAAAATATAAATTAAGATAAGGTTAAAATATAATGCTAGCAATTATTCCATTATGATTAATTAATTTAACTTCATTTCCTCTTGCACTTAGTGAAATGACCAGCTTTAACTAACTTTCATTCTTAAAAACTGAACATACTTTTAGATGCCATTTTTCTCTTCTTTTTTTTCAATATTAAACCATCTTGAAGTGGCAGTATCATTTTCATATCCCTGATTTTTCTTAATAGAATCAACAAGTATACATCTAAGGGGGTCACTGTGGCATCCAACTCTAGGATTAGTTAGGCTAGTAGTCCTGGGTTTGAACCTCAGCTTAGCCCTTAGAACTTCATTTGTGAATAATTGAAAAAATGATATTGCCTCTCCTTGCCCATGACACCCCAAGTACTTGGATGTTAAACCATTTTGTATGAGAGGAATTATTTTCCTTTTTATTTTACAAATATTCATCTGCTTATTTTTTAAAATTATTATTTCAATTAGCAAGGCTAATGCAGTTGTTGGTGATTTTCTTCAATCTTTTCTACCTTTTCTAATTGTTTAAATTCAAAATTTTAAGTCAATGGATTCACCATTTTTCACAGTAGTTCCATTTTAAGAATATTCTGAGTTGTAGTACTGTTGTTTTAAATTCTCTCAAAATGAGCACCGTGTCAATCCCTAAACCGATGTGGCCACCGACGCTCCTTACTGTGGTCTTTGTTCTGCACCTTAATTAATTTTTTCCGATAATTACTTTATTTTAATAACTTCATTTATGTCTTAGCTATAGGGACTTAATAATCGTTTCAAGTAATTGAGTCATTAGGCTCTCCCAGACTAACTGTGAGCTAAAGATTTATTTTCTTAACATTGCCAGACTAATTATACATGCTCACCAATATATACCTAGTTAGTAATTTCTAGGCATGAGTTTGATTACATTTAACTCAGGTTGGATGATTTACCAATAATTTATTTTCCAATTGAGAATAAACTGTGAGTGCTCCATTGTGTTTTTACTTTCTTCGGGAGAAACATGACTTCTGACAAAAGAACATTTGACACAGTTTGAACAGTTTATAAATCAAATTGATTTGGAAATGTTATAAAATAAATATTAAATAGTAATTGTGAAAATAATTTAATTTAATTAAAAAAAAAAAAACATTTAAGGCTAAGGATTTTAAGACTTTATTGTGGTAAAAGCCGACAATAAAAATATACCTAATAAGATTTAAACAATAAAATGAAGTTGTAAAAATTTTAGTGCTTACTGAAAATCTGTAAACATTATGGAAACATAAAAAATACAAATAAAAAAGACACCCATTGCATGGAAATTCATAGCCTATTCTTGCTTTAAGTTCAATCATCCTTTCACTGGGATATTAAATTCAATATTTATTTATTAATCGGCTGCCACGCCCTTTCTACAGTATTAAACCATACATATAAATAAAAATGAAATATAAACAATACTATGAGAGTAACCAGAATTATGAGAGTTGTAAATATGGTGTCAGATGAGATTGACTTGTTCAAGGAATAGTTTACAAAAATAACTTTTAACAATTGTTATATCATAATTATTTTATTACCTTTGCTATATTTAACTGTTCCTTCTGTATATTTTTATTTATTTATCCTATTTTCTTATATTATACCTGTAAATTATATGTAGAAGTGGATCAGAGATGTGGTCAAATGGACAAAACTTTTTATAAGTTGTAAGCTTTCGGCGTTTGTATTTCACCTTCCTCAGAACACTACAATTGGGAAACAACATATCTTATTATTAACAGTATTACCTACAATAAAAAAATAACAAAATTTACATACTATTTATGAAAGAAATTACAAATATAAGGGATCTGAAGTTCACATGGACTCTCCATTAAAAGTCCTTAGTTACAAAACTATAATATAATTTCACTAATTTCGTGGTCCGCTTGACCAATTAATAGATTACAATTAATTAAGGTTTTTAGTTGAGATGAAAAAAAGCTAATGGCATGAGCGGGATTTGAACCCACGATCTTCGGCTAGATACGCCGCTGCTCTACCACTTGAGCTATCGTGACCTCGATCCAGTGAAGGCGGTATCTAGCCGAAGATCGTGGGTTCAAATCCCGCTCGTGCCATTAGCTTTTTTTCGTCTCAACTAAAAACCTTAATTAATTGTAATCTATAATATAACAATTATTTACACAAAAAAAAGTCCAGATCCCATTATATTTTTTTTTATAAATTGTATTTTGTAATTTTGTATTGGAGTGGTAATACTGTTGATAATAAGAAATGCTGTTTACCTATTGTAGTGATCTGAGAATGGCAAAATATATTCACCGAAAGCTTGACTAACTTATAAAAGTTTTACTCATTTGACCATATCTATGAGCCACTTTTACAATTACTGCTCATCAATCACTACATTTTTACTTATAATTGTGTAAATAAATTTATATATTTGTTTTAATTAAAATTAAGATATAAGATAAGATTATGATTGCATTTTTACTAGTTTTGTAAATGTGGATCCAGTTTTGTTCTTCTATTATTTTTGTTAGGTTTTGTTTATCAATATTCTAATATTTGTTTTATCATTGTAGCTATTATTTATACCAGATGTATATTTATACTAAATAGGCATTAATTGCCTGTCTATTTGGAAAAAACAAAAATAATAATAAACAAATTGACTTTACATGACGATTACATGATGCATCATAGTTGGAACGGGCAAGCCGACAACATCTACTGGTGTTACGAAGGTTATTGGTGCAAGGTTTTAAGAGGTACATCCAGAAGGCATTTTTTTACTTCGCAATCTATCACAGAAATAAATTCCTCCATCATCACAGAGCCGACTTCGCAAGGTTGAAAATCCGAGGAGGAATCGACGACCGAGTCTGGACTGAAAGTGGACAACCTAAGATGCACTCTGTGAGATGTAATCTCCTGAGGTTTCTCCAAATGAAAACACATTTTTCATTAGAAATCATGCGTTTTCACGAAATCTCCAATTAGGTAAGAAGACCCTCATAGTGTTATTTTACAAACTGTGTTAATGTTTTTGCAATAGAGACGGTTTTCGTGTTAGAACTCTTGTGTAAATCGATGATCATGCTTTTCTTCTCTTTTTCAGACTACTCTCTATGATTTAGGAATGAAATGTCAGCATTTCAACAGGTCTTTAATTTCTTAAACCAGAACACGTTTTAGAACTTTTTTTTAGAATGCACGTTTGTCGTTTAAGCCCCCCATTTCAAAAGTTTTCAAACTTTTGCCTTATTTTCTGGCTTATTTGTTTTGTTTAATTTGTACCTTTGTTTAGCTGTAAAGTGTTGTCAAACAAGTATGCATTTAATAAACCTAGGTTTTATTTCTTGATTTTTAAGGTACAAGATAAAAAAAAAAAAGCTAGACACAAATACACTTAAAGGTAATATTTCACTATGCAAAATCTTCGCATCTTTGAACATATTTTACAGTTAAAGAACACTTAATGATTTATCGATAATAATTGCCATAACTCAATAGCAGGTTAACCAAAGGCTGGCAAAATTTATAAGACTAGACTTTGTCACCAATTTTCTATTTTGGATCCTTTTATCAGATCCAATATCCGATCAGATGTGTGTGGTATTTTTGCATAAACACACAAATATGATTTAACAGCTGAATGGTCGACACATATTCCTACGTTTGATCTCATTGTCTGAAACATTTGACAGATCAAATATCAAATAGATGTGCAGCATGATGCAACATGTGCATACATGAACACATAGAAACAATTTAAAGTATGGCCTAAGATAATGTATATGATGGAGGGTTCGGATGATTCAGTACGATTGATAGAAGTTAGACTTGTTTAACTCAATTCACCCGCAAGGTTTTTCATATTCATGTCAGACACTATCGTAAATTTATTAAGATGTAGATGTAATAGTCGGGGTGTAATATACTGCGCTGCTTAAGAGCTATTGTACCCTCCGTTCTCTGCCTAAAGCAAGGAAACTTGAGAAAGGAACTTGATTAGTATGCGCGGTTTCAATGGTTGAATCTCTTCTATTCCACGTCCCAAAGCACTTCCTTCTGCGAGTAAGTGTAGAACCACAGTTTGTTAATAGGTGTGTTGGTGTTTCCTCTGCCTCTTTGTAGAATCTGCATGTGCCGACTTGGATTATTCCAATCTTCTTTAAGGGTCCATTTAGCTTGCAGTGTCCCGTTAAGAATCCTATTAGGATTCGCAGACCAATTTAAAGTACGGCCTAAGATAATGTAAATGATGGAGGGTTCAGATGATTCAGTACGATTGATAGAAGTTAGACTTGTTTAACTCTGTTCACTCACAAGGTTTTTCATATTCATGTCAGACACTATCGTAAATTTATTAATTTACTAGTAATAGATTTTGTTTTTTATTGATTTAAAGTTTTAGTGAATATTTTGTAGCAATTATTGTTCACTTGTTGGATTTTTCTTGGTCTGTAGGGAAATAAACTTGCAATTTGGTTATTAATGATCGGTAATGACCAAATTATAAATTATTGTTCAGTTATATAGTTGATCGCCAAGATTTTTATCTACCTATTCTTGCTGATTTTGCTGCATGCTACGGCCTAAGATTATGTAAATAATGGTGGGATCGACTGATTCAGAAAGTCTGATAGAAGTTAGACCTGTTTGACTCTGTTTACCCATAATGGTTTTTTTTTTTATGCACACGCCGATTCTGCCGTAACTATAATATTTTGCTAGTAACGGTTTCTGTGAGATTTCTCCTTACAGTCTATGAATGAACCTGTAATTTGGTCAGCCTATTCCACTGGATTGTCGGTCAGGCACAGATGAATTATTACAGTACATAAAAATGTGTTTTACTAGATCCATCAAAGAATCAGAAAAAATCCAAAGGCGCATGAAACTGACTAAAACATCTCAGCCATTTCCATGTATTGATACATATAATTTGATATATATTAAAAGTTTGTCTATTCTCATCACCAAGTCATAAAATGTGATCCATTGATGATTTGTAACTAGTAGTAATTAATTTGATTGTCAGCTGTGATAATGAAATTAGCCCTACTGATGATGAGTAACTAATGATGTGGTGGTAGCAGGGCCCATAATAAATACACAGGCTTTTGTCTTGGGATTATTGCAGAAATTTGAAAATATAGATGAAGATAATAGGGGGGAAATTCCCAAAACGTCCAAATAAATGTTTATAGAAGTAACGAATATACTTTTTTATATTTAAACTGCAGAATTTTTTGTAAGCAAAAACCAAAAACTTTAAAAAGACAAATTAGTCTTAAAATTTTCATTTTATTTATTTAAAAAAAATTATTGCAGGAATAAAAATAATATATTTACACAAGTAGAACATAGAACTGAGTATGAGATGTTTTAAAGCTGTTAAACTATGTTGTTTTCTTGATAATTTCAAAAAGGAAAACAGTTGTTTTGTTTTTGATTCCTTACAAAAAAAAAAAAAAAAATGGGATAAAGTTGCTTTTAGCAGTTGGTATAAAGTAGTATAGAAAACTTGTTCCCATGTAGAAAATTGTTCTAAAAATACTTACATTACACTTGTACTATAAATAAGTTAAATTGAGATACTGCAAGGTTATGGAGCTGTTGCTTGATCTTCCCTGATCATCCCGGTTGCCTGTCCTTCCTGTCCGTTACATTTTGCCACCTTCAGTGGTTGATCTTTGGGTCATTCTGCCATTCGGGTTTCACAGGCAAAACCAGCTAGATTAGGCAGGCCAAGATGATTCAGCTACAGATAAATAAGTCATAGGAACATATATTCTTCTATCAGTTGATATTTGTCTATTCTCCATGTTAAATCAGTCATACATTGATTTAAAATAATATATTCGTTTTTATTAACATTCTATTTATTCATTGATGATTTTTTTTTTTTAATTTGTATACAATCCATGAAAATTACATGTAATCTCAGAGATTTTTTTTTAATTACTTATTATTTATATTCCTAATGTTGTAGTTTTTCTGTTAAGCTTTTATTTATAGTTATATGTAAATTAATCTGTGTTGAGTTCAGATGTGTCTAACACCAATTTGGCTTTTACTCTGCACCCACACATTTTTATTTTATATTCATGATCAACCTGTTACTCAATTTAATTTGACTACGTTATTCAGTACTAATGAAATTTTGTACATCTTAAAGACAAAAACCAGGCTCTGTGTTGTATTTTTTGTTTATTTCAAAATATGTTTAGGGATTATTGTTATATTAGTCACAGCATACTTACTTTAATGTAAACTAAATTAAACAATATTGGAAATTCATGAGTTTTAATCCATTATTTAATTAGATGGTGTATAAAACACCAGAAAATCATTTCGTGATAGATTAAAATTTAAATAACAATTTATTTCCTAGTTTTGCTCTTAATAGCACGTGTTACCTCCTTTGGCCTTACGGAGGGCCTTAAGTCTCCTAGGCATCTAGAAAATAAGCGATCGGATTTCATCTTGTGAAACAGAATAGCATTCTTTAACAAGGGTGGTTTTCAACACTTGTTGGAGGTGGCGAATAATGTCTCTTTGTCATGACCGATAAGTATTCTATTGAATTCATGTCTGGAGAACGTGCTGGTCAATCCATTGTGGTAACCCCTACATCCTCAAAATAATGGGTGACAATTCGACTTACATGCGGTCAAGCATTATCATGCGTTAATAAATTGGTCCCAAATAAATGGAGCGAATTGGGCAAAAGCTTCCAGAAGAACTTCCATAATCAGTCATTAGCGTGGGTTTGGATTCCACCTCATACCAAGCTATCTTTGAAAAGGCTTTGAAAGGACTTGGGCTATATAACAGACACTACATCTGTTGTTGGCCAAAGCATCTGCCCAGGCAAGATCTTCTTGAACAAAACCATTCATTTAAGGAAAAAATAAAATATTTTCATTTATTTCTCAAATTTATTGTTACATCAAAGAATACAATTTAAAAAACCAAGTTTGGAAAATAAACAAATAATATAAATGCCCATGTATTTTTGTCTTTGAGTGTATTTAATGTCATTCTGATTTATATTTTTATTTTGTCAGTAATACGAAAACAAAAAATTAAAATTTGTGGATTTAAAGAATTATAAATAAAACGCTGAATCTAGGAGGAAATAGAATATAATATTACATTTTGTATATCTGATTCTTTAAATAACTCTGCAAGAAAACATCAGTTTATACTAATTTTATAATCTTAGATTTTCCACACAGTAAACTAAATTATATATTTAATTTATAATTAATTTAAAATATAAATTGATTTTCCAGCGGATTTTTTTACGTAGAAGATTCTATGAGAATCACTGAGAATATACATAATTTTATAAATTTCAAATATTTTATGAGCTTTCTCAAAAATTTGCATTATTACGTACTGTTTTGTTTAAAAAAAAATGGTTTTATTATATTAATAAACTTTAAAAAATGAGAACAGATAGATCAGAATATTGTTTATGTAGTTTAATGCTTGTTTTATATTTCTGTTGGGCAGTGCATGACTGAAGACATTGTTGCATGCTAGTTGAAGATGGCTGCCTATTTGAACCGAAGTGGCGGTGGCATGCCTACTTCTGTCGTACAAAATCTGACTGTTTCACCATCTGACTCACGGCACAACTCTTCTCCCCTACAGAGATTCGTCAAAGGCAAACGTAAAATCAACGACATATTTTATGAAATAGAAGATTATGTACTGGATTCAGGCAATTACGTCGCAAGTTAGTAGTTTTATTTATTTATTTCAAACGCTTCAAACTATTTTCTCATATTGCGCCCTTACCCGATTAATTAACAGCGCTTAAAAAAGAAAACAAAAATATAATCGATGAAAAGGAAGTTAACCTGGTCGTCGGATATGTCCAGAAAGTTAAAGGAATACGTGATGTTTTATCAAGAGATCACATGAAAGTTGCTTTCTTCGGAAGGTAATATTTACACCATCTTATGTTTTATTACAATGTTATTAAACATGTAATTTTTAGAACGAGCAATGGAAAAAGTAGCGTTATAAATGCTATGCTAAGAGATAAAATACTACCTTCCGGTATTGGCCATACCACAAATTGCTTTCTTCAAGTTGAAGGTTCAGAAAACGGGGAGTCTTATTTAATGACCGAGGACTCCCAAGAAAAACAAAATGTCAAGGTATAAAATATTTAAAACTAATTGACTGCTTAAATTTTATTTTCAAATTTTTGTTACAGTCTGTTGGCCAACTTGCTCATGCACTGTGTGAAGAGAAACTATCAGAAAGCAAGCTAGTCCGAATATTTTGGCCAAGAGATAAATGTTTTCTGCTAAGAGACGATGTTGTTTTTGTTGACTCTCCAGGTATTTCAAAGCGAAGATTTGTAAATATATTAGATTTTTTTTGTATTTTCAATTCTTTGTTTTTTTTTGTTTCGAAGGCATTGATGTATCACCAAATTTAGACGAATGGATAGACAAACATTGCCTTGACGCTGATGTCTTTGTTTTGGTTGCCAACGCAGAATCCACACTTATGGTCACGGTAAGGGAAAAAAATTAGTACAACAAAACATCAAATGAGGGAGCAGAATTCAAAAAAGTAGTCTTACGTGTTACAAACAAATTCGCTTGTTTTCCTTATAAGCTAAAAATTAAGTTTTGGCGTTTATAAATTTCAGACAAACAAGGAAACAATATTCTTTCTTCTATTATTTAATCTCTTCTTTTTTAACAAGTTTGATTTAGTTGTGAAAAATATCAAAAATTGTACTCGGAAAGAAGATTGTTTCTGGTTACTCTGAACGCATCAATTAAAAATAAAGTAATATTTATTTTAGCCCTTTTTTTCAGTAAAGAACATAATATATAGAAATAAAAAAATTGATACAATTAGAAATATGGATGAGAACAATCACTAACCGGTACAAACCTGGTTATACTCCCATCACCTCGTCCTCATTGTCTGGTTTAAATTTTAACTTACATTTAAAACCAAATTAACTTCATCATAATATAAAAATAGTAAAAAACAATGGCATTGGTTTTTACTTAAAATTAAAGATCAATTCTTTAGCTCTGGTGATAAAAAGAAATAAATGAAAATAAAAACATTCATTTAGTAGTAGTTAGCAAAATACTACTAGCTGATTATTAATAAATTAATACAATATTAAATAATTAAAAATCCTGTTCTTGAAAGTAATTTAATCATAATATAAAAATAGTAAAAAACAATGGCATTAGTTTTTATTTTCTAAAATTAAAGAACAATTCTTTAGATCTGATGATAAAAAGATATAAATGAAAATAAAAACATTCATTTAGTAGTAGTTAGCGAAATACTACTACCAGATTATTAATGAATTAATACAATATTAAATAATTAAAAATCCTGTTCTTGAAAGTAATTTTTTGGTATATTTAGTCTCATTTATTATTCTAGTTCTAAAACATGTACCTTAATTACACATTAAAGAGTGTTTAATTGAATGGTAAAAAGGTGAATCTGTAGAAAAGTTAGCGTTTAATTAGAGATTTCACTTGGCAGGGAATAGAGCGGAAAAATCCGCATGAGCGAGTCTAATAGCCATGATAATCAGCCAATTTCTAAAACTGCTAGCCCCACCCTTCTCATGCAAAACTGTCGAAAAAGTAGAAGTAGAAAGATGAATTATATTAATAAATTTTGCATATATTGCAGGAAAAGAACTTTTTCCACAAAGTTTCAACTCGACTTTCGAAGCCGAACATTTTCATACTTAACAACCGATGGGATGCCTCAGTGTCTGAAGCCGACATGCAAGACCAGGTGATCTATTAATTTAAATTTTAATTAAGTAACATTGACCGTAAAAAGCACAGGACTTGGTAAGTACTAATGTGAGATCTTTTAAACATGGAATCATGCTGGCTTATAATTGGAGCTATAACAATCTAGCACTATTTTCATAGTTGAAGATTCTTGACATAAATCTTGCTTCAATATCTGACGTTAGAACATTAGACAGAAAAAATATATATACTCATTAATTCTTTTTTTAATTGAATCTGTTCTTTCTTAACCATGGTTAACATGGTGCAATTAAAACTGGACTGGTGAAGAATGGAGATTTGCTGCAAAATCAGGTACCATTCATATTATTAAATGAACGAGCAGCTTTTTTATTTGTTTTATTATTTAGTTGAAATGTCACAATCATTTCATTTTTCCATTTATTTGCAGCATGTAAAGGTTTATTTATTGGTATCAAACAACAAACACAGATTTCACATTCCATTTTTTGTTTGATAATATGGTTCTTGAGAATAAAGCAAACTAATTGAACAGAGCATAATTAATGCTGTAAATGTATAGTACTTTATTTTTTAAAGTTTTATTACTGAATCATGAAAAATCACTTTTTTGTTTTTCATTAGTACATACACTTTGTTGAATTTAATTTAAGAAAATCACAAGGCATTGCTTATTTAACAGGTGCGACAGCAGCACTCCGAGAGAGCGGCTGAGTTTTTAGTCAAAGAGCTTAAAGTATGCACACCGAAAGAAGCAAGCGAGAGAATTTTCTTTGTATCGGCCAAAGAAGTTCTTCAGGCGCGTCTGCAAGAAGAAAAAGGCCTTCCGTCACAAAGTAATTATTACACCAATTTAAAATATATCACTTGTCTAATCATAACGCATTCAGGTGGAGCACTCGCAGATGGATTTACAAATCGATACTTTGAATTTCAAGATTTTGAAAGAAAGTTCGAAGAGTGTATATCAAAGTCTGCCATCAAAACGAAATTTGAACAACATTCGCAGCGAGGGAAATCAATCGCACTGTGAGTAGAATTAATCTAATTATTTCAATTTTCAGCATCTTTATTTTATTTAATAATAAATTTATAATTACATTTTTAAATTAATTTTTTGTGTACAGCCGAACTTCCTTAAACAGACACTTCTTGTTTGCGGACATATCTGAACAATTTATAGTTTTATTTTCCCCAATATTATTCCACTTAATTTACAATGAAAAATCATCTAATAAACAGACACTGACACTACGTGTTTAGATTTTTCTATGAAAAAGTCTCTTAAAAGCAGACAGCCAGAAAAAAAACTCAGTATTCCACAAACCGTGAAAATGGAACTATATAACGGAATCATTAAGGTTTTGGGGGGGTTAATCATCCCGTTTACACTACCTCTGTACCAGGTTGAAAGCTTGTTGTATTACGATCTATTAGGATGTCTGCATGGCAACCTTTTACCATTACGGCAAGGATATCTGCTTATCCTACATAATAGAATCCTTTTTGTTCACATAATCATAAACAATTTAAAAATAAAATAGTAAATTAGCTGGAAATTATTTTAAAAAATGCATTGCAGTTTTTATACCAAATGTTTCAAGCTCAGTGGATCAACATTCTCTAAAGCGGCCCATAGACCCCATTATTGCACAATATTTTGGGTTGTGCAATTTAATTGATCATGTGTAGACGATATTGAAAGTTTGTGCAATACATTGCATGATTGACGAAAAGTTGAAAATATATTGTACAACCTGGAAAATATTGCACTGTCTGTTGGCATTATTGCACAATATCAGTCAGTTTGTGAAGTACAAGTAGTAACCAAATATTGCACAAACTTCAATATCGCCTTCAAACTATTCAAGTTCATTGCACAAACAAAATTTTGTACAATATTATGAACGTTAAGGGCCAAGCGTCAAATTATTGTGCAATCTGTATTGTACAATAATATTGACCGTCTAAGGGCCGCTTAACAGCCTTTAATTTTTGATTTGGAAAACTTCATGTTTAATCTTCTAATAAATGCACAAAAACCATTCCCGAGTGGTGTCTACTTATGGGAAGTTCGACTGTAGTTATTTTTCCTGTCTTACTCATTTAAGTTATTTATTATTCAAGTGATATAAGGGATGTCATGGAAACAGTTTACGAGCGTGCGCTCGCAATGCAGAAAGAAAAGGCTATCATCAAAAAAGAAGTCAACGATAAATTAAATTATACCGAACAACAGCTACTTTTGATCACACAAGAGATGAAAGAAAAGATCCACCACATGGTCGAAGATGTAGAACAAAGGGTAAGAATATCTCTCGAATACCCTCGTCCCTTCAAGCGGATTTCATTATTAATTTATTATATTTCTAGGTATCTAAAGCACTGAGTGAAGAAATAAGAAGATTGTCTTCATTGGTTGATGAATTCAATCTGCCATTCCATACAGATCTACTTGTTTTGAATGTTTACAAAAAGGAACTACACTTACATGTCGAAAATGGACTGGGGAGTAACTTGAGAGCAAGACTTTCGACAGCTCTAGCTATGAATATTGAAGCCAGTCAGCGTGAAATGACAGGTTTGTATTTTTAACAAAAAAGGCAATTTATCTATAATAAAATAGTCTACCGGTTAAAAAGACTCCTGGATATGACCTTATCACTGGGAGAAGTATTGAGAAAAAAAAATATGTCGATTAGTAGAAATTATCATGATACAAAAACCGGGGAACTTATGAACGAAATAAAATCATACAGACCCATATGGTTACTACCAAAAATCGCTAAACTTTTCAAACAGAGTCTACTAAACAGATTAAAATCCTTAAGGTGGCCATTCACGATCGCTCCAAGCAGTCCAAACGGAGCGACGCTGTTTCAAAAACCACGTCAATGGCAAAACTGAACTGGCGTGCCCGGCTGTGCCGAATATTCGAACGGTCCAAACTCCATCGCACCACTCCAAATATCTACGGCGTGACGACGGCATGGCGCGTTCGTGAATGGGAAAATCTGGCGTGGAGGGTGGGGATTTTGGCGCGCTGGCCCCTGGTCGTGAATGGGAAAACCCTCGTTTTTTTGGCGCAGTCTCCATCTTTCTGTCACTGAGCAAACATCTCCATCGTACATTCTCAAAAAGTCAAAAACGTTTATTCTTTATTGGTAATGACATCCAATCGAGATTTTATTGTTGAGGTGATTGAATTGTATGCAAGTGTACCATGTTTATGAAAGTGGTGGACAATGACTATATTACCACGATAGAAATAAAAGAAATTCGATCCTCAACCAATTGGTCGACGTTTTCAAAACAAAGGATACGAATGCAATGAGAGATGCGGTATTGATAACCCCTAACAATGATCAGAAATCGTAGTAGAGAACTTAAGTTCTTTGTAGTTCATCCCTGTAGTGAGAAATCGTAATGTGGTTGCCAACCTTTCATATAGTGATGATTTCTCTCATGACTGTCTTTTGTTTTCTAATCAAGGGGGGGTAACAAGCTGGAGTAAATATAAATAAGACGTTAATCTTTTTTTTTTTTTTTTTTTTTTTTTTTTTGTAAGGTTTTAGTTGAAATGAAAAAATAGTGTCACGAGGGGATTCGAATCCAGGACATTCGGCTAAATACGCCGCTGCGTTAACCTCTTGAGCTATCCTGACTTTGATAGTTCGATCCACTCGGGCACCAACTCCCCATCTCAACCTACAACCTTTGGAATTTTCTCTATTTTTGCCATTTTTTGGTGTCGGAGAGGATCGAAGTCACGATAGCTCAAGTGGTAGAGCAGCGGCGTATTTAGCCGAAGGCCATGGATTCAGATCCCGCTCGTGGCACTAGCTTTTTCATTTCAACCAAAACCTTACAAAAAAGATTAAATAATTGAAATAAGTAATTTGGTCAATAGAAATACTAAATATAATGAATAAATAAGACGTTTCATCCATCCTTAAATAGTTCCTCCAATCAGCAGGTTCAAGGGAAAGTTCTTTCATCAAACTGATGTGGGTATGACGGCTTCTGTTCAGGAGCCACTTCTTACACCAATTTCTCTTCGATTTTTTGCTTTTAATATGTAAATAAACAGAAGAGTAGCACAAGAGATCATCATCCATTTTGAGAAGGTAATTCACTGGTTGACGTTCGGATCGACTGGCTGTGGAGCGGTCGTGAATGCCCCTCAAATTTCAGGCACTCCAAATGGAGCTGTACGGCTTGGCGCGGTTCCATTTGGAGTGATCGTGAATGGCCACCTTAGTGGAAAAAAAATTATCCCAGACCACCAATTTGGATTCTGATCAAAGCACTCAGCAATGGACCAAATTCACTGGAGTATCTTTGTATATTCCTTGATGCACCACAGGCTTTTGAAAAAACCTGGCATAAAGGACTCATCAGTAAATTGGGTTGCTACATTATCACGTCCTCTTAAATGAAATAATTTTAGAGTTAAACTGAATATTCAGACATGGAAAAAAAATGAGGGAGTACCCCAAGGAAGCTTACTAAGTACTTTATGTACTATTCACCAGCAATTTTCTAAAAATAGTTGGTGTAAAAATTGCAACTTTTGCAGACAGTACAGCCAGTATCAACAGGACCGACCGGCAATCATTCTTGTAAAAACCTTCAAAGGGTTAAAAACAAAATAAATCGGTCGACGAAATATAGTAACAAAACATAAAAACATACCGAAATTAATGTTTGGTCTATAAAGACCAGCACTAAATATGCTCTAGAAGAAAGCGATATAAAGTGACTCACACACAATATCGCAGACTGCGATGATCACTGCTGAACCATTTCCTACTGCAACATCATTTTCTATCTGGCCGGGCCTTATAGAAGAAAATTTTCAGTTGTCAAAACCACCCAACAGAATGTATAAACACTCCACCTACTTTTACCTGATGTATTATTCTGTTTTAGACCGTATGTGTGCCTTACTTCCGGATAAAACGCGCCAACTTTCAAATTCAGTCATACCAAGACGGGAACCGTTTGAAGTACTGTACCGGCTCAATTGTGATAACCTATGTGCTGATTTCCAAGAAAATCTAGAGTTTAGATTTTCATGGGGCATATCTGCTATCATAAATCGTTTCTGCACGAAGAGCCAAAAGCCTTCTATAGCAAACCACCATCCTCCTGCGGTAAGCTTGTGCTTGTGATTTTAATTTTTTAAATGTAATTATTTTCAACTGTGTTTTAGAACTACCAAACTATGTTGTCACCATGCAGCGATATAGCGGAAATGAATTATTACCAGCCTCAGCCAGTCACGCCAGTTTCTAGTTTTATAAGACCGGAGGACGTTTCTATCGCGTCTAAATTGGCTTTGGCCTCTATCGGCTCACAGGGAACAATGGGGTGCTTTCTCCTGGCTGGAATGGTAAGAATCCATTGACTATCACTGAAATGAAAAACAGACATGATTTTTTTCTTTTAGACATTGAAAACCGTCGGGTGGAGAGTAATTGCTGTTACCTCCGCTTTGTACGGTTGCCTTTATTTATACGAAAGGCTTACGTGGACCAACAAAGCAAAAGAAAGGGAATTTAAGCGGCAGTATGTTGACCATGCCACAAAGAAGCTCAAGATGATCGTAGATTTAACATCTGCCAACTGCAGCCACCAAGTCCAACAGTAAAGTTTGAATTAATTTTATTGTTTGTAGAAATGTATATTTTTGATTTTAATTACTTCAGGGAACTTTCGAGTACATTTGCTCGTCTGTGTCACCTGGTGGATGAGGCGACTACGTACATGAGTAAGGATATGAAAGATTTAGAATTGGAACTCAGAGGTCTTGAGGAGGCGGCCAACTCTGCTAAAGTGCTTAGAAACAAGGCTAATTATCTAACAAAAGAACTTGACATGTTCGATGAAGTATATTTAAAAGGTAAAGGAGCGAAACATCAAACTAGAATTGAACCATTAGTATTGTAATTATTTTAAATAAAAAAGTTTAGATAATTGTTTTCACAGAGTAGATTCAAATACGTTTAAAATGAATATGATCAAATTTCATCATGTTAATAAACGTTTTATTTTCCATTTATTTTGCAATGTTTTCTTATCACTTAGTCTTTTTTTTTTTTTTAATTCCTATGCATGTTTTTAAAATAAATGTCACATTATTACCTCCTTACCAAAAAGAAGAAAAATGAAGAATTTATTAAAAACCAGGTATTGTCTCGATTTTTTCAGAGTAAACCCCGCCCAGGAACTTCTCGCTTCAGATTTAAATTGTTTTAACGCTGGGCGATTTGCTAGTACTTGTATAGTGATGAGATATTTAAAAAAAAAAAGTTTTATTGTTTTTTCAAAATCACAAAAAAAATTTTTAATTGTAAACAGTTATAACATCACAGTTTTTCATTTGAGATTAACAGAAAAAAAAAAATCATTTTTTTCAAATTTCTCCAATCAATTTTCAGGGTATGCAGATGAACGTTAATCTGTAATTTTTTTCAAATTTACAAAAAATGGTTTTATTTTGAATAATAAAATATGTAGTAACATTTTTTGTTAAAACTGATATCAAATATAATGTTATCCTGTACATATTATTAAGCTATTCTTGGAACTATTTCAATCATAGTCCTAGTCAATAGTTATTTGATTGATGTTTCGTTTGTTGAAAATAAACACGTTAAACATACACAGGCTTTTCTTTATTTCCCAGTTTATAATGCAATATTTAATTTAAGAAAATATACTTTTTATATAAGGTCTTGGTTGAGATGAAAAAGTGTCTCGAGCAGGATTTGAACCCACGACCTTTGGCTCAATGTGCGGTTGCTCTAACCACTTGAGCTATTGTAACTTAACTTTTTCTTCTCAACGATGACCTTAAATTAAAAATATAACTAATTAAAATAAGTAATACAGTCAATTATGACTACTAAACTTATTTGGATTAATTCAATTTAAGCTATATTTTAATTTGTTTTTCTATAGGGCAGTGGAATGTTTGGGTAAGTTTTCTACATTTGATGCTTTCTGAGTTTATACATTATAGTCTCTTTTTTTACGGTCATACTGCATTGTAAAAACAAAGAATCTGATCCAAAGAAAGCCTAACCCGTATTTAACACAACCAGGCATTTATGACTTGAAAGCATACGCTTCTAGGGGAGGAGGGAGTAGTATGTTTGGGGGCGTTGTATACCAGCTTTTTGCCAGACATTTAACGCACTGTATGGGTTTTCAGCTGGGGGCAAAGCTCCCATTGCTAGCAGCATTTCAGAAAGTTGGGGAGCATGAAAATCCTTATGTGTTTTGTTTTGTACGTCTTCTTGTTCTTTTAGAGGTTGTTGAGTTAAGAAAATAAGAGAAAAATCTGAGAGATGGAAATACGTGAAAGAAAATGAAAATGCAAAATTTTCTGTTTTATGTGCTGTAGATTAGCGATGACCATTAGATGATTGTCAACCAGTAAATAATATATATAATAATAACTGAAATTGAAAAATGGCAAAAAGGAGGGAAAATTCAAACGGTGGGGTTGAGATGGGAAGTTAGTGTCCGAGTAGATCAAGGTCATGATAGCTCAAGCGGTAGAGCAGCAACGTATCTAGCCAAAGATCGTGGGTTCGAATCCCACTCTTGTCACTGACTTTTTTATCGCAACTAAAAACCTTAATTAATTGAAAGTATAGTAATAATAATTCCATTCAACTCACTAATTTCGTGGTCCGCTTGACCAATTAATATATTACAATTTATCTCAACTAAAAACCTTAATTAATTGAAATAATAATAATACTTTATTTCCTAAATATAGGTGCAATACAAAAAAAAAGATACAAGTACTTACAGCTTGGAAATATTCCATTTGGTCAGCGGGAATAATATATGTATAGTATAATATACATATTCTATNGATTTGGACAGGGGTTTAAAGGTATATATATATATATATATATATTATACTATCTTAAATGCAATAAAACCCCTCTATAACAGACAATTTTTTAATTCCCCAGCAAAAAAGATAGGAAAAGAAGGTAGTACTATCCCATTTTACGCGGAGAGCCTTACCCATTTTAAGTGGAGGGATGTCTTACCTGGCTGGTCTTGGTGGGGGCTGTCATCTGCTAGATGTGCAGTATAAATTTTGTATTTTGACACAACTGTTAGGAACTTCTACTTTTCTTTTGCCTTTTCTAAGCGCCTGTTTTTTTTTTTTTTTCCTCAAAAGTTCCATTCTTCCTCTATACCATTTTGGGTTAGTTCGAATTTTTGGATATTTTTCTGGGAACATTTGTCTTATACCACTGACTACTACACACAGTAATACTTTTCTACTCACTGCTTTATATGTTCTGTTTCTCCTTTGAAAACTTCTCCTTCACAGAGGAACCAACAGTTCTGCTCTAATATGATTGACTGAGAATTTGAGAAACGAGACATCTTATTAGAAAGCCATACTAGCACTCTGCATCGTATTAGAAATGTACATTAAAACAGAGTCCCGCATGGAAGAAGTCGAGGGTATAAGCTAGTAAATAAATAAATTTAAATAATGTTAATTAATTTGTCGTATAACTTATCTTTATAAAACTCAATCGTACAAATAGCTTTTTTAATTTTACATAAGGCGCATGAATCGGTTAACACAAAATAGAGCAGAGACTTAACTTAGACTAAGAACCAAGATGTGCCCATTTGGCCAATAATAGGCCAAAAAATATGATGTTAATCCCATTTTCCACCAATCAGTTCTTCAGTACACTTCGATTTATACATGGTAAAAAATCGTCCATATGATCCACTTAGGGATGGATTTTCAAAAAATCTTTTCTTCACGGCTATCAATGTCATTATAGGAATGCACTGTCGAAATTTCAGCCCTTTGGATCCAGCAGTTTGGTCTGTCCATTGTCTGTCAGTCATGGAACTGTTTTGTATACACAGATTTATTTTTTTAATTGTAAACATGTATATTTACATTTATTTCTTGTGTGTTCGTTATAGAGGGGTTTCACCATACTGTGCTAAATTCTATTGAAACTTGAAATCCTAAAAATCTCCCGAGATTACAAGAAGAAATACTGGCTACATCGTACACCAGGATACTTAATATTATCGACTATAGTACACTTAAAATATAAAATATGTTCACTCTTTCATAGTATTCAATA
Organism: Cimex lectularius; assembly: GCF_000648675.2. Classification (NCBI taxonomy): domain Eukaryota; kingdom Metazoa; phylum Arthropoda; class Insecta; order Hemiptera; family Cimicidae; genus Cimex; species Cimex lectularius. The sequence goes on along the minus strand of NW_019392860.1, from coordinate 134,964 downwards.
AACTAAGATGGTAAAGATGATATCAACCATTTTTCTTTCGCTCTAATAAATTACTTTCTTTGCAATAAACAATATAAATATTTGAATATGAGTGGAACAATAAATATCAATTACCATACCTCAAAACTAAATAGCTCTCAATATTGTATAATGCTGTCAACCTTTCATATTTCATTAAATCTGAATGGCTGTTTAAATAATACTTAAAAAGATATTTAATGCGTGCCTTATAAAATAGAAACAAATCCTTAAAAAGCAATGCTTAAGTTTCAAGGAAATGGAAAACTACAACAATAAAATTAATATATACACACCTAAGATATCTTTTTAACAATTAAAATCAGAAACAGGTGTGTAAGTGAATGTGTAAGGCAATTAATTAAGGTTTTTAGTTGAGATAAAAAATTCAATGGCACAAGCAGGATTCGAACCCATGATCTTCGGCTTGATACGCCACTGCTCTACCACTTGAACTATCATGATCTCAATCCACTCGGACACCAACCTCCCATCTCAACCGCACCTTTTGAATTTTCCCTCCTTTTTGCCATTTTTCATCTCTGTTGTTCTCATGTTTTTTTTTTTTTATCTCAACTAAAAACCTTAATTAATTATATATTAATTGGTCAAGCGGACCATGAAATTATTGAATTTAATTAATGAGTAAGCTTAAGTTTTTATTGCTGAATGTCTTTTCTGTTTTATTTTTCTGCTGGTTTCTTTTTAGTTTTCTTATTTATATTTCTAAGCACACTTTTTTTGTTTTGTATAAATAATTAAAAGTGTATGTAATGCAATTTTTTCTGCCTGTAACTGTTGAAAAATAAAATAGAAAATAAATCTCATTTTAATTTGAGATAAGAGAACAAAAAAAATAGAAACACTTCCAATTGAATAGTGGGGACCCTCGTATAAGAAGCAATGGAGGTCCATCTTTTACTTATTCAGCTTTAAAGAATTACAAGAATAAACATGAAAATTATAACGTGCATTTTAATTTTGTCTGTTTCCTTTGCAAAAGCTAGCGATCTGGAGTGGAAAGATTTAGACAAAAACTTGGGTCCAGTTGTGCACGTCAGCTTGGTATGTAATGTGATAAAGTTTTATTATTTCAGTATATTTGTGTGTTTTACCTGTTTCTATAATTAGTATAATATGTAGTTAAATAGTGTAAACTCATTTTCAATTCAACTTAGCAAAGAATAATCAAACAGAAATGTAACAAGATAAGGTACATAATTAAATTCATGTATATATAGATATAAATTATATATATATAAATATATTTGTATATCACTCATATAATTACTTGTGCAAATAAATTATTAGAGTAATAAGTAAATATGATAAGAAATCTATTAGTCCTTTATTGATGCCTAAGGTCATGAGTTCATTCTTTTATGTAGGTTTATCAACTTCTAATCGCTTTACATTGTTGAAAGATTATACTTTTTTAAATTTAAATTGTTCATGTTTATGAATGTAATTTACATTAAGAAGCCATTAAACATTGTATAATAGCACACCTCAGCCTATGGCTAATTTTCATCAGAAATGCATAATGTATTGTGAATTTATTGTCATCTATTATTTCAAAGAAAAATAAATTTGTTGTCAAGAAGGATTGCAACATAATAAACAAAAAAAGATTTGGTGTTTTCTAATGAGTTCAAGAGTGTTTTAGGTGTACCGTCATGGCGAGAGGACACCGACGTGGTTCGGAAAAGATGATGCCTATAAAGACATTAAGTATTGGCCAGAAGGATATGGACAACTGACAAAAGAAGGCATGCTCCACCACTATAAGCTCGGAGAATGGCTCAGACTGTCGTATGCGCATTTAATACCAAATCCAAAATTGAGGACCAGATCAATGTGTACACAGAGCTCTATTTATGACCGTACGATCATGAGTGCCCTTTCAAGCCTTGCAGGCATGTTCCCGCCTGAGGAAAGTGGCAAATTCACTGACCTTAAATGGCAGCCGACTCCAGTTTATACAGAAAGTCTTAAAACAGATAAGGTATGGTTTAAATATCAGAAGTTATATTTATGCAAGGCGATGACACTGTTGAATGATCATCTCTGATCACCCTGGTCGGATTTGTCTGTCAGAAGCATTTTGGAGAATCGAGACAAACCTGTGAGATGGTGACCAAGCCGGTGGGAATAGATAATCCAGAATCCAAAGAATCAAACTACAAAAAATATTTTGTTCATCCGACTAAAATGATCGGAAATGATCAAACTGCAGGTTCATCACCCCACAGACCCAAAGCGGAAATCTCACCAAGTTGGATTCAATTTGTGTTGATTGTCAGTTGAGAAGTTGGTCAGGGAAGAAGACATTTTTTACGTTTGAAATTATATTTTCCAACATTTCAATTCTCTCATAAATTTTAACAACTTTTTTTTAAATTACCCTTTCCACCACCCCGCCGTACCTGAGGAAGACCCCATATCGGCGGACAAACGCTTTAGCTTAATCGAATTTGTATATCTAAGGGATTTCAAATAAATGGGATAAAAATACCTCCCAACGATCTTTCCTTCAGGCGAGACCGCTAGTCGGTTTTTGAAGGGACCATATTTTCAATTTAAAACCTAAAACAAAAGGTCTTCCCTTGCTGGTATCCCCTTGCATATTCACTTTTCCTTGATTTTATTTTCTATCTATTTATATTATCAAAAATTTTCTTACTAAGAAGAGGAAAACCGCCTGGAACCCTAAACCTAAATCTATGTTTAATTATGCAATAAATAAATAACGGTAAAAAACTCTATCAATAATAACAATATTTAGGACTTAATAATTAGAATAAATAGGGACTTGTTCATTTAAGTGTATTTGAGGCAAAGTCTTTTAGTGCTCCAAATTATTTGATATCATAAACTAGCTTGTGGAGATTAGGCAGCCAAATTTTAACACCTGTGGCTGAAATTTATAAATTTCATGATTCATCTCTTCATACACTCAAGAAAAAGTGTGCACACTGAAATGGCTCTATGAGAGTTGAAACATTTGGAAATACAATGCCAACTCTCTGATCTCTTCTTCTTCTCTAGCAGACTTTTCGACTAATAATAAACAAAAATAGAAAATATTATGTTTGTTTAATTTAAATCAAAGATGGATTTCCAATTTGCCAAATATTTACATATAGTATTTCTCATACCACTAAATTAAAATATAAATTTGGCAAATAATATAACTATTTGCCCAATAATTGGTTACTAAACATGGAACAAAATCAAATTGTGTTATTTTCATTTCAGCTTGTAGCTATGGAAGACATAGAATGCAGAAGTTATGACAAAGAATTTAAGAATTTTCTCGAATCGGAAGAATTAAAAAAATTAAATAAATTTGTTGACCTCGTTGAAAATATTACAGAAAGTACTGGTCTTTCGATTACCACGACAGATCGCCTACGAGTTGTTTATTCGACTTTGCTTATTTATGTTTGTATATATTTATTAGGGTTAATAACAATCATAAAGAGAGAATTCCTGGTATAAAGTTAAAAATGGAAAAAATTTCAGGAAATGGCTGGTCTCGAATTGCCAGCGTGGAGTAACGGTGTTTATCCTGAATTATTAAAAAAAGCAAGCGATTTTACCTTTTTATTGCCTACTTACACTACAAAAATGAAACGGTTAAAATCAGGTATTAAATGCTTTTTAATCGTGTTAACAAAAAATTTCTTTACAAATTTTTTTTTACAACTGAATCTTTTGCTAATAGGCCCGCTGTTGAAAACCATAATCAAAACATTTGATGAGAAAATTAATAATGACGAATCCAGAATGCAAAAATGTACAAATATCACTGCATACTCGACTCACGCAAATATTGTAGCAAACTTCTTAAACACTCTGGGAGTTTTCAACAGATTGACACCTCCTTTCGCGGCCATGGTTCTGGTTGAGTTGAGACAATTAGAAAACAATTACTATGTCGATGTAAGCCCAAGTTATGTTAAATGTTTTTTAATCACCTTTAAAAAAAAAATATTCCCGTTTCAGGTTTTATACAAGAATCAGACAGACCCATATCACGACCCTCATGTTCTTCAGGTTCCTGGATGTGACATTAAATGCCCATTTGATAAATTCAAACAACTCTTAGCCCCTGTCACTCCTGATGATTGGGATAAAGAGTGTAATGAAGACAATTAAACATGACTATCGATGTACAATCATCAATTTATATCACAAATTATTATATATTTTTGTTAATATGGTAATAAAGTACTATAATAATATAGTATTTTTTAATTTAATTAATTAATATTTAATTAGTATTTAATTAATTAATAAATTATAAAAAATAGTCAATATAAATACAAAAATAGGCAAGGAATGTCTTTGGTTTTAAGCCGAGGGAAATGGATTTCAATTTTTACACCTTTTATTACAGAAATACAGAATGATCAACAATGCAGTTATCGACAGCTTCTTTTGCTTTTAATAAATTTTCACTATTTTTAAAATTTATTTTCATATTTTATTTATTAATTTATTTTTGTTAGTAATTTAGACATAAAACTTCCTTAAAAGTTTTTTTTTCACATAGCATTGAGACATTTTTAAGAACATTTTGGGACATTTTTACGAAGGAGTGAAGTTATAGGGGAGTGGCTTATTTTTCTCATGAATCAATAAATTTTGATAGGTACATCCGATTAAAAAAAAAAATTATGTTTTCATGAGACTAATTTGACAAAAAATTTGGGCAAAAGTAATAGGGTATTCTGCAATATTTAGAGAAAAATCAATCTGTATTAGCTAAAATAAAGTACATTAGAACCCATAAAATATGTGTATTTCATTTTATTTTTTAATTTGCATTCATTAAAAAAAAGTTGGTGCAGCACATAACATCGGTAATATTGTTAATTTCAATGCAAATATTTTTTTAAATAAATGTATTTGGGTGAAATATGTGCCTGTATCTAGAGACGCAACAAACAAATAAAATATTAATTAAGTTTACAAAAAATAATAACATCAACAATTTTTTTTAATGGATTTAGAATGCAAGAAGGTACAGATGCAGGTGTATTTGGCCATGAAACCAAATACTCAGAACCCATGGGAAATTATATCAGTATTTTTCAAATTGAAACCCATATAATTGAGAGATGTGCTCAGTTTGATTCAAACAGAAGGTACAAAAAGAAGGACCTAGCTATCATATCAGGCCGCTGAGCATCAAACTCAAACATTATTAGTTCAAAGATGGAGCTGAATTGCAAAACTAAACTAAACAGATTAGGTACTCAAGTGCCCCAGGGCACGCAGAAGAGGAGGGAAATGAATAAGCAGATGGCTTTATTTATAAAGCTAAATTTATTTCTAATATATGTACGTGTAAGGGGGCTTAAAGCCTTATTTGCACCTTTAAAATAAATAAAATAATCAAATTCCTTGTTGAATTAGGACTTAATGGTGTGCAGTAAGTACAGATTTGGGATTCGACAGCTCTCAGAGAGCACAGTTTGCCAAATCACCCCGCAATTTTACTTTTTACATTTAGTAAAACAGACTTATTATATTCTAGTAAGTTCTATTAACTCAGAAAATTCTGCTTAAAAAATTCATGCATATAATAAACATGGTAGGGAAAATGTTTATTTTATTTTATTTATTTAACAGACCACACCTTTTTTTTATATATATACAAAATATAGACATATAATAGATTTTTTGTTTTTTCCTTAATTTAATTTCCTAATTTGACTATAAATCTTCACGAAAGTGGTACTGTCAGAAGTATAATTTATATAGCCTATACTTTTATTTGACATTTTAAAATCATAAGAAATCGAGGATGCAAGCAATTTTATTATAATGCTTTATAATGCTCAATGATCTTCTGATTGCATGAAATTCAGCTGTGTATATGCTAGCCTCATTCGATAGAGACCAGCTGAGGTTGTACTCATTAGCAAATATCCCACACCCTACACCAATTTAATTTTTGGGCCCATTGGTATAAAAAACTTTATTATTGGGATAGCTATTTAAAATTGGCAAGAATTCTGCCTTGATCATCAGAGAAAGTGTTTTTTCTTCTTTTTCTTCTTCTTCTTATTATTATGATTACTTTTATCAAAACAAATTTCATATATTATTATGTTAAAATTTTATTTTATCTTTATAAATTACTTACAATTATTATATCTTTATAAATGTACTTTTCTATTATATTTTTCAGTGTGAATTTTAATTTACTTTGTAACTGTTACATGTCTATATATCGAATTGTTTAACAACTCTCTTGACCAGTCCGACGTTTCAATCTTTATTGAGATCACCTTCAGGGCCCAAAGTGCCTGTCCTCCGTGCAACCGTGCCACTCTTGCGCGTCGTGTTGAGAGTGCCCATTATTATGTAATTAACAATCAACATGTTTTGATAAAATTTATCATGATAATAATAATAAACAATTGATATCACATTAATACAATAAAATACTTGAATATAACTAGGAATTTATGGAATATATAATGATTGGAATATAAGGAAAGGCAGTGAAGGTAGTGACTAGTGACCAGAGGATAGGTTTTAAAGATTTTTAGACTGGTCGAGAGAGTTGTTAAAGAAGTCAGTATTATTATTATTATTATTAATTTTATTTCCAAGTCTATTGATAGGAGGTACAGGTAATTGGTGGTAGTTTAAGTTATGATAATTATTTGCCTGGTTTTTCAAAGACCTGGCTTACATCTGTGGATTGTCAAGTGCAGAAAGCCATTTATTTATTTATTTATTTACGGATCGAAATCCACTATAAAAAGACATTTTACAATAATAAAAAATATAAATAATATATGTAAAAATACAAATAATATATATAAAAAAAATAAGGACGTATATCCATGGTAATAATATAAATGGTAAATATAAATGATAAATATAAAAATACAATTAAAGAGTAAAAACTGAACAACAAAAATGAAAGACATAATTATTAACCAAATAAGGCAGAGAAAACAAAATAAACTGAATATATAAGACTAGAGTGCAAGAATTAGTTGAACCAGTAAATGAAATAAATTGTAATAATTTTGTACATATGAAATATAAAAGCATTCAACTAAGGTTGTAGGATAAGGTTTTTCATAAATTGCACAGAACTATTGAAGAAGTCAATGCTATTGCAGATGTACTCTTGATCATCATTCTGCGTAGAGGAGAAGAGAGCATGTAGTTTTTTTTTTTTTNGTCCAGAATTTATTGCATCTAAGATGTAATTTTGAAATGTGAGCAGGTTAGTAACAGTTGATCTATTAGAGCAGAAACCATGATTATATAGAGTGAGCAGAATTTATTATACATTAATTAATTATTAATTTGTTAATTAATTTATTGGTTCTCAGAGGAGTATATGTTGTTGTTAAGAAGTTTGTATACGTCGAGATTCAAGTGAAATTAAGCTTAGTTGCTGCTGCAGGATGTCATTGAGAACATCCTAATAGGATATACCAATTTTGGTTATCAATATAGGTTGATATTCAATCAAATTCAGGTCTAGAATTGAAAGTTGTTTTCACTATTAAATAAATTAACAAAAATGTAGAAACGTGTATGAGTGAGGCTTCAATAAATTAAAAAACCGAGGGAATCAGTGTCAAACAGTGAAATTCATGTAGGAACAGCAGCAGCAGCACTGCAGCAGGCAGCAGAAGGCTGACAATCGTGTTCAACTGTTCACGTTGGTCCGATGGGGTTATAAATATAAACATAAATCATCGTTCGGCGTTCGGCCTCTGAGATTCTCTCATTTTCTTCAGAGAAATTCACGCCGTTCCCATTTGATGGACAATGAAGCCGCCTGCCTTTCGCGCGAGGGAGGCAGGGGCCAATGTCATCCAGTATTCTTCTCATCCTTCGGACTCTCCTGTTCTCGAGAACACCCTCAGGTCACACCCTTTCAATATGATTGTAAGCCGAGACTTTGAAACAGAATCGATTATGGATTTTTAAATAATTTTTTATTCCTAGGTCGCTGTCTTTGTACCGGAGGCGATGCAACTTGACCAGAACATCAAGAACATCATCCTGGATGAAGGCGATTACTACATCATATGGGATGTCCCGGTCTACAAGTTCATCGAGAAACCCTTCATCGATGCCTTCATCAAAAGAGGTATTGAATAAAGTTTAAGCATGCATTTTATTATAATTATTTTCCTAGTTTTTCAAAGATCTAGCTTACATCTGTGGATTGTCAACCTCAGAAAGACACGATTATATAGAAATATTGGGCCGTTCCGTAATAAACAATTGTTGAGTAGTATTAGGACCAAGAACAGAATAAGGCCTTGCAAAAAGTCCTACTATTAAATAACCCTTATCCAATTAAACAGTGAGACCGGCAGTCAGTCTTACAAAAAGTCCTAATGTTAAATAATAACCCTATATGCACTTATAAAGGGCGACTGACGTTATGTGCTGCACCAACTTTTTTTTAATTTAAAAAAATAAAATACATGCACTTCATGGTTTCTAATGTACTTTATTTTGGCTAATCCAGAATGATTTTTCTCTAAATTTTGCAGAATACACAGACCAACTTTTTTTTCTTCTTCCAAATGGGTGCCTATTACTTTATTTATACATATTTTCAAAGAAATTAATAATATAATGAAATTTGGTGGAATTATACATGGTGACTGAAGTTATTTGCTGCACCAACTTTTTTTTTAAATTAAGGCAAATTTAAACTAATAAAATACATATATTTCATGGTTTCTGATGTACTTTATTTTTGCTAATATAGAATGATTTTTTTCTAAATATTGCAGAATATCTTATTACTTTTTCCCAAATTTTTTAAGCAGTGTTTAGTCTCATGAAAACATAAAAAAAGAATTCTTTGAATCGAACATACCTATCAAAAATTATTCAGAAATCGTGAGATGCGGTTGGTGTGATGTAGGTTTCAGAAAAACATTTTCTTTATTGTGCAAAAATTTCGATCTTTATTGAGATCATCTTCAGGGCTCAAAATCCCAGGACCTAAGATTTACAAACATTGTTTACATTTAACAAATACATTTAGGACGTGGAAAAGTGAATTTATACAATGCAAAATATATTTTTTATATTCAATCAAAGTATTTCTACTCACTCAAAGTGTTTGTCTTCTGTGTAATTGTGCCATTCTTGCGTGTCGGGTTGAGAGTGCCAGTGAGATTTTGCTGTTTTATGTTTATATATGTTGGATTTTGAAGGGGTGGGGAAGGAATTCACTTTTCCACACCCTAAATGTATTTGTTAAATGTAAACAATGTTTGTAAAACACAGGTCCTGAAGATGATCTCAATAAAGATCGAAACGTTGGCACGATAAAGAAAATGTTTTTCTGAAACCTACATCACACCAGACCACATCTCACGATTTCTGAATAATTATCGATTAATGGTCACTAATCACCACACATACCTATCAAAATTTATTGTTTCGTGAGAAAAATAAGCCACTCCCCTATAACTTCACACCTTCAAAAAAATGTTCTTAAAATGTCTCAATGTTATGTGAAAAACAAAAAAATTTAAGAAAATTTTGTCTAAATTACTAACAAAAAGAAATTAATAAATAAAATATGAAAACAAATTTTAAAAATAGTGAAAACTTATCAAAAGCAAAAGAAGCTGTTGATAACTGTGTTGTTGATCATTCTGTATTTCTGTAATAAAAAGTGTACAAATTTTTAAAACTACTTTTTCAGTTGGGAGCCTATCACTTTTTTCTACATATTTGCATAGAAATTAATAATATAATGAAATTTGGTTGAATTATACAGTGTGGCTGACGTTTGTTAAAAAATAACATGAAATACACGTATTTCATGGTTTCTGATGTACTTTATTTTGGCTAATACAGATTGATTTGTTTCTCTAAATATTGCAGAATACACACATCAATTTTTCTTCCAAATAGGAGCCTATCTCATCAACTTTTTTCTTTTCTTTTTCCAAATGCATGCATTGCAAAGAAGCTAATAATATATTATGTGCTGCACCAACTTTTTTTTTTAATGAGGGCAAATTTAAACAAATAAAATACATGTATTTCATGGTTTCTAATGTACTTTATTTTGGCTAATACAAAGTATACTAATACATAATGATTTTTCTCTAAATATTGCAGAATGCATAAATTTTTTTTTTTTCAAATGGGTGCCTATTATTTTTTTCTACATATTTGCAAAGAAATTAATAATGTAATGAAGTTTGGTGGAATTATGAAGGATGACTGACGTTATGTGGTGCACCAACTTTTTTTTAAATTTAAACAAATAAAATACACATATTTGATGGTTTCTAATGTACTTTATTTTGGCTAATACAAAACGATTTTTTTTTCTCTCTCTCTCTCCCATTCTTTCTACCATTCTCTCTCTTCCTTTCTCTCTCTATTTCTCTATTTCTATTCTCTCTCTCTCTCTCTCTCTCTCTCTCTCTCTCTCTCTCTCTCTCTCTCTCACACACACACACACACACACACACAAACACAAACAAACAAACAAAATGGGTGCCTATTACTTTTTTCTATATTTGCAAAGGAATTAATAATATAATGGAATTTGGTTGAATTATACAGTGTGACTGGCGTTGTGTTAAAAAAACATAACATGGAATACACATATTTCATGGTTTCAGATGTACTTTATTTTGGCTAATGATTTGATTGCACCAACTTTGTTTTTAATGTAGGCAAATTTAAACAAATAAAATACACGTATTTCATGGTTTCTAATATACTTAATTTTGGCTAATACAGAAAGATTTTTTCTCTACGTATTGCAGAATATACACATCAACTTTTTTTTCCTCAAATGGGTCTGTTAATTTTTTCTTCATATTTGCAAATATTGCAAATAAATTAATAATATAATGAAATTTGGTTGAATTATGCAGGGTGACTGACGTTATGTGCTGCACCAACTTTTTTTTTATTAAGGCAAATTTAACTTTTTTTTTCTCAAAATACTGCTGAATACACCAACCATTTTTTGTTTAGTCTCCTGAAAACCTAAAAAATATATATGTACATATACCATTTTTGAACTCTTGTTCCCATTTAATTTGGTTTACATTAAAGTAAGTATGTTATAATTAATATAATGATAAAAGTACTATAGTTTGAAATAAACAACAACAACAAAATATGAGTGCCCAGTTTTTGGTATTTTTGTCATCATAGAAAAAAATGATGAACCACCAACTTAAATTGATTCTGGTGCAATTAAAAATAATTTCATTTTAAATTGCATCATAATCATTTACTTGATCTTATCATATTAATAATTTTTACTAGTTTGGAAAATTATTGAAATACTGAGTTTGATTACTCTATTGACATTGATCAATTATGTGTTACAATTCCCAGGTGAACTAACATTGCTGACCCCTGATGTTAAAGTTGAAATAGAAAACTGTTGTGGTATAACTCCAAATGGCATATTAGCACTTTCTCTTACTTATAATACATACATGTCCCTTGGCATTTCTGAATCTCCATGTGTTAAAGTGAAAAAGCTCACTGAAGACAAAAAATATTGTAAGTCAATTTCACTTTGTGTGATGGATTATTTTTAATTTTTATTATTATAATTATTTTATTAAGATTTTTATTATTTTCAGATATTCTTATCGATCTCAAATCTCCATCTTTTGTACCGGGAAATAATAGCTACAACAGGCTCCTGGAAAAGCTTAAAAATGCCAAAGACTTCATGGTTGATTTTAATGCGACTTGGGAGCCTCGTAAGTTTTTTGTTTCTCCTTACAGTTGTTTGTAAATAAGTTAATTAATGCAAGTCTTATAAAATATGTGCAATATAATATTAAATTTTTTTATAGTTTTTGTTATTTGTTTTGATAAATATCAACTGAACAAATGAGAAATTTTCAAAAAGCTTACTAATAATTTTAACAGCTCCTGGAGTCTCCTCAACATCATTCCCAAATTATTTTTATCAAATGGGCTTAGAAGTGACTGAATATTCAATTCAAGAGAGACACAAAGTCGAGTATAATGTGAAGATTCCAAAAAATCGAATTCTGTCTTCCGAGGAGTTTTTCAATTGGTTTGCCGCTCACCACATTGGACTGTCAGAAGCGTAAGGATAAAAATTACATATACATTAAATATTTATTGAAAAATTATTTATTTATTGTTTTTTTTAGGCCTGAAGAAGGTGAAGGGGAACAAATTGACATTCCTGACTTTGGCCCTGAAGACATGACACAAATCGGGCAATCTTATTTGGTAGCATGGATGGGCGTTATAACAACAAGCAGAGTTTTAATGCTTTACAAAAAGTTAAAGTATGTGTTAAATTGTTAACTAATCTTAGTATGGGATACTAATGAACGATTTTTCAGGGAATATCTTGCTGAAAGGCCATCGGTGCCTTTTATAGGCCTCCACGTCCAAGGATTTGATGACAGCCCAATTTCCTTTGGAAATCAGGCTCATCGTAATACAACTAATGGTGATAATGATGTTACCTATATAATTCAAAATGATGGGATTACAAGAATGTGCAAGAACCATACTCCTCACCATCCATAAAAAAAAATTTAATAATTATAAGAGTATATGAAATAAGACAATTTATATATTTTCGATTATCAAAATATTTAAAGCCAAACTGGCTAAACGAATGTATTATAACAACGCAAAAGAGAAACTTAGACTACATAAATGCAGAAATTTATGCATTGCTTATCAAAAAACTTTTATTATAACATTAGCATTTAAAAATAAAGTTTCTATTTGTTTTTTGATGTTTTACAATTTTTTATAATTTTTGCTTTATTCATAACAAATAAAATGATTTATAAATTTAGGTTAACTTTCTAGATAAGTTCCACTTCTATTGAAGACTTAATATCTTCAACAACATATTTTACTACATACATATATTTTCATGGCTGTAATGAAGAGGAACTAATTTTTAATCGGAAGATTTTTTTCTTAAATCAATTGTTTTTCACCATTTTGATTTACTTGAGAAAGAAAATGTATACACATTTAATTGAATTATATAAAACAATTTTTCAAGTGAGTGTAAATGATTTATGATTTCAACAGACTTATATCAAATAAACCTGTGCAATACGATTGGTGTTAGGTGGGATATGACCATGTACGAATATACAAAGAAAAAGGACATAAAAGTGAATTTAAAATATTTTATTGTTTTAGGTATGTAAATGTGTAATATCTGTTTTTATTTTTTTTGCCTTGGTACATTTGACATATCCGACTGTACCAATGTTAAAATTGTATAGATATTTTTTAGTAAATAAAACAAAGTTATTTCTTTGCATTGGGTCAGTTTTCAGTACACATGTTTTAACATTCCCCCAATTTAATATACCAAAGGGGTGTCAACGCTATCTCTCATTTTTTAAACTCTTATCGTTAATGGAACTGGATCTACCTCTTCTGATAGTTCATATGATATAGCTGGTCCATGATGTTATGGGAAGACATCTGTAACCAACATCAGTCAAGATTAGCAACAAATAAAAATATAACATCTATATTCGTTTATAATAATTGAACTGGCGTTGTGTACTCGTTGAAACTTAACGATAAGAGTTCAAAAAATGAGGGATTTTGAACTTCGGATGAATACTGAGTATCCTCCTTAATTATAACGCTCGTCGATCTGGCTGGAAAGAATGCTCGCAGAGAATTAAGATCCAAAATCAATATTTCTTCCTTTTAAAGCTGACTAGCGACAACGCATATCAGAAAAAATAATCAACTGAGTCATTGCCTCATGGACACCCTTTTGATATTCAGCAGCCCTGAATTTGTGCCTGACGGCTATTTTTTCACAAACACTGCTAATCGAGGGTTCATTTAACCTCCTAGTTGAAATACTCTCATTAAGAAAATAAATAAATAATGCTTTTAACTTTATTTAATCAAAATTATTGCTTCTGGGGACCACAGAGGCCAGTGGGTTAAGTGTCCGACTTGTACTTGTCACAGTTCCGAGTTTGTTTTAGCTTTTTAATTGATAATAGTATGAAAAATGTAAAGTGGTTTGACCCGTTGTCCATGTGACCCAATGGATAGTTGGACGTTAAGCCATCCTATATGACATGAATTATTGATAACTGATTTATTTAAGCTCAAATCTGCACGTGCGTGTACATACACACAGATATAGCGTTGAGCTTATCACTTCTCACAGTCTACTGGCAATTCCAGAAGCAGTCCTCGGTCTTATCCGTCAGCCACCGAGATTGAGTTCTAAGTGCTATCAACAAGTAGGTCATTTCAGCCCCCAACGCAATCAGTTTCAAAATCCAAACCCATTTACACTCTCACTCACTCTTAAATACAATCTTTCCTACTTACATGCCATTCACTCAAGTGTAGTACTTGATATTCCTTTATCCTATTATATAACCTAATTAAGAGTCAATGGCGTACGCACCATTTCACCACACACTACAACACATTCGTGCCAATAAATACATTCACTCTCAACACACACTAGGGACCCAAAACTATAAGTACTAGATGTGATAAATCGACCCTGTTTCCTACAAGAATCAGAAAAAGGGACCCAAATACACACTGCACTCCTACACGCTCTATATATGGAGCCAAGGAATTGCACCCGAAAATACCCAAATCAAAGTAGATAAAAAAAAATCTCCTTTGGTCAAAGAGACCAGGCACAGATGAACCATGTTTGTATAGTGTAGTCGGCGTTGGAACATTAAAAAAAAATTATATTTATTATATTAGTATTTATGAAACCAACAGCCTTTTTGGCCTTGCTTGCCACAAAATTTAAAAAGATCAACAAAATTTAGTTTAGAGTTAACACCCGACTGCATCTCACGATATCTGAATAACTTTAGAATTAACAGTAACCCCAAGATCTTTAATGTGGTTGCATGATAGATATGATTTCTACGATATAATTAGCTATTTTGTTAATATAGAATAGTATACACCAGAAGTTTTCTCTATCATAGTACTTTTGCTTCTTATTTGTTTGAAAATAAAAAAAAATTGTTTTTTATTTTTATTTTTGACAATTTGTGAGAATTATTAGCTGTGATGCTCCAATACTGGCAGTAATTGCTTTAGTTTTGTTTACACTTTTCCCTTAAAATTCATATATTTCTTGATTGGATTATCATCATATTTAGATTTGTGATGCACAAATTGATTTTACAAGTTATATTATTTATGTTTATTACATTGATGTTTAATTTATTTTGGACAGTTGGAAACAGCAGTAGATAGAATGACCATTCATTGAGAAATTTTTCTACTCTTTTAATTTCATTTTTTTCATAAATTTAGCAATTTTTGGGTATTGAGCTATATACAAAATTTATTTTGCAAACAGTAACAAGAGTAGTACTTGTCAAATTACTAAGTTTGTCAAGTTGGAAACAGTAGGAATTAGGAATTTGACTAGAAACTATTGTAAAAAAAATATACCTCCAAGTCCAACCAAATTAATACCCTGAATACTCAAGAAACTAAAACAAATTATTTTAAAATTACTTTATTTTGTTTTTGTTTTAGGTCTATTCTGATGAAGTTAAAAGAAAAAGTGAGGGCGCTTGTATCACTTCGGTTTCTCAGCTTTCTCTATGGTTTTCCCATGTGGCTTGCTAAATTGCTATCTTTTGTCGGACGATTCGACTGATTTAAGTTAAGTAAAAAAAGCAGTTCATCTGTAAAATAAAAGACGTTTTTAAGATGCAGCCACAGACGAAAAAAAGGCTTTACGACCTCATGTCCGTTTTCAAGTTTTCCTTCCAATACGGGTACATCCCAGTTATAATCTACCTAGGTATTATTTATTTTTATTTAATTAATTGATTAGACATTAATTATTTGCCTTTTTTAGGCATTAGAAAAGGTGCCGATCCTGGCTGCCCTGAAGTAACGTTAGCAAGGTGAGTAAAAAGTTAGCAATGCTAAAAATTTTAATTTATTTGCCTTTTGTTCTTTTTTCTGCGCCTAACGTTTTAGCTGTAGTAACTATATTTCACTATTATCTTAGAGCAGAATATTTTTCACATTGGTTCATTGTAGAAATTGCTGGTCTGAGAGTTTATTTTGCTAAGCTAAAGCTTTCATGAAAAACCAATCATGAGGTGCATAATTCATGCTGACAATAGTTTCAACCAATATTAAATTTCTTCGTTGTTAAAATACTGATGCTTTCTTTAAAAGCACAATGGCAATTTGCCATCTTCATCGTACTCGATGGCATTTACACTCCCTGCGATGTGAGGTGATGCTGTAGGAAAAGCAGATTGAACTACGTGCGATAAGATTGAATGTTTAAACGGCATGCAACTTGAAAATATGGGTGGTTAACAACATAAAGGTTCAGGACCCCTTCTGTAAAGTTCAGTTGCCATAAAAAAAAAGGATCATTCTGATAATTGCCATATGGAGAAAGGGAAATTACTCAGCCAAAAAAGTCTCATTTAAACTTACTAGAGATTATCGGTGAAAATTAGGAAACTTCTTTCCTCCTATATATTTGTAAGCGGACGACGGCGCGGCGGCCGAATTATCTCTCGATATTCACTTGTTTTTCTCTAAGCGACAAGAGATGAGTCGGCGTAAGCACGTCGCTACTTATTCTTGTGTAGGGAAGGTAAGGTTCCAGAATTCATTAAACCAGAGAGCGTATTCAGTAACATTTATTGTACACAATTCTTTCTCTTAATCTCAAAAACCTCAGAATCTTATTTAATCTACAAGTCAGCCACAACTCTAAATCTGGGATGAGTATAAACAAAGGGACTTTCCCCAAACGATGCTCGCCATGATCAGTGTCCACAGCATCTCTTCTCTCGACCTCTGATGGCTCGATTGGTCGCAACGGCTGATCCTCGCTGGCTCTGGCTGGCTGAGTCCTCTTGTTGAATCCCAGAAATTTTTATCTTTTATCTAGTTTCTCATGAGTCAAAAGTTTACACTTAACTTCCCAGGATGAAGGGATATAGGATAATGTCAAGATTCTCATCAATGTACAATTTTTTTTTTTTTGACACTGAATTCAGCAGTACAAACGGTTTTTAATTTGGGGCTAATTCAAGCTATTCTCAAAAAACTATTTTTGAACACTGTTTTTGGGAATAACAAAAGCTAATTTCTTCAACCAATTTATTTACCATTTTAATTGTTATTAAATTAATCGCTCATGGTAGCAAAAACAAAGAAAAGAAAAAAAAAACTTGTCAGCAAATTCCTCAAATAACATCGATTGAATGTTTATGTGGTGTGCAACTTGAAAATAAGGGTGGTAACAAAGGTTCAGGACCCCTTCTGTAAAGTTCATTTGCCGTAAAAAAAAGGATCATTCTGATAATTGCCAAATGGAGAGAGGGAAATTACTCAGCCAAGAAAGTCTCTTTTAAACTTACTAGAGATTTTCAATGAAAATGAGGAAAGCTCTTGTAGTGAATGCAGGGTGGGCTTAACCTTTTTTCCCCTACGTATAATACATACTTTTTTTTGGGGGGGGGGGCATTTTTGGGAAAACCTATGAATGTAAATTTTATATTTTTTTTATCTAGTATCTCATGAGTCAAAAGTTTACAACTAACTTTCCAGGATGAAGGGATACAGAATAATGCCAAAATACTCATCAATGTACAATTTTTTTTTACACTGATTCAGCAGTACAAACGGTTTTTAATTTGGAACAACCATTCCAGTTATTCGGAAAAAAATATTTTTGAATGTTGTTTTTGGGAAAAACAAAATCTCTAACTTTTCAACCAATTTATTTACCATTTTAATTTATATTAAATTAATTTCTCATGGTAGCAAAAACAAAGATAAGAAAAATCTAGTCGGCAAATTCCTCAAATAGCATCGATTAACAGGACACCCTGAATGTAGCTTATTAAAGTGTGATACATCCTGGTGAAAATTTTAGTCCATTTTTCCCAACAACAGAATCAACTCCATTTTTTCTTGTAATATATGACATGTTTATAATATGCACAGCGAGTTGAACAATGCAGAAACTTCAGTGTGACATGTTTTCATATGTGTTATCTATGGAGTAAAACTTTTTAATTTTTTTATTACCCGAACAAAACATTTTTTATTGACTTTTTCAAACGTTAATTCCTTTTTTTTTTTTTTTTTTTTTTTTTGACGAATGTCATATGTTGTTCAAATTGGGGGTTATCGGGAAAAAAGGGCCAGAGGCGACGGTGGGAATCGAACCCACGACAGCGGCGTGAGAGTCTCTCATGCTAACCACTCAGCTACCGTGGTCCCTGTTAATTCCTTTAAATTTGTATTTGTGAACTGAAATTTGCACCTGGCTGAATCGCACTTGAATGAGCTATATTCAAGAGCGCCGTACCAAAGAGGATGTAGTGTTTCTGGGCCAAAGCTTTGCAGTGACAAAGGACATTATCCAATTTCTCTTAAAATGATAATTAAATTGACAATAACCAGAAAGCCAGTATATTAGCTTATTATTTTCTTTAAATTCTTACAGGCCTGGTATTGTCGGTCAATGGGATCCTTTAAGGTACACTTATTTGAAACCCGGACATGTCTTGAGGACTTTACCTTTCGTTTGTGATAATTTTGTATGTAATATGTAAATTGCTTAAGCAATTGTGATGATGGCATGACAGTATTCCCTGCATAGTCTGGCTTGCCTGGCTCTCTCGCCAGCCGTCACTTTCTATTTTACCATACCACCCTCATTATCATTCTGTTCGAGGCAGATTATGGATGCATATTGTCACAGTCGATGCCATAGGTTGAGAATTAAGAGGAAATCATGGGTGGTTAAACTTAATAAAAAATCAATTAATTTTTAAGTGAAGCCTTCCCAAATACTCATGATAAAAACAAGGGTACTTTTTATTCGGTGTGATGCGGAGAAAGTCCTACAGGGCCGTGAAAGGTCTCGATATATTCCTGCAGTATTCTTGATTTGGGATGGACAACAAACACTTTTACGGGCAAGTCAGAGTTGTGGCAAGATTAAACAAAACGGGAACTTAGGCCTAGCTAGTGACCGGGTGCCTTACACAACACATATACATTTTAATATATGAAAAGTTAAAGACCTTTTGGGTATTCTGGATGTTGATCAAAATCAAACTAAAGAACAGCTTTGGAGCTTGTGCATTAAAATGAAACATGACCTGCTCTTCACCTGGTAGATTATAGGATGTGTCTGTGGCAGGTTTAAGCGTTGAAACGGCGCTTATCACTGTAGGTAAAGGTCTTGAGTTCGAATCTAGCATACTTACAAATGGGCTATTAGCTACTTTTGCCTGAACCCTGAGGGTTCATATAACCCCGTAAAAAAAAATAATAATAAAAAAAAATAATATATATATGTATACATAAAATGGTAGATTTAGAAATTATCTTTAAAATAAATAAATTGTTTTATTTACCTTTGTGCTAATTAATTTTTCTTATTTTACAGTTTGCTTTGGCAGTAGTGAGGATGCATCTTACAGTGTTGTACTAACACCCTTCAAACAGTTTGTTAGTTTAGATGAAGTTAAACTGTACATTAATTTTTTTAACATTGTTATTTTTGTAATTTAAGTACATAAATTGTTTGTTTCCATTTCATTTGGTTACTTTCTTTACCTTTAATTCTTATTGTAAAAACTTGAGTTTTTGGGTGCTATTTACCACATTTTTATGATGGATTTGAATTATATTATTTTCTAACACTCGAAGGTGTAGTTTTTTTAAATGTGTAGAGATTAGTGACCGTTAGTTGATAATTATTCAGATATCGTGAGATGCGGTCTGGTGTGATGTAGGTTTCAGAAAAACATTTTCTTTATCGTGCCAACGTTTCGATCTTTATTGAGATCATCTTCAGGGCCTGGGATTTACAAACAATGTTTACATTTAACAAATACATTTAGGATGTGGAAAAGTGAATTTTTTTTAAAGATGAAATTATGTTTATTTTACATTTTGTGTTGTTAAAATGTTGTTTTGAATCCTGTTAGTGACGCAAAAAAATATATGACATGAAGGTAGAAGGAAGCTTCTCAAAAAATATAAATGAAGTCACCTTTATGCGAATAAATTCTATATTCAGTTTCTAAGATAAAGAATTTATTTAATATTCAATTTAAATATATTAATCCTCAATGGCATAACTGGATGCGGGATATTTTGTAGCCAGTTTTGCCGTACTTATTGGCAGCATTATTTTTAGGTCGTGACATGTTCCTCAAGCTTATGAGCACCTGTAACACTAAACATCTCAAAATATGCGCTCATCAAAAGCTGCTGACACCGGAGACATTTTCCTTTTGCACCTTCTTGGATTTGAAGTTTTTCATTATCTCTCTACAATTTTATGACAAATAAAAGAAAAAAAGGGCTATTTTCCTGCATTCCAAATCTCTGTTTATTTCAAAGATTTATGGAGTAGAATTGATTCATAGCTGTTAAAATGGCATTTTATTTTAATGATCCTGATAACTTTTCATCATATATTTTTAGAATGCTTAATCAAAAACTGCCCTTGTTTATATTTATGTGGTGAATCATGTATAGGCGATGAAACCCTTTTCCCACTTAGGTGAAATTTCCGATTCATCGTTGATCTATCTAAGAAGCTCTTATCTCTTACAATGCTAAATAAATTTTCATCTCGTAAAACAATTCTGTAATTTATAACAACCCATTAATGCTATTTAAATAAATTTACTCTTTTGAATGTTCAAAAATTATTAACACTGAATAATTATTGTGATAAAGTTGCTGATACCAAGATAGCAGCCTGAGACTTTAAGCGTTAAAAGTAATGCTAAATGTTAGGAAACTATCAAATATGAAAGTACAGTGGAACACAACTGGGACTTTGCCATAGAACATTCTCAGATATCTTATACCTATGTATAAAAAGAAAAAAGATCTTTTAACAAGCTTTATTTTATCTTTTATATTACACACTTTTTTAACATTGAAAACCTGATAAAACATCTGTTATCACAAGAACCACAATAATTAAAATGCCGATATAAAGGCATTTATTTATTTTTTTAATTTAAATTAATTTACATTGAATAATTCATTAGCGTACAACTTAGCAACTAAAGTTTGTATTCTTAAGTTTTTTTTTTTAAATTCATAATAGAAAAAAAAATTACAATGAGCAAAAGCAAATTTTTTAAAAACAGTATAAAAGACCGTAATTTTTTTTTATATATTAAATATATGAAAACGTACAAAAAGGTAGCCAGTGGATTAACACCTACATTATGGCAAGTGATGATTATCAATTTTACCTCACAGTTTTGTCTGTTAATGTGTATTTTATTTTAAATATTTTAAGCATACAAAGTACCATTTTAACTATGGGAATTGATGAAACTAGACCAAAAGCATATAATTGAATTTGTCTTATATTGTCAACTCAAGAGACGTTTGTATTTTATCTGGAGAGAAAGCCAACGATAGCAACTTTTGTGCTGATAGGCCTGAATATATTTAATATTAAAAAAAGTGTAAACAGCACTTTTACATTTAAATTATATTAACTAAAAAAAATTTATTTTGATAACAAGACTATCAATCAAGCAACTTACTTTTTATACAATAACAACACTTTATTCTTTGTAAATTGAAATTCAATCCAAAATTTTTCTGTACGAGTGAGCTTTTACAATTAATTGTGTCATTCCTTCCACTTAGAACTGCTTTTCTACATTTTACTCTTTCCTGACTTTTAATAACGTTGCATTTGGTTTGAAGACTGTTTCAAACCAGACACTTTTTAAGGAACAGAAGCATGTCCCAAAATCGGTATCAACTCAATTCACCTATCTAACATGAAAATATTGCAATAGTAGAAAAACACTTAAACTGTTATCTATTTTAATGAGTTTGATATATATTTAAATATGTCACATTAATCGAATGACTTTTAACGAGAATATACTCATTTATATTCACATTTAAGACAATTTCATACTACCCTGCAGGATTAAAGTTTCTTAATTTTGAATACTAACAAAGTTGTTCCATTCCTGTGTTTAAAATTTTTAAACGGACTCCAATTCTGTTTTCTCCGATTTTATATGTTATCAATTATATTGAAAACTTATGTTTTCTTAAATATAACATTTATTCAACTATCAATATTGATTTATGTTTATCGAGATTCAATTTCGGCAAAAGTTTGATTTTTAGTTGTTTTAAGCGAACTTCTACTTTGGTAAATACTC
Source organism: Cimex lectularius (assembly GCF_000648675.2). NCBI lineage: Eukaryota > Metazoa > Arthropoda > Insecta > Hemiptera > Cimicidae > Cimex > Cimex lectularius. Next base: position 112,696 of record NW_019392860.1, on the reverse strand, counting down.
TGATAATCAGCACATTTTATGATATCGGGTGATGATCAAAGTGTAGAAATTCTACCGCCAGAGATAAATTTTTGCACACTGGCTTGTGTACTTTCAATTATCAGTCTTCTGCATGCAACTTAACGTTTACATTGTCCAAATAAAATGAGAAGCACCGGTATATTTAATTGACTAACACAACTTGTAATTATTTTTTAAATAACAGCGGATTTAATTTAAATTTATATTTTGCGTTTTCAAAAAAATAACTTCTCTGGGTTGATAAGAAAATTTTAATTTCAAATTTATTGAGAACTAGTTCTTTTTCTCTCACACTTTTTTTTTTTTAACACTATGGTGCATTTTTCTAATCGATCAGACTATCCGACAATTGTAAAACTGCAAATTCCTAATCAGTCTTTACAGAGAAAATAGATCTCCATTTTCTCATCTTGGCTTCCATTTAAGAAAGTCTCCACTCGTCCAGTTACTTTATGAAATTCAATCGTTCTTCTACAAGTTCTTTGAATTTATTTTAGAAAGCTCCAGTAATAAAAAGCTTTGCATGGAAAAATGCGAGTAAAAAAATTGTGCACATAATCTCTCGAGTTTCAATTCAACATCAAGTCCTTAATTTAAAAAATGCACTTATAGTATAAAGGTTCTTCAATATTTTAAATTAAGAATGGATACTGTCCTAAGAAATATTTATACATAACAATGATCACAGAAATTAAAAAAATAAAATAAAACATGAGAATAAACAATGCACAATAAACTTTTACATTTGTTTTTGCACTACTTAAAGTTATGAATAAGGGAAAATTTTGAATTAAGAAGGATCAAATCCAACCATTTTGGTCTCAAATCAAATTTATGGATACATAATTTTTAAGAAAGAAAATATCTATATCACAAAAAATGGCTTTTAAGCCATGATCTTCCTTTATACTAAGAATAAGAATGAAAGGGCAAATTTGGCTTACATGATGAGCATGTACTGTAACATAATTGTGTTTTCACCAAAAGAAGGTAGACAACTGAGGTAGATGAAAACAAATTTAGCATATATATTTTAAACGTGTAACTATTCAAGTATATAACTATATTAAAATTAGATAAAAGCAATGAAAAGTATGAAATGTGCGTTAATGGTATGATTTAAACAATTTTTTTTTCTTCTTTTTAAAGAATAGACAAAGAGAATGGTCGGCGGCATGACCCACAAAATGAAAGAAACAAAGAAAGCTGGAAATTTATTCGATGGCCTTGCTCAGAAACTCGATAAACCGTTTCCCGTATTGCTCTGGATCACATGTTGAAATCCCGTCGACGTTAGCTCCGTACTTGACTGTTTTGGCTGCCTTTGCTGCTTGCTTTTTCACACCATAATGGGTCAGAACATCGATGAGTGCCAAGAAATAAATCTCTTTAACGGGAGCATCTGAGGAAAAAAAATGACTTTGAGGGTTGATCAATACAATTATTCAAAAATATTATCAAGCTACTACATATTATTATATATAGTTGAACTTCCCCGAGAAGACACTATGTTTATAGATTTTACATTGAAAATGTCTCTTATAAACGGACAACAGAAAGAAAAGCAACTCGAGATTCCACAAATGACAGTGTCTCCACAAATGAGATTCAACTTTACATAGAAATGATGAATAGTGGAGTGAGTGCGGTGTTCAATCCTTTTTAAAAAGATAGTTCCTACTCACAGTAAGGTAATAACACAAGTGAATATTATAATAGTAAATACTGTAAGGAATTAATTATAAATTAGTGATTAAAGATAAAAGATTAGAATAATATCTTAATAATAGATTATTAAATTACGATAAAAATAATAATTAAAATAATTAATTTAATTATTTGGATGTTTAATATTATTTATGTACATCTTTAAAATGGGAGGTAGATCAAAATCTATTATATTATTAATGCATTTATCTCCATGCTCAATTTTACGTTTTTTAATTTCTCTCCCTTTGTTAAAACTATGTAACACTGTTGTATTTAACTTACTGTGATTAGGAACTCTTTTTTAAAAAGGATGACTTTACATGTTGCTTGCAAGCAGTAATGTTTTATGGATTCTCAGACCCCGCACAACCTTAAAGAATGCCTTTGGTCAGTTCTCAGTTCAACTATTTTATTTATTTACTTATTTGTTTTTGTTAACTGTACATGTTTTATTAAAGTATTTAATAAAATTGTTTCTGACTGCCAAGGGAAGGGCTCCTATAATTTGAGTTTCCATTTTGGAAATTCATTTGACAGATTAAAAACAGTATAAATTATTATGCTTTAGACGCGTGGAAAAATCGAACAAAAGAAAAATCACTAAATTTGAAGCAACATTTGTTTAGATGCAACAATATTCAGGGTGTGGTGGCCAAAATTGGAATGACATAAGGACTTTCGGCAATACAATGTCATCCTTGAGTACCCAAAAAACAAAAAAATAGGGAATAATATAAGTATAATATAATATATAGTAATAATATAAATACAAGGAGATGCTAAAAAGTGGAGTGGAATTCCCTACAAAAATAGAGAATATAATTACGGATACTAAAACATCAGAATTTTAGATGTGCTCTTTACATTCATAAATTGGAAAGACAATAGTATGGTACCACATAATTAATCATACGTAGAATAAAATAATTAAGCCATTCCCTGTCTCTATATAAAGAGCATGTAGGCCACCTGATATGAGTTGTGCTTGAGCACAGCAGCGAGTAGTATCTAGGCCCTCTACGAATTTTAGATAAAACAGAGTTGTTTTATTGTATAAAACACTGACAGTTTTGTGTAGCGAGTTTTGAGAGTGAATGTATTTATTAGCATGAATGAATAGCGTGAGAGGGCCGATGGAAAATTGAGTGACCCATCAACCATAATGCACTTTCACCGAGTGAATGGTATGTAAGGCTTTTTGTGTTTCATATCTGAATATGAACAAATCGGAAGGGGTTTATTTCCTATTTGGTCAATGGAGATTAGAAGTGGGTTCTCTACAAAAATGTTAAACAATGAAAAACCATTTGTAAGAATAAAACACCACTGCCCGTGCCAAACGCAGGATTGTACCCTTGTAAGGATCCTATTGTCTATTTGGTGAGAATTAACCAAATAACCAAACTTTTTTATTTAATTTTAACGAGGGTTAAAAAAACAAAAAAACGCTAACCATCCTTAATCAAACTCTCACAGCTGAGCAGTGCTGAAGGAAAAACATCCAGCCCTGGTGAATAGGGCAACATTGTATTTCACCATGACAATACCAGGCCTCAGAGAGTAAAATCGCATTTAAGGTCGATTTATATTGAACGTGACGGGCATCTTACGGGACGTGTACAGAACAAGTCCCATAAGGCGTTTGTATTTACATTACACCGGGCTGCTTACGGCAGGGCAGTGGCTGGGATCTTCAAATCAATTTTTCATCAGTTTTACTAGCGTTCACGTCAAGAAGTGCTTTTTGTATGTGCGCGCGCGATAATAACATGAACTTTAACATAGTTGAATTAGCAGCTATTGCTGTAGCTCTTGATGAGAAAGAAGACGAAAAGACAAGAAGATGGGCTGTACATCCAGTATGGAAGAAAAGGGGATCCGAAGGTGAATTCGTTACCCTCTACAAGGAGTTGAACGATGACGAGGAAAAGTTTTTATGGCTATTTTAGAATGACTCATCAATGTTTTTCACTTCTGTTATGTGCTCAATACTGATGGGGGTGGACAATATGGCGGGAAGGGGAAAGAATCGTAGGCTGTGGCTGGCTCCGGGGCGCCGTACGGGGTTTAGCCCCGTGCTGCCCTAATGCGAACTCTCCTATTTGAAAACAATGAGATAATATGTTGACATGCCCCGTAAGACAGCCGTCCTGTACCCTGCACATTCTAATATAAATCTGCCTTTAGGCAGGCAATAGTTTCCCCATTGTCCATACCCTCCAGACCTTACCCCATCCAATTTTTATTTGTTCTGTTACCTAAACAAAATTAAAGAATTTTTAAATGAAAATGCTCTAAAAATTGAATCCCAGCCAAAGGAGGCTTTTTGCCATTTTTTAAATGTCGTGTAATCTATTTGATTCTCGGCAACGAATGAAATGGCCACGGAGAACTTTCCTGAAGATATACTTTCAGTTCAATTATTAAATCCATTCCAGTTCGTGGACTGATTGACCAAATAACATCCTTCAATCAATTAACATTTATGAAAGGTATTGATTGAGACAAAAATGGCAAAAAGGAGGGAAAATTCGAAAGGTAGGTTGAAGTGGGAAGTTAGTGTCCGAGCGGATTGAAATCACAATAGCTCAAGTGGTAGAGCAGCGACGTATTTAGCCAAAGGTCGTGGGTTCGAATCCCGCTCACGACACTGGCTTTTTTGTCTCAACCAATACCTTTCTTAACTGTTAATAAAATTTATATTTTGATAGTTAGATTTTTTTTCTGAAAACAAAAAAAGCACAAGTACACACCCAATAGCCTAATGTGCTGGACAAAAGCGTTAAGTACTTATCTTGGTCTTCCTTGCCAAAAAGGAGAAAAAGAGCCTGATGGCTGACTTCTCTTTGTCACAGTCTAATCTGCTTTGTAGTAGGTGATCATTAGTTTTTTATCCATTACTAGATCAGTAATGCAACCGTGAATTGAATGATGTTTGTTATAATGGTCTGTGCATGGTAAATAAGATTTCCTGTTTTTATCGGGTTTATTTTTAAGCTTTCATCTCCTATGAATTTACTATTTCAAGTAATGCCAACCTTGGAGATTTTATCTTTGTCTCCAGGATGTTGTCTTAAGGCCAGGTCGTCTACATATAGTGCAAACTTGCAATTTTGCTTGGCAGCAGGGTATTGAAGAATATTATTTTCTTTCCATAATTTTCCACTTATTCTCAGTTAGTCAGTCGTCAGATCATGATTATGACAAACCGATTCAGAGATGAGTGGGAAAAAACATTCTGTCAGAGAAAAGGTTGTAGTTGTAGAGAAAAGTTGTAAAGTCCATACGAAAGTTAAAATTAGTGTTCATGCACAGTTGTCCGTGTACATAGTATATTCGTTTTTTTTTTTTTTTTTTTTATAGCATTCACTTAATGTCATTAATGTAGTCATTTTTCTTTATTGTGGACCCTTCTAATAAGCAGACCAAATCCCATTACAGACTGTATTGAAAAATTACATTAATGTCAAAGCAGTCCAAGAACTTCATACAATATACACTGCACTCTGATATAATAATATTTAAAAAAAAAGTACTGACTTTCAGAGCTTGGTATGGCATAAATATCGAGTTCTGGGACAATCCCTTCATACTGGAGGCTTGGGGTACAACATAGTTGTAAGGGAGAATCAGGTGGTGTGCCACACCATCCACCTCCTCCCTCACTGTCTTCGTCCTCTTCACCGCCTCCTCCTCCGCCCTCGACGTCCTCAATGTCATAACCTTCAGATTCACCTCTGCTGCAGTCATGAATCCCGAGCAGGAGCGAGTAATCCATCAAGTTGAGTTTTGTCAGAAACTGTTGTCAAACAAAACATTAATTTTTAAAATGTTTAATGTATAAAATTGTTGTAACTTACATCAACATCGGCGTTTAATGTTTCTAATAGTTTTTCTTTGGCTTCTTCTCCTATGTAAATTTTAGTTCCCTCTTTCACGAAATCGTTGTCTTTGTAGGTTGGAAGATCTTTCTCACGTTCACGGTCTGAAGCTTCTCGGTCCACAGTAGAGCCTTTGAGATCAAACTTTCTGCAATTAAAAATATAATAAACATCCTCCTGGCAAATTTAGTTTTACGACAAACCTATGTGTAGCAAGATGATTGCTGAAGACATTTCTCATGGCTACCATATAATGTTCAACACCATCAACTGTCAATCTGTACATCCCGAGGTACTGAGGCAGCAGTGTTTTCCCATGCCTTTCAACAATATACTAAAAAACAAAACAAAAAAGATAATATTTTCAAGCCATAATGTACGTTTAATATAAACCATTAGAAGATTTTCTCACAGGGTGGTATTGTTTAAGAAATGAATGCATGCGTTCAACTTCCTCACTGGTAAGTGTCTTGATGACAAAAAGACGGTCGTATGAATGGTAGAACTTTGCCCCTGACTTCCCTGGATTATCCATGACAACAGGTTGTGACCTAACAGCATGAACATTTCAATTAAAACTTAAGTGATTCAAGGCAAATAAGTTTAGTGTTAAAAAAAATAACTTTTTAATTAATCAAAACCACAAAAATTTTAATATTACTACCACAAAAATTACAAGCATGAATTGAATCATAGGTGGGGAAACATAATGAACTGTCATTTGTATAAAATTACAAAGTTATCATTCCATTTCAAAGATTCTCTGCATTTTAACCTTTATGCTAAGATTTGTGGTTTTTTCACTAGCTCACTAAGTTCCTAGATCTATTCTTAGACCCCTCTTTAACAAATTACACTGTTTAATCATCTTTATATTTTGACTGGACATAATTAAAACGACAAAAAAAAAAAAAAATAGAAATTATAAATGATGGGGTGTGTGTGGAGTTCAATCCTTTTAAAAAATATGGTTCCTACTCAGATTAAGTTGTTTCGCAACAATCCAGATTTTGAGCCCTTTAGCTCATCGCCAGGTTGAAGGGTTTCCACAACACGTCTCTCGACATGAATTGCAGAAGTGAACCCGCTGATAACCCTGCCAACAATGCTCCAATGAGGAGCTGGGATTTTTATGGTGCTCAATTTGAACGTGCGAAAAGCGGGAATTATAACACAAATAACAATTGTAATAGTAAATACTGTAAGAAATTAATTGTAAATTAGTGATTAAAGATAAAAAATTTAAAAAATATATATAAATAAATAAAAATAAAAAATGAAATAATTAGAATAATACCTTAATATTACTAAATTATTATAAAACATAATTAATTAAGGTTTTTAGTTGAGATGAAAAAAAGTTAATGGCACGAGAGGGATTCGAACCCACGGCCTTCGGCTTGATACGCCACTGCTCTACCACCTGAGCTATCGTGGCCTCGATCCACTCGGCCATCAACACCCCATCTCAACCCCACCTTATGAGTTTCCCTCCTTTTGCAATTTTTCAAATGTCGTGTAATTGGTTTGGATTCTCGACGACAATTGAAATGGCGACGGAGAGCTTTAGTGAAGTGTACTTCATTTTAATCATTAAATTCACTAATTTTGTGGTCCGCTTGACCAATTAATACATTACAATTAATTAAGGTTTTTAGTTGAGATGAAAAAAAGTTAATGGCACGAGAGGGATTCGAACCCACGACCTTCGGCTTGATACGCCGCTGCTCTACCACCTGAGCTATCGTAACCTCGATCCACTCAGACATCAACTCCCCATCTCAACCCCACCTTATGAGTTTCCCTCCTTTTGCCATTTTTCAAATGTCGTAGAGCAGCATTAATTGTGACGCATTAATTGGTCAAGCGGACCACGAAATTAGTGAATTTAATACAACATAATAATAATTAGAATAATTAGTTTAATTATTTGGACGTTTAATATTATTTATATACATATTTAAAATAATACATAAATAAATAACATATAATAATAATAATATAACAGATTTTGATCTACCTCCCATTTCTAATTATTTCATTTTTATTTTTATTTATTTATAAATTTTTTTTATCTTTAATCACTAATTTACAATTAATTTCTTACAGTATTTACTATTACAATCGTTATTTGTGTTATAATTCCCGCTTTTCGCATGTTCAAATTGAGCACCATAAAAAACCCAGCTCCTCATTGGAACGTTGGCGGGGTTATCAGCGGGTTCACTTCTGCAATTCATGTCGAGAGACGTGTTTGCGGAAACCCTTCAATCTGATGATGAGCAAAAGGGCTCGAAATCCGGATTGTTGCGAAACAACTTAATGTGAGTAGGAACCATTTTTTTTTAAAGGATTGACAAAAACAGTGTTATGCAGTTTTGAAACTTCTTAAACATTACTATTCTTCTAGCCATTTCCAGATTTGGTCGATTCAAATAAGGGGCCTGAACTTAATCGACTTCCATGTGAAGACTTTTCTTAGCTAGATTCACACCAGGCAACTTGTAGAATCAACTTCACTTCCTAACACGTGGTCAGTACCCACGAAAAAAAATGAACACTTGTTCTGCAAAAAAAGAAACAAAAAAGGAGGAAACCCAGAAGAAAATCGTGGATTTATCTAGTGTTACAAAATTGGGATCGCTTTCTCACAACTACTTTCTTCCTTTTAATTTTGTCGCTATACTCCTCATTTATGTACCACGTCATGGGACTAATGAATTTCTTCAATGCTATTTCACATTGAAGTTTGCAAATGCAATGTTTTCTATGGTGAACTCAGCTAGGTGACTGGCATGAATGAGCAATGCTTTTTGTCTTTTGTGTGTAGTCAACCATTTGTGACTGCTGGCCACCTGCTTGGGCAGACAGTTGACTGTGTGTAAATGGGTGTTCCAAATCATTTTATACATGGCCACACTCCTTGACACCCGCCCATTCGGCTAGTTAAATCAACTAATTAATCACTGTCTGAAACAGGTCTTAGGCTAACTAAAGATTTTTGGATATTAGAGGGCTGGCTATTTATAATACTTAAGAAAATTCTAAGAGAATCAAATAAAGTATGACATCTGTAAAGCATGATAATCAAATGGTGCCCAATAATTATTGTTTCACAGGGAGAACCGTTCAGTATCTTATTGGGGCCAAGATCAGATTTGCCACAAAAAAATTCTTTCTGCACAATATTATTCAAAATGGTTCACATTTATCAGAATGAATTAGTAGTTAGTCTGTTGCAAACAATTCTTTTATAAATTTAATAAATCACTCACTGCGAAAGAACTTACCAATAGAACAGAAAATATATCAAACCACAAAAAAAGTTAAATTTGTGATAATATTCCACAATATAAAAATAAAAATTTTACAATTTTGCATGTCAGTTGCATCAAATTTTGTAGTATGTATTAGAAAAATAAAAATTCAAAGACCCCCATTTAGGGCGATAACTTATAGGGTCAGTACATCATCAATCATCAAAGCAAAAATAGAAAAGCGAAAAAATCATCAATCCTGCGTCATTTTTGTTTTAAACCCGAATTTTTTCTTTCCACTCTGTAAATGAAATACCTGCTCCGCTTTGGCAAATTCCTGAGGCTACGAGGTTCTGTCGGGCACCTCCGAAGATAAAACGATTTTTCTCTTTTGTAGTCGCTTTCAGAAAATCTATGCCAAGAAATTTCTGAGGCTTGGATTTTTTAATTTTTTTAATAAGGTTATTCATTTATTTAAAACAAATAGATAAACAATGATGTTAGGCCGAGGATGACAATTTACAAATTTCTAAGCAGAAGCATACATAAATGTACATAAAATCAATGTTTGCTTTCTCATATTCTAAACCTAATCCATTTATGGGGGAGTAAGCATAAACTGTAAGACTTTAATTGATTAACATGGATACAATTTGAGTACTTTTATTCAGGAAGGTTCAGAAATGTACACATGATTTTGAAGTAAATTAATTATCAATGGTTTTCACAATTTTTAATATGAAAAAGACACTATAAATATTAAACTATTATAGATTATTATGGTATTTTTAGACAATATCATTTTCTTGCATATTTTTAAAGAAAAAAAAAGTATGAGAAAGCATTCATTTTAAGTATTTATAACATAAATAGAGCTAAATAGAAGCTGTCAGTAATACATGAAATCAAGCAAATACTACTGATTGTTCTCTAAAAAGGCAGTTTCAGTTAATTGATTTTTTTTTTAAACTTTCACTAAAAGTTTTATAGTATATATAAATTATTAAAAAAAGTCACCTTGTCATTGATTCTTTAAAATCGAGATCATCGATTCCAAATCTCTCCCTCAAATTCCTGAAGACAAGCGGGCAGTACTCTTTGATTTTGAAATGACTCGGCATGTTTTCCCTGGGTGAAACAAATAAATTAATGGAACGCTTTAATTTTCAGACAAAATGAAAAAGCGCCTCCTTACTTGTTAAACAAGTGGTTGTCGACTTTGAGTTTAGAGTAAGCCCGGAAGTCATCAGGCAAAAGCATGACTGGTATTGTAACATGACTCAGTTCATTAATCTGAAACAGAAAAAAAGTGCTCAATTTATGAAAATTTAAAAAAAAATTAACAGATCAGATGCAACAATAACAGTAACAAGGGCTATAAAACATGTATGACATGTTCTCCTTTAAAAAAACTTTGGACATTGTACCAAAGACAAAAAGTACGAAGTACAAGAAAATAGAGGAAGGAAAATACGTAATGTGAAGTTAAATTACGTGAATAAAAAAGTGCTCAATTTATGGAGATTTTCTAAAAACATTTTTAAGAACTTAGATGCAACAATAACAATAACAAGGGAAAAAAACATGTACTGACATGTTCTCCTTTCAAAGAACTTTGAGAATTGTACCAAAGCCAAAAAGTTTCAAGTGCAGGAAAATATGGAAAAATGTGTAATGTGAAGTAAAAAGAAGTAAATAAAATAAAATGAACTCTTTATGGAGACAATTTTAAAATCATTTTACTAGATTAGATGCAACAATAACAGTAACAAAAACATGTATTGACATGTTCTCCTTTCAAAGAACTTTGGGGATTGAATCAAAGCCAAAAGTTACAAGTGAAGGAAAATATGTAATGTGAAGTAAAATGAAGTAAATGTAATAAAATAAGCTCAATTTATGAAAAAAAAATTAAAATAATTTTACTAGATTATACACAACAATAGGACTGAAAGACATGCCTGACACGTTCTCCTCTCAAAGAACTTTGGGAATCGTATCAAAGCCGAATAGTTTCAAGTGCAGGAAAATTTTGGAAAATGTGTAATGTAATATAAATGATAAACGATGGAGTGAGTATTTTGTTTAATCTGTTTAAAAAGATATGTAATGTGATGTAAAATAAAATTTGTTTAATACCTGTATGAAAAATAGTTTTACAATTGATAAAACAATGTATTATTGTACAATTAAAAATAAATAAAATTTAAAGTTCGATAAGTAAGTTTTTTAAGGAATACAACTCGGATTATCAGGCTTTCAATTATAAACGAAGGTCACAAATAACTTGAAATGAAATAAAAACACAAATATGGAGTATCGTACATGACAAATAAAACCTCTAACAAAACCTAATTAAGAAAAAAAATGTTCGAATCTCAGAGCCACAAATCCAGGAAACCAACCCCAAGATCAGGAAAATGTGCTCAATTTAAAATGAAGTAATGAAATAAATTCACTAATTTCGTAGTCCGCTTGACCAATTAAATTTAAGTAATGAAAATGAGTTCAATTTATGGAAAAAAATTAAATTTTTTTAATTAGATTAATTGCAACAATAACGCATTATGCAATAAGTTACAAGGGCTATACGATGTCATAATTGTCAACTTTGGTTACTGTTTGAAAGGCAAAAACTTTCAAGTGAAGGAAAATATGGGAAAATGCATAATTCAAAGTAAAATGATATAAATAAAAAAAGTGCTCAATTTATGGAAATTTTCTAAAAATATTTTTAAGAACTTACATGCAACAATAACATTAACAAGAAAAAAACATATTGTCATGTTCTCCTTTCAAAAAACCTTGGGAATTGTGTAAAATATGGAAAAATGTGTCATGCGAAATAAAATGAAGTAAATGAAATAAAATGAACTCAATTTATGGAGACAATTTTAAAATAATTTTACTAGATTATATGCAACAATATCACTAACGATGTACTGACATGTTCTCCTTTCAAAGAATTTTGGGAATTGAATGAAAGCAAAAAAATGTCAAGGGCAGGAAAATATAGAAAAATGTGTAATGTGAAGTAAAATGAACTCAATTTATGAAAAAATTTTAAAAATATTTGTAAGAACTTAGATACAACAATAAGTAACACGGGTTAAAAATCATGCTCTCCTTTCAAAGAACTTTGGGAATTATATGAAATATGAAAAAATGTGTAATGTGAAGTAAAAAGAAGTAAATAAAATAAAATGAACTCAATATATGTAAAAAATGTAAAATAATTTTACCAGATTATATGCAACAATATCAGTAACGATGGCTAAAAGACATCTACTGATACGTTCTCCTCTCAAAGAATTTTGGGAATTGTATGAAAGCCAAAAATTTTCATGTGCAGGAAAATATGGAAAAATGTGTAATGTAAGTAAAAAGAAGTAAATAAAATAAAATTAACTCAATATATGTAAAAAAATTTAAAACAATTTTACTAGATTATATGCAACAATATCAGTAATGATGGCTAAAAGACATGTACTGACACATTCTCCTTTCAAAGAATTTTGGGAATTGTATGAAAGCCAAATTGTTTCAAGTGCAGGAAAATATTGAAAACGTGTAATGTGAAGTAAAATGAAGTAAATATCAGTAACGATGGCTAAAAAACATGCACTGACATGTTCTCCTTACAAAGAACTTAGGGAATTGCATGAAAGCCAAATTGTTTCAATTGCAGGAAAATATGGAAAAATGTGTAATATGAAGTAAAATGAATTGAATGAAATAAAATGAACCCAATTTATGAAAAATTAAAAAAAAAAATATTTTAACAACTTATATACGACAATAAGTAACAAGGGTTAAAAATCATGTTCTCTTTTCAAAGAACTTTGGAAATTGTATCAAAGCCAAAAGTTTCAAGTACAGGAAAACTTTGTAAAATGAGTAATGTGATAGAAATGATAAACGGTGGAGTGAGCATGTTGTTTAATATGTTTAAAAATATGTGTAATGTGATGAAAAATGATTTATTTTCTGTCTGTAAGAAAAATAGTTTCACAATTGATAAAGCAACGCATTACAATAAAATTAAAATTAAATATGTAAAGTTCGATAAGTAAGTTTTTTTACTCGGATTATCAGGCTTTCAATTACAAACGAAGGTCATAAATAACTTGAAATGAGATAAAAACGCAAATATGGAGCATCGCACAAGGCAAATAGATCACAAAACGAAAGCGATAATTAAGGCGAATAAATTGAATTGACACGTATAAGATTGTCGATGGGTGAAAATAAGGCGAAAGGGTCTTCAAATAAAAGGAAATTTTAAAATAAAAAGAGCTTACGGTATGGTTAACGCCCCACATAAATACGGAGAGGATCGGCTCGTTGGCCCGAAATAATTTGACTTTCTGGTGTTTGACTCTGAAGTGTTTCTTCTTCAATTTGCTGAGACTGCCTTGAATAACGCTCATTTTGATGTTGGGCCGGTTTTGAAAAATGTCACGAGTCTCGAGTCGGATTCGTTCAAGAGTCTCTTTCGGCTCGGTTGGCTCTCAGCGATCCTCGGTGCGCCTGCCAGGGTCGAGTCCGCCCATATTCACTCGAATCGTTCGTTTCTCATCGGGCCGAAGCCGGAGGCGACCATTCCAAGCTGGGGAGCCGGTGAAAAGCCGCCTGGCTCGATCGCGGGTCCGAAATCTGGCTGAAAATCGAGAAAAATCACTTTCGAGACGCAATTGTGTGACGGCAGCCGAACCTCGGAGAATCTGTCAATAAAAACTGGAACCTCCCAGATACGAGAGATTTGGCTTTGCCTCACCTCAGCTCACTTGATACATCCTCGTCGAATTTCTCGAAAATGGACAGATTCCACTTTTACAACGACTCATGAGGACAAAAAGACGATATTCTCAAATACACCACATTCAAACGTCATTATTTTTAAAGCTATACACAATAATAAAACCGAAATAATTCGAAAATCGAAATCAGAACAATATTTATAGCGCGATGCAGCTAAAATTCAAAAAACAAAACAAAACGACTCGACATTCCAAAATATCACATCCGACAATACAAAAAAAAAACCACTACTTAAAACTTCTTAAAAACTAAACTAAAAACAAAAAGTACATTTTACAAACTATTCTTTTCTTGTGCTTCAAAATTAAAACTCCTTGAAAACTATACTAAAAACAAAAGAAGTACATTTTACAAACTATTCTCTTCTTGGGTTTCAAATTATCACATACGACAAAAAAAAAAAAAAAAAAAAAAAAAAAAAAAAAAAACCATAAAAGTACATTTTACAATCTATTCTTTTCCTGTGTTTCAAAACATCTCATTCGACTAACCAAAAAATTTACTAACTTAAAAATCCTTGAAAACTAAACTAAAAACCATAAAAGTACATTTTACAATCTATTCTTTTCCTGTGTTTCAAAACCACATCGGACAAACCAAAAGATTTACTAACTTAAAACTCCTTAAAAACTAAACTAAAAACCATAAAAGTACATTTTACAAACTATTTTTTTCCTGTTTCAAAACATCACATCCGACAAAACAAAAAAAATTAATAACTTAAAACTCCTTAAAAACTAAACTAAAAACAAAAGAAGTACATTTTACAAACTATTCTTTTCCTGTGTTTCAAAACATCTCATTCAACAAAACAAAAAATTTTCTAACTTAAAACTCCTTAAAAACTAAAATAAAAACCATAAAAGAACATTTTACAAACTATTTTTTTCCTGTTTCAAAACATCACATCCGACAAAACAAAAAAATTAATAACTTAAAACTCCTTAAAAACTAAACTAAAAACAAAAGAAGTATATTTTACAAACTATTATCTTCTTGTGTTTCAAAATATCACATCCGACAAAAAAAAAAAAATTATTTACTTAAATTTAAAAAAAAACTAAACATGAAAAAAAGTACATTTTCCAAACTACTCTCTTCCTGTATTTCAAAATATCACATACGAAAAAAATCCCATAAAACGAAAAAAATAACACAAAATTCCTTAAAATCTGAACTTAAGACAAAGTACATTTTACAAACTCCTCTCTTCCTGTGTTTCAAAATATCACATCCAACAAAAAAACTAACTTATAACGCCTTAAAAACTACTAAAAACAAAAGAAGTGCATTTTACAAACTATTCTCTTCTTGTGTCAAATTATCACATTCGACCAAAAAAAAAAAAAAAAAAAAAAAAAAAAAAAAAAAAAAAAAAAAAAAAAAAAAAAAAAACCTAACTTAAAACTCCTTAAAAACAACTAAAAACCATAAAAGTACGTTTTACAAACTATTTTTTTCCTGTTTCAAAATATCACATCCGACAAAAAAAAACTAAACTAAAAACAAAAAAGTACATTTTCCAAACTACTCTCTTCTTGTGTTTCAAAATATTGTATTTGAAAAAAAAATACTAATTTAAAACTAATTAAAAACTAAACTAAAAACAAAAAACGTACATTTTCCAAACTGGTCTTCTTGTTTCAAAATATCGTATTCGACAAAACAAAAAATTACTTACTTAAAACTTCTTAAAAACTAAACTGAAGACAAAAAGTACATTTTACAAACTGCTCTCTTCCTGTTTCAAAATATCGGGTTGTCCGGAAAATAATGCAGGATTTTAAGTTTTCATTAAAAAAAATCTATATAAAATATTCTGTTTACGTTTACAGGATTACTCATTNTATTTTGATTAAAGAACATTGCTTTAAAGTAACTAGTTTCTTTTTTTTTGTTTAATACCAAAATCCTGCATTATTTTCCGGACAACCCAATATTAAAAAAAAAAATGTTTTGATCACAGTTGAGCAAAGAGATATTGCTTGTAGGACCTTGAAGTATCATTAGCATAAATCTGAAATTGGGAATAATTAAGAATTAATGAAAGATCATTTAGAAACATGAAAAAAGTAAAGTATAAATGTAATTTTTTTTGTCTTTAGTTTAGTTTTTAAGGAGTTTTAAGTTAGTATTTTTTTAGTAGTATAGTAGTATTTTTAGTAGCATCGTATTTCAATATACTTTACTCTTTTTCATGTTTCTAAATGATCTTCCATTAGTAACTAATTTTGCCCAATTTCAGCTTTACATACTTATAGCCTTAGAGTTAAATATATTTAAAGTTAAATCATATAAATGTTCTCAATATCTATCAAATTTTCTTCGAAATTCCTCATCCAATCCACCAATCATGTCCCAAGCTTTCAACACTCTTCTAAAACTTTAGCCTTAACTCGATTATTTGGAGATGGTGAGGTGACGTTAGGTTTTAGAAAAACATTTTCTTTTTCATGCCTTTCATTTCAACCTTTGTGTGGTGATTAGTGACCATTAGTCGATGATTATTCGGATATCGTGAGATGCGGTCTGGTGTGATGTAGGTTTCAAAAAAACATTTTCTTTATCGTGCCATCGTTTCGATCTTTATTGAGATCATCTTCAAGGCCTGGGATTTATAAACATTGTTTAAATTTAACGAATACATGTATGATGTGGAAAAAAGTGAACAATGCAAAAAAATATTTTTTATATTTAATCAAAGTATTTCTACTCACTCAGTGTTTGTTTTCTGCGTAATTGTGCCATTCTTGCGTGTCGTGTGATCGAAACGTTGGCACGATAAAGAAAATGTTTTTCTGAAACCTACATCACACCAGACCACATTTCACGATTTCCGAATAATTAGTTTCGATCTTTATTGAGATCATCTTCTTTAGCCTTAACATTCAGAATTGCTGGGTTAAGACTATGGAATTTGCTTCCCTAGGAAGTATGTTCTGCTTCCTTTCTGTTTTGTTTTAGGTCCATACTCCATGACATCTGAATTATTAAAAATGACATGAATGATCTCCTTTTTTCCCCCTATTTCTTTTGTTTTTCCTTTTAACTTTTTTCTCTTTCTGTTTTTATTTCGTAATTGGTTTCATCATTCAATTATAAATGATTAATATTTTAAAAAATATATTGTTTTCATTATTGCTTTCTATATTTTATTATATGTTTGAACTCGAGTTCCTCACTGAAGATGGCGCAACGCCGAAACGCGTTTGAATAACTCATAAACCCGCGAGTGGAGACAGCAAAGGACCCAACGTGATTTCACCGGCTCACAGACCGAATCATCATCACCATCAAAATATTGTGCAATGTCGTCCGCCTGTCATTCAATAATATTGCACAATAAAACACCACGCTTTATATTTTTATTTTAAACTACGTCTGCAGATGATGAATGTGTAATTTTCGTAAAATCACAACCTGTAAATGTCCAAAACAGCTGACGAAAATGATCGGTAACGATGAAATTTAATTTGTTTAAATTTTTTATTTTGATCTTGAAAAGAATTTGATTTAATCGTCTTTGTACATATAATTTTTAAAAAAATCTAGTTCCGTTTTTAGCGTGCTTTGGGATGTCCCGATTTGTTTTTCTGATCCCAAAGAACATAATCTCTGCTTTTTGATCGTTTCTGCCTCAGTTTTTTCTAATTTGTAAGGGGGCTATTGGATGAGAAATGACCAGTATAAAGGCCTATTTTCCTTAATAATTGCCTGCTGGAAGAGATTTTGTTTCTTTGTTGAGATATTAAATTAACTAATTAATGAGTTAATTTATCAAATGTTTGGACGTTTCTTTTTTCCATCCATTTCGCTTTTTATTTGCTTTGGGGTGTGCTAATTACAGTTCTGGACCAAAGCGTGTGACTGTTGCTTCTGTTTTTGCTAGTTTGTCAGCTTTTTTTTTTTTTTTAGATCCATCTGTTTAACCTAATATTAGCTTTTTTGAAGGGCTTTCAAAATTTTCTTTTTATATTAGGCATTAGTATCTCCTTTCCAACATAGCTGGACTATTTCTGGGCTAATGTTTGAAGTCACATTGTACATTTTTTGACATCTCAGTTTGTTCATGACTTAGTTGACACACATCTCAATTTTTTCCAATTTATTAAAGTGGTAATTAAATGGTCAATGACCAGTACAAAGACCTAATTTTGCCTTAATGCCTGCCTCCTGGAAGAGAGAGTTTTGTTTTCTTAGTTGAGATATTGGATTTTTCAATTGTTTTACATCTGGTTAGTTTATTCAATGTTTAGTCATTTCTTTCTCCATCCATGTCACTTTTTACATGATTTGGCGCATGCCATTTTGCAGTTCTGGACAGTGACTGTTGCTCCTGTTTTTTTGCTAGTCCGTCAGCCTGTTTTTAGCCTCGTGTACTGTCACTGATATCAGAGTTACTTGATTACATTTTCCCAGGTGCTAGAAATATGTTAGGCTTTTACTTGCTTTTAATTGAAGGTGGAATTTAAGGCCTAAGGCCTTCATGCTGCTTGGCTATCTGAAAATTAAAAAAAAAAGTTTTAATCCTTTTTTAAGTACGTCTTGTTCACAGAGTTCTATTACATGGATTTCAGTTTGGAAAATTAATGGTGTGGGGCCTAAAGGTGCTAGGTCAACATTTGGGCCTTTGATTCCTTTTCCCACTCACGTGTTCCATTTTAGATCCATCTATGTACCATAATAAAGCCCCTCTATTAGTTTTTAACGTTTTTATCCTTCCTAACATGTTTTATTGCTATTTTTAATTGGAAAGATCTGCCAAAGTTTCCTTTTAATATCTCAAAGCATTAGTGTTGCCTTTCCAAAACGGCTGGACCTTTTCTGGACTAATGCTTTGCAGTCATATAGGACGATGTATCTACTATTTCATGACTGAGTCGACAATTTTCCGTCTTAATTTTTTCCATCATATTGAGGTTGCATGGGCATGGCCTATATAAAGCCTTAGTATTTTCTTTTTTTCTTACCTGCTAGGACAATTAGATTTTTTCCTGGTTGAAATGTTGAGAAACTTCGATTGTTTTTCACTTGGTGAATTCATCCAGTTCAGTTCCGATTCAACATTATTATGTTGTTCCATTTGTAGCATGCTTTGGCATGCGCCGATTTGCTGTTTTTGTTCAAAGGGTGATAGGTATGTTCCAGCCTTTGCTAAATTGTCAGCCTGTTTGTTGCCTTAAATCGTGTCCTGGTAGCCACATCAGAGTTACCTGATTACGTTTTCTCAGGAATTGGTGGCTGTTAAGCATTCCCAGACCAGCGTAGAATTGAAGGTGGAGGAGTCTAAGGCTTTCAGTGATGCTTTGCTATCTGAGAATCTCTTCTTAAATATTTCTTGTCTAACAGAATTCAACTGCATGGATCTCAGCTTGTAAAATTGATGGTATGGGGTCTAGAGGTCAATTAAATTTTGAAGCCTGCTCCAACTCCTTGTTCCATCCGTGTAACCCTGTAAGATGCTCTACTAGTTTCAAGGGTTTTCAAAATCTCTTATTTTTATTTTGTAGGTGCGTCAAAATTTTCTTTCAAGGATTCCTCTGTTTTATAGAACAGGCAGTATTAATTACAGTCGTTCACGAACTGTATTATATACTAGCCTGCAGTTTTTTAAAATTTTATTTTACATTTAGGTTTTAAAAGCAAATTGTCACCTACTTATTTTAGTTTTCTTAATATACTTTTATGTAAAGACATTCATTGGGCTTTGTGATCTCAAAAGTATATGCATATATATTTTGTTGAATTAGAGTAGAAAGATTAGAAAATGTTTTACTAATCTATTGTACATCGTGTCATTGATTTGTTATTTATTGAATCGCAAAAGGCAATGGAGCTCTGTAACCTTCAAGAGTCGTTTATACTTTTTTATTATTTAAAGGTCATTAAAAATTAGCAGGGGGTTGAACAAAAATGCTGCCTGTATTAGTTCAATTGAGCTGTAAATCAGTGTTTTGTGAAATTTTTTTGATGGTAAATGTAGCCATAGCCAGTAAAATCTCTTGAATATTCTATCTTTGGGCTATTTAACTTCCTTTTTCATTTTCTGTTGGATTATTTTTGTATTGCAAGGCGTATGTACTAACACACACATGACATACAAATAATAGACCTTTTTGAAGTTTAATTAAACTTTTTCCAGATTTTTATATACCAAATTAAACTATACCCAAGTCAATTTCATTATTTTTGAAGTAAACAGCATTTTATTATTTATTATTGTTTTATTCAACTATATACCAACAAGATATTTTTTTCATGTTTAGGTATATGCAAGTTATATCTACTATAATATTTTAATTTTTTACAAGCCGAATGACCCGGTAATTTGCTCCTGTTCTCAATAACCTTCTGTGAAATTTAAAAATGAATTTAAACAAATTTAAGTTTGTAATTTTTGGTATTCATTTCAGTTGTGCTGTAAAGGCTAAAAAATGCTACTACCAAATAAAGGAAGTAAAGGTATTCAATGGATAAACACAAAAAACTATAAAACTATCCCGTCCTT
Source organism: Cimex lectularius (assembly GCF_000648675.2). NCBI lineage: Eukaryota > Metazoa > Arthropoda > Insecta > Hemiptera > Cimicidae > Cimex > Cimex lectularius. Next base: position 92,498 of record NW_019392860.1, on the reverse strand, counting down.
TCCTAGGAGAAAATGAAGATAGAGCCAAATTACCACATGTTTATCTAGTTCTCGAGAATGAGCTTCACTTTGGTATTGGGTTTGATGGATTGATGGACCACTCATTCAAACGTTTTGGTATCTTTAACAGGAACTTTGAACATATTCCCTTTTTTATGTTGGTATTTTTTTCCATTTTACTTTCCTTTATGGTTAATTTTTATCAACTTATCTTTTTATGTCTATTTAGAAAGTGTAGTTTGTTTTTTATAAATACACTTTATACTTTTGCCAATATTTTGGGATCTTTTTTGTGTAAATAAATAAATGAAATTAAAAAATAAATAAATATAAAATATAAATAATAATAATAATAATTTTTTAGTGAGTGGTATAGTCAAATGAAGATTAACAAAATATTATCGAGAAAAAAAATCTTTAAATTTCATTCTTTCTGAACATATGATTAATTTAAATATTAATTATATTTTGTTTAACAGTTGGTACTATATTGTATATACAAACTACTATTGCTGGCTAATATGTAAAGCATAATGACATTAAAAATAAATTAATTAAACATAATAAATATATAATTTTTTTTTTAAATGGCTGATTTGGTCAAATGAAGGGAAACAAAATGCTACCATGAAATGAACAAATGACAAAATGTATGCATTTGTTTAACAATTGGTTTCCAAGGGAACTAATATTGCATTTGATAAAAGCTAAACAGCGTTAATTGTGTTTGTTTGTTCAGTTGATATTAAAACAGCAGGCCAAATGAATAATCTCAATGGAAGGTATAACAATAAATTATATCCTACATCAGGTAATATTACATCACATTTACCTTTTTATGATAAGCATTATAGAGCAAGAGTAAACAAAATTCCTAGTAAAAAAAGTAATCAGACAGACTTAAATATTTATTCGAAAAGTTTTGATGAAAGCCCATTATTTTTGAAAGCCTCCTCTAAAAACAAACCTAGTTTAAATTTAAAAGATAACAAATTTGAGTGTTGCAAAATTACAACAGAGACATTTGGGAAGAGATCTGATACAGATGAGAAGAAACAGGTAAAGAAACAATCTCAGCGATATCACTCCGACAAATCTGATGGACACAGAAACTTGGATAGAATGGACGATGGGAACAACATAAATCATTACACCGAGGAACAGGTATATTTACAACAAATTCAAGGGAAATTAGAAACAACATTTTCATTACTAGGCAATGTTCAATCAGGATCTTACAAATTTCAAAATGCTACGTTGAAAGTATCTAAACGCAAAATTGACAGTAGCAAATTTGAAAATCACATTCAACAATCGCATAAAGGAGATGAAGAGCGTAGGCAGATAATAGCGCAGACCAAAACAAATGTCAGCAGTAAAAAGGAATGTGCATTAAATGTTACAAAACCAAGATCTGTAGCTAATGAAAAGAATTCTTACTTGAGCGCAATAAACATATTGAAGAAGGAAGAAGATCAAATCAAAAGAGATTTGTTGCAACAAATAGACACATGCGATGTTGCATTTTATTCTGATAGTTCAATCCTTGAGAATTCAGACAGTGAAGAAAGAATGTCTACCTTAAGCATATTTTGTGAATCGACTGGAACATCTGAAGGTGGGGACCTTTCATCAGAATCACTAGGTACTGTTCAGGATAATAAAAGAGATGAAAGTAGAACATGTGCACCTTCCTTCCACTTCAATAATTCAGGAGTAACTACTGATTTTAAGGAACACGATATCAATCAAGCCAGGACAAAAACCGTTTTGGATGCTGACATATCACTTCCTCCTGTATCATCTTTTGGTGAATATACAATTAAACAAGAAGAGAAATCATATTTGTACATGAAAGAGGTAAATTACAAACACAAATGCATTCATTGGCTTGAAATGAATGAAGAACATCAAGAAAACATTAATAGGCTGCACACGTCCTCTGCTCCAATATTTCAAGCTACAAATAATGATATAAGTGATCTTGCCAATGAGAAAATAAATAAAGAAAAAAATTCTCAATACAAGGATTGCAACTTAAATGATGATAAACCAAAAGTTAGAGTTATTCTGAAAAATCATCCTAGTAATTTGGTTTACAATATTAAAATTCAAGCTACAAAACCGCACAAAACAACAGAAAATTCGTTGTGTGAAAATGTGAAAATGCCAGTTGACCCTATTGGAATTTCAAATAATGAAAAATTAGGCAAACTTACTAAAGAACAGTGTGTATCAACAAATAATTCACAAACAGCAACAAACAAAATTCTTAAATTACAATGCAATACGGTCGTTCATGTAGATATAAAAGGAGGGCGAACACGATTATTGCCAAAAACTGCTATAAGAAATATGTATAAAAAGTATAGGAATTTTAAGAATTTGGCAGAAATACAAAAGAAGAGAGTTTGCATTGAAAGGAGTGTTGCAAAGGTAGATGATTATTCCTACAGCAACCGAAAGTGTAAATGCCAGCAATCTAATATAACATTGGAACAAATCATACAGACTGAACAAGCTACTATTATAATTAAAGAACAACAAACTCAGACAGAAAAAACAGTACTGTGTAGCAGCGAACGGATGGTTCAAACTGAACATAGCGTAATAGCAATTAGTATAAAACAGTATACACAGACCACACAGACAGATAAAATAACTTTGTTTAGGAGTGAACAAATGATTCAAACTACTGTTATTACAAAACAACAAACAACACAGACAGATGAAATAGCAGTTATTAACAGTGAAAAAATGGTCCAAACTGCTATTAGTTCCAAACAAGAAAGAACACAAACAGATAAAATAGCTTTGTTTGCTAGTGAGCACTCAGTTCAAACAGATCAAACTGTAATTTTTTTAAAAAGTGAAATTACACAGACAGATGTAATCAAACCTGCATCTCTCAATGAACACGCGACACAGACTAAATCAACAGTTTTTAACTACAAAGAAAAAACGATCCAGACTGAACCCAATTCTGCACGGATTAATGAAAAGCTCATCCAAACTGAGCACACACTAATTATCCCTAATTACAGTGTTAGCGAGAAAATGATACAGACAGAAAAAGTAGCAATGAGAGTCTGTAAACGATATGTACAAACGGACAGAATCATTCAGAGCACATGTGAACTAAGTATACAAACTGACCAAACCTCTATGATTTCAAAAGAGCAAATCACACAAACCGAGGAAGTTGAGATCTGTGAAATAAAAGAACTGAAACAAACTGAAGACAATGGGAATCAAAACCATGTTCAAGCAGAGGAAAGTTCAATTACACAATGTACACAAATCTGTCCGGATGATAAATTCATTTTTGATCTAGAAGAGCAAATTAAAATTGAGATAAAAAATGTGGATACAAATTTGACAATTCCTGAGAACTTACCCACAGAAAACAAAAGGGCCGACATGAAAATTTGCCAAAAAGACTTTGCAACATTGTCTGATGAGAACGATGACTGTGATATGACTGACTGTTCTTTTCCGTTGCAGCGTAAAACTGAATTAAGTAAAATAGAAAATTGGAACACCAGTGTTACACAAGCAGAAAAACATCCTTATTGCCATGAAGAAAAGGAAGCAAAGCCCAATTACACAATTCAGAACGTGGATAACACTGATAATGCAGTTCCACAAGAAACATTGTCCTGGTGTAATGTCCACGAAGTGGTAAAAGAAGGTAAAGAAGTTTTGCAATTACAGAAATTGACAGAGGAACAACATAACTTGCAATCACATTTGGTGCAGATACAGTCCACACACATTCCAAATACCAATCAAAATCCACCCATAGAGTACACAATCAAAAATTACACAAATGCAGAGAGGAGCTTGAATGGAAATAAACCATCTGAATTAAACTCGGTCCATATGTATATGAGTTCTATGGAGGATTTACTAAGTCTATCAGAAAACTTGGAAACAAGAGAAGAAAATAATATTCATCCTGAGTTCTCCTCTTTGATGATGAATTGCACTGCAAATACTGATGAAGATCTCGTTGTAGGGTGTGTACCCAGGAATGTCACAAATAGTAAGGAAGGAACGCTCCTGATGGCAAATGACCCGTCTCTATTAAACTACTTTGATACGTACGGGAGCACATCAGAGGTCTTGGAATTGGAAGTGGAAAAAACAGAAGAGGTTAATAATATTCAATGCACTTTCTTTTCTCTGATAGAATCAATGAAAAAAGGCCCATCACAACTTGCAGAAACTGAGCCTGAAGAAAATGCCTTATTGTATAGTTGTGAACCGAATATTGATCAGAATTTAACCAGTGAGTGTGTAAGTTTAGAATGGAGGTTGAAAGCAAATGAACCCTCTCAATTAAACTCCATACTTACGAATAAAGGCCAGACCCTTGCTGTGACTGAAGAAGAAAAGAATACTTTACAATATAATTACATTCCAAGTGCTGATCACGATCCTGCCATAGAGTGTGTTTTTAAAAGTGATATAAATACAGAGAGAAACATGAATACAAGTGACTCTTCCGACCTTAACTCCTCTGTTACTAGTATTAGTTCTATGGAGGACGTACAGAGCCTATCAGACAACCTGGACACAAGAGAAGCAGTCAATAATATACAAACTGCATTCCCGTCGCTGATAGACTCGATGGATTATGTTCCAAATACCAATCTAGACCCATCCACAGATTGTATAACCAGCAATGACATAAACAGAGAAACGTTCCCGAAAGCATATGACTCATCTGGATTACATTCCTTCAATATGAATGCCAGCACTTCACAAACTTTAGAATGTAAACATAGTCCACAGGAAGACATAGAAATAGCAGAAGAAATCAATAATGTAAAAAGTGCTTTCTCTTCTAGAATATGTTCCATGGAAAAAGGACAAGCACAAGATGTAGTTACGGAACCAGAAAAATATACTTTACCGTCTAATTACATTTCGAGTACCAATCTAGATCCAACCTTAGAAACACGTCAATTGTCTCAATCAAACCTCTCACATGTGACCCCTCTGGAGAGCTTAGAGACTAAATACAGCCCTTCAGAAAACTTGGAAAAAAAGGAAGAAGCCAATAATGTAGAAAATGCATTCCTATCTTGGATAAGCTCTACGAACAAAGGCCATACACTATTTGCAGATACAGAAGAAGAACAAAATAATTTATTGTATAATTCCACTCCATATGCTGATCAATATCCTGCTATAGAGGATGTAATCAACAATGCTACAAATGGAGAAAAGTGTTTGAAATCTACAGAGGATTTAGATTTGGAAATAAAAGAAGCAGTCAGTAATATGCATACTGCTTTCTCTTCCTTGATGGACTTAATGAATTGTACTGCAAATACCGATGAAGATCCTGTCATAGAGTGTGTACCCAAGAATGTCACAAATAATAAGGAAGGAACGCTCCTGAAGGCAAATGACCCGTCTCTATTAAAATACTTTGATACGTACGGGAGCACGTCAGAGGACTTGGAATTGGAAGTGGAAAAAACAGAAGAGGTTAATAATATTCAATGCACTTTCTTCTCTCTGATAGAATCAATGAAAAAAGGCCCATCACAACTTGCAGAAACTGAACCTGAAGAAAATGCCTTAATGTATAGTTGTGAACCGAATATTGATGAAAAGTCAACCAGTGAGTGTGTAACTAAAAGTTATGCAAGTGTAGAACAGAGCTTGAATGCAAATGAACCCTCTCCATTAATCTCCTTACTTATGAATAACAGCCAGACGCTTGCTGTTACAGAAGAAGAAAATAGAACTTCACAATTTAATCACATTCCAAGTGCTGATCATGATCCTGCCAGAGAGTGTGTTTTTAAAAGTGATCTAAACACAGAGAGAAACATGAATACAAGTGACTCATCTGAACTTAACTCCTCCCTTACTGGTCTTAATTCTATGGAGGACTTACAGAGTATAACAGACAATCTGGACACGAGAGAAGCAGTCAATAATATACAAACTGCATTCTCGTCGCTGATAGACTCGATGGGTTATGTCCCAAGTCCTGATCAAGATCCAGTGATAGAATGTATAACCAGCACTGACATAAATAAAGGAACAATCGTGAAGGCAAATGACCCATCCCTTCTGAAATACTTCGATACGTATGGAAGCACGTCGGAGGAAGATTTGGACTTGGAAGTGGAAAAAACCGAAGAGGTCAGTAATATACAATGCGCTTTCTTTTCGTTGATAGACTCCATGAAAAAAGGCCAAGCACAACCTCAACCACCTAACTTGAAAAAATGTGATGATGATATAGTCTTAGAACAAATTAGTGAAAAAGATGTTCCACAATTTCTGAAACTGGCAGATGAAGGACACAATTTCCAGACTAATGAAATGCCAATTGGAAAACCTGATGCTGAAATTAAGAACAGACAAAATAAATGTAAGAAATGCATTTTTTATTATTTTTAAACTGTTTTAAATAACTTAAAATACTGTATATTTCAAAATAGTGTAACGATAATATTCCAGATTTCAACAATATTATGATTTTTTCTTATTAATCATTTGCATTAATTTATTATTAAGCATTACATTAGTAAACGAATAAATTGTAATGTAAATTTATCATTCATATATAATTGAAACTTAAACAAATAATCCATTTCAGATTCTCGGCCATGTTCAGTAATATTAGGTTTAAAATATAAGCCATTATTACCCAGACAATTAAGAAATAGGAAGAGAAAAAGAGAACATGTGCAAAAGCAGGAAATTTCCGTTGAATGTTTAAGGTTAGATTCCATGAGTACCCCAGTTAGCGATATTGACAGGAACAATCCAGAAGGAAACCAAAGTTCAGAAATGAAAATATCTAATGAGAAAAATTGCAATGATATAAATAGCTATTCAGTTCCATTCCTATCTATTGAAGAATCAAATAAACCAGATAAACTGGAGAACTGTGTTATGCAATCTGAACACCAGGTTTCTGATAGCTACCAAGAATCAGTAACTCAGGAGAACTATACGCCAAAACAAACTGATATACATGGGGTGGCACAAGATCATATATTTCAACCTACAGATGAACAGAATAAAACAGATAATTTGGACAACAGCCATAATATGCATTGTGACGAGCCTTCTATTATCCAAAAAGATTCAGCAGCAACGCTGCAGAACCGTACTCTAACAGAGAGAAATAAATGTGACGGATATGGGGAGGCACAAGTTCATACATTGCAACCTATGGTTGATCTGAATAAAACAGATAATTTGGACAAAAGCCAAATGCATTCTGAAGAGGCCTCCATCATCCAAGAAGATACAGCAGCAACTCAGCAGAACGATACTCTAACAGAGAGAAATAAATGTGACGAATATGTGGTGACACAGCAGAAGTCTAATGATATACAAGCTTTGACAGCAATGAAGGACAGACGAATAAAATGTAAGGAATTTTTTTTTTCTTTTCGAACTACATTACTATTTAAGAAAATATGAGACTATTTTTACATTTGACATTTTTGCCTGCTAATTACTTAAATTAAGGTGCTACATATTTGATGGTGTAATTAATTTCTTTCTTCAATTTAAACCTATCATGAAGTAAATAGTCTATTTTAAAATTCAAAACTGTGTCCCTTATATGCATCATAATTTAAGGAATATATTTAGTTTAAAAAAATATGCAAAAACAAAAATTTGATTTTTTTTTCTCCAGCAATAATGTCATGTTGTATTCTTGTTTAACAATTGAGGTTCTAAGTTTGAGGATATTTTTTACAGCATGTTCACGTAAATTCACATCACTTGTTGTCAATTCACACCTTACGTTTTTTTGCATAATTTTATATTTTGTTTCAGATTATAAACCATTAAAATGCAGGCCAGCTTCATCAAACGGGACCAAACAGATATCGAACCCTGAGCATTTGACAACGAAGTATGCTGTAGATTGTCCCAAGAATTTAAAAGAACCTTTACAACATAAACGAACTAGAAGATCATCTAGCTCTCTACCACCTCCAGAAGAAACAAAATGTAATATAAACGTGTGGGATTATAGCACAAGATCACCCTTCAAAGTGACATTTAATGGAGATTACTCGGAGAATTTATTAGACTCAGAAGACACTCAGGACAAGAAAGCTGACAATGATTGGGTAAGAAAATTTCCAAAATCTGAAGAATACAAATGTCTTGAAGATACAGGGGATTATGTGTCACCAAGGAATAGTACCAATGAAAGTAGTGACGCAGAATCAATTTTTAATATTCCAAGTAAAAGATCGGCTAGTGGCACCTCTTCAGGAACATGTATGTCAAAATCTTCATTGGACAATAAAAGTGGCTCACCCACCAAGATAGTTAGGAATAAATTAAATGCTAACACAGTCACTACACCACCACCACACATAGATTCTAACATTAAACCAAAGTCAAGGGGAAAGAAAAAATTGGTAAATAAGGCACACAATGATATTGATACCAATCAATTATCAGCCAACATTCAGCCGGAAACAAATCCTACTAACAGAGATAACACAGAATTTAAGGATGGACAAAAACATATAAAAGATGGTAAGATAAAAGAGTTCAAAAAGTTTAAGACGTTTAAATCATAAATGTACACAGATATTTTGCTCATATAGTGTCTTAAAACTTTCCCCATGTTATTTTCACATCATCTCATTAATACGGTTTTTGATTAGATGATCCATGATTCATATAGATATGAGTGGCAATAAAATTCTTTAGCGGTAAACTTTTTTCTTTGTCAATGATGTCCTATTTCAACTTTCACTTGTCACAGATTTGAATTTTATGAGTTACATCTTTTTTATGTTGATTGTTTGTAAAAGTGTTTTGCAATTGGCATTTTAATTTTAAGAGATATATTTTTACATGATATTCACATATATACATGTTATATATTACTTAATTTTCTCAATTCACAACCTAATGATTTTTTTGCATAATGTTATATTTCAATTTTAGATCATAGGCCACGTTTAAAACCATTAAAATGCAGATCAGCCCCATCAAACATAACCAGGCAGAATTCAAATACAGAGCACCTGACAACAAAGTCTGGTTTAGATAGTCATAAGAATGGAAATGCACCTGTAACGAAGCGAAATAGAAAATCGTCCAGCTCTTTGCCACCACATTCAGAGGAAACGAGTAAGATAAATGTGTGGGACTATTCCATGAGATCACCCTTCAAAGTGACATTTAATGGAGATTACAAGGACAATTTATTAAACTCAGAAGATACACAGGACAAAAAAGGTGATAATGATTGGGTGAGAAAATTACCCAAATCTGAAGAATACAAATGTCTTGAAGATACTGGGGATTATGAGACACCAAAGAACAGTACTAATGAAAGTAGCGACTCCTCAGAAACTTCTACGGCAGAATCTTCTTTAGATGATGGGTGTGATTCAAGAATGAAGAAAGCCACTGCACAATTAATGATCTGTGACCAAAATGCTATGCAAGTTGAAAAACCTCAGTCTCGGCAGAATAGAGTTAAAAGAGATAACACACATATTAAGAATGGACAAAAACATAAGAGAGATGGTAAGCTAAAATTTTTCAAAACTGAAAATTCTTATTTGAAAGAAAAAAAAAAGATTACAGTTATATTGATATAATTACATCCTAAAGTTGGTTATTTTGTTAAGGGTGAAAATATAAAGAAGTACTTTTTTTTCTTATTTGCTAAAATACTAAAGTTTTTGAAAAAGAAAAAAGTATTAGTGTGGTTATTTGTATTGGGATTAAATTTAATCTGCACCACCCATATTCAGTGTTAAGACAATTTTGTACATAAATTGACATCAAACTTTCTTGTTGTTATATTCATGAAGCCATCTCTGTGTATTTAGAAAAAATCACCATTTTTTTATTGCTTTCACTTAGAAAACCTGTGATATGAGGTTCACACCTAGACAGCCAACTTTTTTTTGGCTACATTGCGAAATATTCTAATTCAACTTTCACTTTTTATGGATTTGTAAGACATGTGGCGAAAATCCCCATCCACCTTAAAATGTTGTTTATAAGTTAAAGAGGAAATTAGTTTAATATTTTATGCAGGATATTATGATATCACTTTCTGCTCCCAATTATGTTTTCATAACTTTTTTTTGCATAATGCTATATTTTGTTTTTCAGTGCCATTGAGCCAGAATTCAAATACTGAGCACTTGACGACAACGACAGGTTTAGATTGTCATAAGAACGTAAAAGGGCCTTTAAAGAAACAAACTCAAAAATCATCTAGTTCTTTGCAGCCTTCAACAGAATATTCTATAAATGTGTGGGACTACTTCCCAAAATCACCCTTCAAAGTGACCTTATCAAAGTCAGATACACAGGACAAGAAAGAGGACAATGATTGGGTGAGAAAATTCCCAAAGTCCGAAGAATACAAATGTTTAGAAGATACTGGGGATTATGAATCGCCAATGACAGACACTGATGAACACAGTGATACAGAATCATCTCTTCTAAACATTCCACGTTTACATTCGGCCAGTGATTCCTCAGAATCTTGTACGACGGAATCTTCATCAAATCATAAATCTGGCTCACCGACTAAGTCGAAAGGAAAATTATCTGACACGTCGACAACTCCACTGCCAGCAAGTCAAACACACGTGATACAAGCTTGGCTTGATAATGGAACAAACATTAAAACAAAATCCCGACGAAAGAAAAAGTTGGTAAAACAGGATGAGTCCATAAAAGTTTCAACAGACAATGAGTCGAAAACTGTTGATAACATGATAATTGACGAATTTATTTCACCTGATTTTGACACTAAATTGATTCGTGTTAAGCCTTGCCGTAGCGACATTAGTGAGAACAAACACTATGACCATTCACATATCTTTACAACACATCCATTAACAAATACATCAACAAATGTAAGCGCACGAATAGGATATTCCTCAGCTAAAGAAGCGGCTCAATACGTGGGTGATTTATGCATTGAGGATGTAACATCATTCGAGGCATCTGGTACTACATTTGTAGATTTAAAACGTAGACCCACACATGTAGAAAAAAGGGAACATAACAGTTTTACACAGCAGGATGATGGTAAACAAGAATTAACACGAGGAAATGGGGTTTCTTTGTCAACGTTTCAAAATACTGTGAAAGTAAAGACATTAAGTCCACTGAATAATATCGGACCAAACTATTATAATAAAATTCAAGATAAAACAGTTATTATGTCACGACATGTTAGAAGACCAATTAGCAAACAGAGAAATGTGGAAAGCTCGGTGAGAAAAAATGTTTCGGTACAAAACGATGCGGAAAGGAATGTTGAAACAAGTAAGGAAAATTGAAGACATCATCATTCTCTAAATTAATTGTCAACAATAAACTTACTTTGAAACATTTAAAATTGTACTTTACTGATCTATAGTTGTACATGAGAGTTGAAAATTGAACTTTACATTATATTGATGTAAATGTATGGGTGATAGTAACATGACAAAATAACACACAGGCCAACCAGTAAAAATGTAAAAGTGTTCTAACACATCTGATAAATTGTTATCTTCTTTTCTTTCAAATTGAGGCTGTAAATGACAAAAGCCAAGTTCAAAACTTAGTTCAACCTTCATTTAACAGGTGTGTTATGACCTTTCACCATCTTTGCTGGTTGGCTTGTTTACAATGAAACAAAATATCATGAAAAAATACTTTAAATTTCATCTTTGTGAACATTGGTCAGGAGAGGGGGAAAATGTAGTTTAACGCTGCTTATGTAGTTTCTAAGAATACTGCCTACATGTGTCTACATACGTGGGAAGAATAACTTATGTACTTTACCACGATTTGAAAATAATAATTTGACAACTCCTCGCTACTCAAGTTAGAACTTCCATGAAGGTTTAAATCATTTACAATTAACATCAGTATTCATTAAGGTCTCAAATACAATTATTACAATTTTATACCACTAATTACATTATTCAAGTATATGTTACATTGGTTAATACAATTATTAGTTTTTTCATCTCCAGAGCATCCGGATTACATTTTGTTAAGTTATTTACAATAAAAACTTATCTCTTTTTGCAAAAAATTATTACACAAATTATCATTAATTTGAAAATTACGATGCACAGAATACAGTCCACCAACATAGGTAGAAATAATGGGAATTACATTTTTTTTAAATTTCATATTGTTATTTGTGATATTCCTGGGTACACACTCTATAACGGGATCTTCATCGGTATTTGCAGTGCAATTCATTAAGTCCATCAAAGAAGAGAAACCAGTATGCATATTACTGACTGTTTCTTTTATTTCCAAATCTAAGTCCTCTGTAGACTTCAAACACTTTTCTCCATTTGTGGCATTGTTGATTACACCCTCTATAGCTGGATCTTGATGAGCATATGGAATTATTCTGAAAGGTATTTTTTTCATCTTCTGTACCTGCAAGTTGTGTATGGCCTTTTTTAGTAGAGCTTATCCTAGAAAAGAATGCATTTTCTACATGATTGGCTTCTTCCTTTTTTTCCAAGTTTTCTGAAGGGCTGTGTTTAGTCTCTAAGCTCTCCAGAGTGGTCACATATGAGAGGTTTGATTGAGACAATTCACATGCTTCTAAGGCTGGATCTAGATTGGTAGTTGAAATGTAATTAGACAGAAAAGTATATTTTTCTGATTCCGTAACTACATCTTGTGCTTGTCCTTTTTCCATGGAGCAAATACTAGAAGAGAAAGCACTTTGTACATTGTTGATTTCTTCTGCTATTTCTACCTCTTCCTGTTACTATGTTTAAGTTTACATTCTGAATTTTCTGAAGTGCTGGCATTCATATCGAAGGATTGTAATCCAGATGAGTCATATGCTTTGGGGAACTTTTCTCTGTTTATGTCATTGCTGGTTAGACAATCTGTGAATGGGTCTAGGTTGGTATTTGAAACTGAATTTGCTGATTCTATCAAAGAGGAGAACACAGTATGGATATTATAGACTTTTGTTTCCAAGTTTTCTGATAGACTTAGTAAATCCTCCTTAGAACTCGTATACATATGGACTGAGTTTAATTCAGTTGAGTCAATTTTGTTGAAGTTTTCTGTATTTATGTCACTTTGAATTACACGCTCCATAGAATGTTCTTCATAAGTACATGGAATACTAGAATACTGAAAACGATTTGTTTCTTCTCCTGTAATTTCAAGCTTCTGACCTTTTTTTGTAGAGTTTAATATAGAAAAGCATGCACTTGGTTCATTATTGTCTTCTGTTCTTGCCAATTTTTCATAAAGACTGGGTTTTGGTATAATTTCTAAGCTCTCCTTCTTTGAACATGTATGTAAGGGGTTTAATTCAGACGGTTTATTTCCATTCAAGCTCATCTCTGCGTTTGTGCAATTTTTGATTGTGTACTCTATGGGTGGATTTTGATTGGTATTTGGAATGTGTGTGGACTGTATCTGCACCAAATGAGATTGCAAGTTATGTTGTTCGTCTGACTTCTTTTAACAATTCAGGGACATTACACCAGGACAATGTTTCTTGTGGAACTGCATCATCACTGCCATCCACCTTCTGAATTGTGTAATTGGGCTTTGCTTCCTTTTCTTCATGACAATAAGGAATTTTCTCTGCTTGTGTAACACTGGTGTTCCAATTATCTATTTTACGAAATTCTTTTTACTAAAAAATAAAAGTGTAACCCTGCAACGGAAAAGAACTGTCAGTCATATCACAGTCATCATTCTCATCAGACAATGTTGCAAAGTCTTTTTGGTAAATTCTCATGTCAGCACTTTCGTTTTCTATGAGAAAGTTCTCTGTTGTTCTCGAATTTGTATCCACATTTTTTATCTCAAATTGCTCAATTTTAATTTGCTCTTCTAGACCAAAAATGAATTTATCATCCGGACAGATTCGTGTACATTGTGTAATTGAACTTTCCTCTGCTTGAACATAGTTTTGATTCCCATCATCTTCAGTTTGTTTCAATTATTTTATTTCACAGATGGTCAGTTTGAACGATTTGTTCATTTAGAGGCACAGTGATTTTGTCAGTCTGCCTACTTAGTTCACATGTGCTCTGAATGATTCTGTCCATTTGTACATATCGTTTACAGATTCTCATTGCTACTTTTGCCGTCTGTATCACTTTCTCACTAACACTGTAATTAAGGATAATTAGTGTTTGCTCAGTTTGGATGAGCTTTTCACTAACCCATACATAATTAGGTTCGGTCTGGATGGTTTTTTCTTTGTTAATAAAAACTGTAGATTCTGTTTGTGCCACGTGTTCATTGACAGATACAGCTTTGATTACATCTGTCTGTCACGTTTTTAAAAAAATTACAGTCTGATCTGTTTGAACTGTGTGTTCTCTAGTAAACAAAGCTATTTTATCTGTTTGGGTTCTTTCTTGTTTTGAACTAATAGCAGTTTGGACCATTTTTTCACAGTTACCAACAGCTATTTCCTCTGTCTGTGTTGTTTGTTGTTTTGTACTAACAGTAGTTTGAGTCATTTGTTCACTGCTAAACAAAGTTATTTTATCTGCCTGTGTGGTCTGTGTATCCTGTTTTATACTGATTGCTATTGTGCTATGTTCAATTTAAACCATCCGTTCGCTGCTACACAGTACTGTTTTTTCTGTCTGAGTTTGTTGTTCTTTAATTATAATAGTAGCTTGTTCAGTCTGTATGATTTGTTCCAATGTTATATTAGATTGCTGGCATTTACACTTTTGGTTGCTGTAGGAATAATCATCTCCTTTGCAACACTCCTTTCAATGCAAACTCTCTTCTTTTGTATTTCTGCCAAATTCTTAAAATTACTATACTTTTTATACATATTTCTTATAGCAGTTTTCGGCAATAATCGTGTTCGGCCTCCTTTTATATCCACATGAACAACCGTATTGCATTGTAATTTAAGAATTTTGTTTGTTGCTGTTTGTGAATTATTCGTTGATATACAGTGTTCTTTGGTAAGCTCGCGTAATTTTTCATTATTCGAAATTGCGATAGGGTCAACTGGCATTTTCACATTTTCACACAACGAATTTTCTGTTGTTTTGTGCGGTTTTGTAGCTTGAATTTTAATATTGTAAACCAAATTAGTAGGATGATTTTTCAGAATAACTCTAACTTTTGATTTATCATCATTTAAGTTGCAATCCTTGTTTTGAGAATGTTTTTGCTTATTTATTTCCTCAAGGGCAGGATCACTTATACCATTATTTGTGCCTTGAAAGATTGCAGCAGAGGACGTGTGCAGCCTCTTAATGTTTTCTTGATGTTCTTCATTCATTTCAAGCCAATGAATGCATTTGTGTTTGTAATTTTCCTCTTTCATATACAAATACGATTTCTCTTCTTGTTTAATTGTATATTCGCAAAAAGATGATACAGGAGGAAGTGGTATGTCAGCATCCAAAACGGCTTTTGTCCTGGCTTGATTGATATTGTGGGGCTTAAAGTCAGTAGTTATTCCCGAGTTATTGAAGTGCAAGGAAGGTGCACATGTTCTATTTATGTCTCTTTTATTATCCTGAACAGTACCTAGTGATTCTGATGAAAGGTCCCCACCTTCTGAAGATGTTCCAGTCGATTCACAAAATATGCTGAAGGTAGACATTCTTTCTTCACTGTCTGAATTCTCAAAGATTGAACTATCAGTATAAAATGCAATATCGCATGTGTCTATTTGTTGCAACAAATCTCTTCTGATTTGATCTTCTTCCGTCTTCAATATGTTCATTGCGCTCAAGTAAGTATTATTTTTATTAGCTACAGTTCTTGGTTTTGTAACATTTAATGCACATTCCTTTTGACTGCTGACATTTGTTTTGGTCTGCGCTATTATCTGTCTACTGTCTTCATCTCCTTTATGCGGTTGTGGAATGTGATTTCCAAATTTGCTTCTGTTGCGTTTAGATACTTTCAACGTAGCGTTTTGTAATTTGTAAGATCCTGATTGAACTTTGTGTAGTAATGAAAATGTTTTTTCTAATTTCCCTTGAATTTGTTGTAAATATACTTGTTCCTCGGTGTAATGATTTATATTTGTTTTCCCATCGCCCATTCTGTCCAAGTTTCTGTGTCCATCAGATTTGTCGGAGTGAAATCCTTGTGATTATTTCTTTATCTGTTTCTTGTCATCTGTATCAGATGTCTTCCCCAATGTTTCTTGAGCTGTTGTAATTTTTTTCTTAATTCAGGCATTCTGGTTTTGGTATCTTTAACAGCAACTTTGAGCATAAAAATGTGGAGCATGGAAAACAATTCATGAACACTAATGATAAAAGGGTGAAATGTCCCAATTTTACAAAAAACAACTGAATTTTCAATTTCTTCCAAAGTTTTCAAGAGTTGGTTATATAATGTTTGTAATTGATGCAATGTGTCTTTGATTTCAATTTTTTTACATATCTCCCAATTAAATAAATCTTTGCTTCCAACTCCTCATCATTTTTGATTCATTTTCATTAAAATTTTTAACAATACAGAAATATTCTAAATTTTAAAATTAAATGTGTAATTTGAAAAAGTTCTGCACAAGGTACCTATGTGCTGTAATTGTAATGTAAGTTGTGTGTATGGTAGAAATTTTGAATGGTTCCGTACGAACATTTTGGTTAAAGTAATTTTCTGTGACTTTAGGGTTAAAAAAAGATGATGTGCTGCCAGCGTCTAACAGCAATTTTAAATAAAGTATTTTCCATGATATGTACAGCAGGCATGGTTTTTCGGAAAGATTCATTAAGTGACATTCTGGTAATTTGTAGGGGACTCTAAAAAATTATGTTCGTTTGTAAAAAATTGATGTTGTCCTGCGTATCCTAAATGATCAGTTTCCATCAATTTCTTGGTCAGTGATATTATGTATTTTTATTGAGCAGTTAGGGGGATACTGGTCAAATTTAGTATTCTATCGTGTGAAAAAGTTATTTGATTTCTGAAAAGATGGTTTGTTCTGAAAAGATGTTTTACTCTGCTTTGAACCGACTTGGTGCATTGGCTGTATGTTACATCCATTTAGGCCTTTTTCAGACGAGCCGGTTTCGTTGATTCAACTAAGTTGCCCAATCTCAGTTAGTTTACTGCCATGTAAGACTCTTCTTTGCTGGTTTCCCACCAGGCAAGTTGTGGAATCAACCTCTCTTCCAAACAGGAGTTCAGTATGATGTTAGAACCCAAGAAAGCATCAGCACTTCTTGTGTCTGCTCTTCTGCAAAAAGAGAAGGAAAGAAGAAACCCAGTAATGAAAAGTGTGGGTTTATCCATTGCTGTAAAATTGGGAAACCGGCGCTTTCTCTGATACTGTTGTGCTACTTCCCTCCAAACTTGTGCTTGCTGGCCACCCGCCTGGGCGGATGAGTTGATTATGTGTGAAGGGGATGGGCAATTCCCAAGCATTTTGCTACCAAGTTACACTCCTTGACCCATCCATTCAACGAGCTGGCTCGTCTGAAAGAGGCCTTAATGCTTGCTGTTTTGGGGGATGATTTATTTTCTCATCTTAATGTGATTGGTACATTATGTAATTGAGTATAGTATTTAAATTTTTAAGAGGGGTTGGATTTTGCAATTGGTTTAATTAGAAAAGATGGAAAAAACAAAATGTTATTAGTTCGATTGTTATGTCAGTTTGGTAATTTCTATTTGCAGTGAAAACAAGTTCTTTTTATCAGAGTAGGCATGATGGAGGACTTTCTTTAAATCTAACCAACAGTTTATTGTGCAGTTCTCTAGAATGTCCGATGCCACGCTTTTATGATCTTCTTTCTTATACTTGATAAGACATATTTAAAAATGGCTGGCTCACCCGTGAATTCTGATACCATTTCTAGGTATTGTCATTTGAGTTCTGCTGTCACCTTGCTTTTATTTATTTAATTTCTTAGGTAGGGTAGTTTTGAATTGAAGTTGTTAAAATTGATAACTGATGATGAGTTAGAATAAAGAATTATTATATGTTTAGTGTATCCAGTTATATTCAGTTGTTTTTTGTTTACAATAAAAAAAAGTATTCTTTCAAGAGTATGAAGATCAAATTCACCATGACCTCTGGTCTTTCTAGAATCTTTGTTGAATTTCGAGGAGCTTGACTCAATGACAAATAACGCCCAAATTGAGTTTGGCTAATTGACTCTGAAAACAGGCAATTTGATATTCTTCAAAATGTTAATCATTCTACTTACTGCGCCAATTAACTCAGGCAGATCAATGGAACTTTTTTTAAAAAAGAACTTTTATTTTATTAACTGAATACATCAGTTGAGATGTTCTACTTCAACATAACATAAGAGAGTGAATAATAGTCAGACATCTTGTTGTAACGAGGTTTATCTAAGAATCCACGGAAAAGTTATTTTTTTGAATTCAGGCATTCAGGTTTCGGTACCTTTAATGGAAACTTTGAGCATATTCCCTTTTTTATGTTGGTATTTTTTTTTCCCATTTTACTTTCCTTTATGGTTCATTTTTATTAATTTATCTTTTTATATCTATTTAGGAAGTGTAATTTGTTTTTTATAAAAGTTATATACGAGTATAAACATTGTGTTAAATAAATAATATGATGACAATGCTGGGATGCAGGTGTTGCTCCTAGAATTGTCATCAGCATTCTCTCCCACTCTAGAAATTTTATAAGGATTTTTATTTTAACAAACGTTAGTCTTAAGCCAGATTTCCCGAAAGCATATTGACGAGATTTGATTTAGATTCATAAAGTTCTGAATGTATATCAGCTTTATTTGTAATTTCTTTGAATAAAAGTTTTTTAAAAACACGTTCGTCCAAAGAAATTATTTAACTTAAATAAACTTTATACATTTGCCAATATTTTGGGATCTTTTTTTGTAAATAAATAAATGCAATTAAAAAATAATAAATATAAAATATAAATAATAATAATAATTTTTTANTTAAACAAGAAGAGAAATCGTATTTGTATATGAAAGAGGAAAATTACAAACACAAATGCATTCATTGGCTTGAAATGAATGAAGAACATCAAGAAAACATTAAGAGGCTGCACACGTCCTCTGCTGCAATCTTTCAAGGCACAAATAATGGTATAAGTGATCCTGCCTTTGAGGAAATAAATAAGCAAAAACATTCTCAAAACATGGATTGCAACTTAAATGATGATAAATCAAAAGTTAGAGTTATTCTGAAAAATCATCCTACTAATTTGGTTTACAATATTAAAATTCAAGCTACAAAACCACACAAAACAACAGAAAATTCGTTGTGTGAAAATGTGAAAATGCCAATTGACCCTATTGAAATTTCGAATAATGAAAAATTAGGTAAAATTATTAAAGAACAGTGTGTACCAACAAATAATTCACAAACAGCAACAAACAAAATTCTTAAATTACAATGCAATACGGTCGTTCATGTAGATATAAAAGGAGGGCGAACACGATTATTGCCGAAAACTGCTATAAGAAATATGTATAAAAAGTATAGGAATTTTAAGAATTTGGCAGAAATACAAAAGAAGAGAGTTTGCATTGAAAGGAGTGTTGCAAAGGTAGATGATTATTCCTACAGCAACCGAAAGTGTAAATGCCAGCAATCTAATATAACATTGGAACAAAACATACAGACTGAACAAGCTACTATTATTATTAAAGAACAACAAACTCAGACAGAAAAAACAGTAGTGTGTAGCAGTGAACGTATGGTTCAAACTGAACATAGCGTAATAGCAATTAGTATAAAACAGTATACACAGACCACACAGACAGATAAAATAACTTTGTTTAGGAGTGAACAAATGATTCAAACTACTGTTATTACAAAACAACAAACAACACAGACAGATGAAATAGCTGTTGTTAACTGTGAAAAAATGGTCCAAACTGCTATTAGTTCCAAACAAGAAAGAACCCAAACAGATAAAATAGCTTTGTTTGCTAGTGAGCACTCAGTTCAAACAGATCAGACTGTAATTTTTTTAAAAAGTGAAATTACACAGACAGATGTAATCAAAGCTGTATCTGTCAATGAACACGCGACACAGACTAAATCGACAGTTTTTAAGTACAAAGAAAAAACGATCCAGACTGAACCCAATTCTGTACGGGTTAGTGAAAAGCTCATCCAAACTGAGCACACACTAATTATCCCTAATTACAGTGTTAGCGAAAAAATGATACAGACGGAAAAAGTAGCAATGAGAGTCTGTAAACGATATGTACAAACGGACAGAATCATTCAGAGCACATGTGAACTTAGTATACAGACTGACAAAATCACTGTGTCTCTAAATGAACAAATCGTACAAACAGACCAATCCTCTATGATTTCAAAAGAGCAAATCACACAAACTGAGGAAGTTGAGATCTCTGAAATAAAAGAATTGAAACAAAGTGAAGATGATGGGAATCAAAACTATGTTCAAGCAGAGGAAAGTTCAATTACACAATGTACACAAATCTGTCTGGATGATAAATTCATTTTTGGTTTAGAAGAGCAAATTAAAATTGAGCCATTTGAGATAAAAAACGAGGATACCAATTTGAGAATTTCAGAGAACTTTCCCATAAAAAATGAAAGAGCCGACATGAAAATTTACCAAAAAGACTTTGCAACATTGTCTGATGAGAACGATGATTGTGATATGTCTGACTGTTCTTTTCCATTGCAGTGTAGCATTGAATTAAGTAAAATAGATAATTGGAACACCAGTTTTACACAAGCAGAGAAAATTCCTTATTGTCATGAAGAAAAGGAAGCAAAGCACAATTACACAATTCAAAAGGTGGATGGCAGTGATGATGCAGTTCCACAAGAAACATTGTCCTGGTGTAATGTCCATGAATTGTTAAAAGAAGTCAAAGAAGGGTCACAATTACAGAAATTGACAGAGGAACAACATAACTTGCAATCAAATTTGGTGCTGATAAAGTCCACACACATTCCAAATACCGATCAAAATCCACCTATAGAATACACAATCAAAAATTATACACAGGCAGAGATGAGCTTGAATGGAAATAAACCATCTGAATTAAACTCCTTACATACATGTTCAAACAAGGAGAGCTTAGAAATTACACCAAAACCCAGTTTGTATGAAAAATTGGCGAGAACAGAAGATAATAATGAACCAAGTGCATGCTTTTCTATATTAAGCCCTACGAAAAAAGGTCAGAAATTTGAAATTACAGGAGAAGAAACAAATACTTTACAGTATTCTAGTATTCCATGTACTGATGAAGAACATTCTATGGAGCGTGTAATTCAAAGTGACATAAATACAGAAAGCTTGAACAATATTGACTCAACTGAATTAAACTCGGTTCATACATATATGAGTTCTAAGGAGGACTTACTAAGTCCATCAGAAAACTTGGAAACAAGAGAAGAAGTCAATAGCATTCATACTGAAATCTTCTCTTTCATAGACTCAACGAATTCTGTTCCAAATACCAATCTAGATCTATCCACAGATTGTATAACCAGCAATGACATAAACAGAGAAAAGTTCCTGAAAGCATATGACTCATCTGGATTACAGTCCTTCAATATGAATGCCAGCACTTCAGAAACTTTAGAATGCAAACTTAAACATAGTCCACAGGAAGACATAGAAATAGCAGAAGAAATCAATAATGTACAAAGTGCTTTCTCTTCTAGAATATGTTACATGGAAAAAGGACAGACACAAGAGGTAGTTACGGAACCAGAAAAATATACTTTACCGTCTAATTACATTTCAACTACCAATCTAGATCCAACCTTAGAAACACGTCAATTGTCTCAATTAAACCTCTCATATGTGACCCCTCCAGGGAGCTTAGAGATTAAACACAGCCCTTCAGAAAACTTGGAAAAAAAGGAAGAAGCCAATAATGTAGAAAATGCATTCCTATCTTGGTTAAGCTCTACGAACAAAGGCTATACACTATTTGCAGGTACAGAAGAAGAACAAAATAATTTACTGTATAATTCCACTCCATATGCTGATCAATATCCTGCTATAGAGTGTGTAATCAACAATGCCACAAATGGAGAAAAGTGTCTGAAGTCTACAGAGGACTTAGATTTGGAAATAAAAGAAGCAGTCAGTAATATGCATACTGCTTTCTCTTCTTTGATGGACTTAATGAATTGTACTGCAAATAC
This sequence comes from Cimex lectularius, assembly GCF_000648675.2. Taxonomy (NCBI): domain Eukaryota; kingdom Metazoa; phylum Arthropoda; class Insecta; order Hemiptera; family Cimicidae; genus Cimex; species Cimex lectularius. The sequence goes on along the minus strand of NW_019392860.1, from coordinate 70,376 downwards.
CGATGAAGATCCTGTCATTGAGTGTGTACCCAAGAATGTCACAAATAATAAGGAAGGAACGCTCCTGAAGGCAAATGACCCGTCTCTATTAAAATACTTTGATACGTACGGGAGCACGTCAGAGGACTTGGAATTGGAAGTTGAAAAAACAGAAGAGGTTAATAATATTCAATGCACTTTCTTTTCTCTGATAGAATCAATGAAAAAAGGCCCATCACAACTTGCAGAAACTGAACCTGAAGAAAATGCCTTATTGTATAGTTGTGAACTGAATATTGATGAAAAGTCAACCAGTGAGTGTGTAACTAAAAGTTATGCGAGTGTAGAACAGAGCTTCACTGCAAATGAACCCTCTCCATTAATCACCTTACTTATGAATAACAGCCAGATGCTTGCTGTTACAGAAGAAGAAAATAGAACTTTACAATTTAATCACATTCCAAGTGCTGATCACGATCCTGACAGAGAGTGTGTTTTTAAAAGTGATCTACATACAGAGAGAAACATGAATACAAGTGACTCATCTGAACTTAACTCCTCCCTTACTGGTCTTAATTCTATGGAGGACTTACAGAGTATAACAGACAATCTGGACGCGAGAGAAGCAGTCAATAATATACAAACTGCATTCTCGTCGCTGATAGACTCGATGGGTTATGTCCCAAGTCCTGATCAAGATCCAGTGATAGAATGTATAACCAGCACTGACATAAATAAAGGAACGATCGTGAAGGCAAATGACCCATCCCTTTTGAAATACTTCGATACGTATGGAAGCACGTCGGAGGAAGACTTGGATTTGGAAGTAGAAAAAACCGAAGAGGTCAGCAATATACAATGCGCTTTCTTTTCGTTGATAGATTCCATGAAAAAAGGCCAAGCACAACCTCAGCCACCTAACTTGAAAAATTGTGATGATGATATGGTCTTAGAACAAATTAGTGAAAAAGATGTTCCACAATTTCTGAAACTGGCAGATGAAGGACACAATTTCCAGTCTAATGAAATGGCAATTGGAAAACCTGATGCTGAAACTAAGAACAGACAAAATAAATGTAAGAAATGTATTTTTTATTATTTTTAAATTGTTTTAAATAACTTAAAATACTGTATATTTCAAAATAGTGTAACGATAATATTCCAGATTTCAACAATATTATGATTTTTTCTTATTAATCATTTGCATTAATTTATTATTAAGCATTACATTAGTAAACGAATAAATTGTAATGTAAATTTATCATTCATATACAATTGAAACTTAAACAAATAATCCATTTCAGATTCTCGGCCATGTTCAGTAATATTAGGTTTAAAATATAAGCCATTATTACCCAGACAATTAAGAAATAGGAAGAGAAAAAGAGAACATGTGCAAAAGCAGGAAATTTCCATTGAATGTTTAAGGTTAGATTCCATGAGTACCCCAGTTAGCAATACTGACAGGAACAATCCAGAAGGAAACCAAAGTTCAGAAATGAAAATATCTAATGAGAAAAATTGCAATGATATAAATAGCTATTCAGTTCCATTCCAATCTATTGAAGAATCGAATAAACCAGATAAACTGGAGAACTGTGTTATTCAATCTGAACACCAGGTTTCTGATAGCTACCAAGAATCAGAAGTAACTCAGGAGAATTATACCCCAAAACAAACTGATGAATATGACGTGGTACAAGTTCTTACATTGCAACCTACGGATGAACGGAATAAAACAGATAATTTGGACAATAGTCATATGCCTTCTGAAGAGGCCTCTATCATCCAAAAAGATAAAGCAGCAACTCAGCAGAACCGTACTCTAAAAGAGAAAAATAAATGTGACGAATATGGGGTGACACAAGAGCTGAAGTCTAATGGCGTACAAGCTTTTACAGTAATGAAGGACACACGCATAAAATGTAAGGAATTTTTTTCTTTTCAAACCACATTACTATTTAAAAAAATATAAAGCTATTTTTACTTTTGACATTTTTGCCTGCTAATAACTTAAGTTGCTACATATTCCATATTGTAATTAATTTCTTTCTTTAAATTAAACCTATCATGAAGTAGATAGTCTATTTTTAAATTCAAAACTGTGTCCATTACATGCATCATAATTTAAGGAATAAATTTAGTTTGCCAAAACAAAAATTTGATTTTTTATCTCCAGCAACAATGTCATCTTCTTGTATACTTGTTTAACAATTGAGATTCTAAGTTTGAGGATATTTTTTATAGCATGTTCACGTAAATTCACATTACTTGTTGTCAATTCACACCTTACGTTTTTTTGAATAATTTTATATTTTGTTTCAGATTATAAACCATTAAAATGCAGGCCAGCCGCATCAAACGAGACCAAACAGATATCGAACCCTGAGCATTTAACAACGAAGTCTGCTGTAGATTGTCCCAAGAATTTAAAAGAACCTTTACAACATAAACGAACTAGAAGATCATCTAGCTCTCTACCACCTCCAGAAGAAACAAAATGTAATATAAACGTGTGGGATTATAGCACAAGATCACCCTTCAAAGTGACATTTAATGGAGATTACTCGGAGAATTTATTAGACTCAGAAGACACTCAGGACAAGAAAGCTGACAATGATTGGGTAACAAAATTTCCAAAATCGGAAGAATACAAATGTCTTGAAGATACTGGGGATTATGTGTCATCAAAGAATAGTACCAATGAAAGTAGTGACGCAGAATCAATTTTGAATATTGCATATAAAAGATCGGCTAGTAGCACCTCTTCAGGAACACGTATGTCAAAATCTTCATTAGACAATAAAAGTGGCTCACCCACCAAGACAGTTAGGAATAAATTAAATGGTAACATAGTCACTACACCACCACCACACATAGATCATAGGCCACGTTTAAAACCATTAAAATGCAGATCAGCCCCATCAAACATAACCAGGCAGAATTTAAATACAGAGCACCTGACAACAAAGTCTGGTTTAGAGTGTCATAAGAATGGAAATGCACCTTTAACGAAGCGAAATAGAAAATCGTCCAGCTCTTTGCCACCACATTCAGAGGAAACGTGTAAGATAAATGTGTGGGACTATTCCATGAGATCACCCTTCAAAGTGACATTTAATGGAGATTACAAGGACAATTTATTAAACTCAGAAGATACACAGGATAAAAAAGGTGATAATGATTGGGTGAGAAAATTACCCAAATCTGAAGAATACAAATGTCTTGAAGATACTGGGGATTATGAGACACCAAAGAATAGTACTAATGAAAGTAGCGACTCCTCAGAAATTTCTACGACAGAATCTTCTTTAGATGATTGGTGTGATTCAGGAATGAAGAAAGCCACTGCACAATTAATGATCTGTGACCAAAATGCTATGCAAGTTGAAAAACCTCAGTCTCGGCAGAATAGAGTTAAAAGAGATAACACACATATTAAGAATGGACAAAAACATAAGAGAGATGGTAAGCTAAAATTTTTCAAAACTGAAAATTCTTATTTGAAAGAAAAAAAAAAGATTACAGTTATATTGATATAATTACATCCTAAAGTTGGTTATTTTGTTAAGGGTGAAAATATAAAGAAGTACTTTTTTTTCTTATTTGCTAAAATACTAAAGTTTTTGAAAAAGAAAAAAGTATTAGTGTGGTTATTTGTATTGGGATTAAATTTAATCTGCACCACCCATATTCAGTGTTAAGATAATTTTGTACATAAATTGACATCAAACTTGCCTTTTATTCATAAAGCCATCTCTGGTGTTTTTAGAAAAAATCACCATTTATTTTATTGCTTTCACTTAGATAACCTGTGATATGAGGTTCACACCTAGACAGCCAACTTTTTTCTTGGCTATATTGCAAAATATTCTAATTCAACTTTCACTTTTTATGATTTGTAAGAGATGTGGCCAAAATCCCCATCCACCTTAAAATGTTGTTTATAAGTTAAAGAGGAAATTAGTTTAATATTTTAAGCAGGATATTCAGATACATACACATCACTTTCTGCTCTAAATTATGTTTTTATAACTTTTTTTTTGCATAATGCTATGTTTTGTTTTTCAGATCATAGGCCATGTTCAGTGCCATCGAGCCAGAATTCAAATACTGAGCATAAGAACGTAAAAGGGCCTTTAAAGAAACAAACTCGAAAATCATCTAGTTCTTTGCAACCTTCAACAGAATATTCCATAAACGTGTGGGACTACTTCCCAAAATCACCCTTCAAAGTGACCTTATCAAAGTCGGAAGATACACAGGACAAGAAAGAGGACAATGATTGGGTGAGAAAATTCCCAAAATCAGAAGAATACAAATGTTTAGAAGATACTGGGGATTATGAATCGCCAATGACAGACTCTGATGAACACAGTGATACAGAATCATCTCTTCTGAACATTCCACGTTTACATTCGGCCAGTGATTCCTCAGAATCTTGTACGACGGAATCTTCATCAAATCATAAATCTTGCTCATCGACTAAGTTGACAGGAAATGAACTATGTGACCCGTCGACAACTGCATTGCAATCAAGCCAAACACATGTGATACAAGCTTGGCTTGATAATGGAACAAACATCAAAACAAAATCTAGACGAAAGAGAAAGTTGGTAAAACAGGATGAATGTATAAAAGTTTTAACAGACAATGAATCGAAACATCTTGATGACATAACAATTGACGATTTTACTTCCACTGATTTTGACACTAAATTGATTCATGTTAAGCCTTGCCGTAGCGACATTAGTGAGAAGAAACACTATGACCATTCACATATCTTTACAACACATCCATTAACAAATACATCAACAAATGTAGGCGCCCGAATAGGATGTTCCTCAGCTCAAGAAGGGGCTCAATACGTGGGCGATTTATTAATTGAGGATATAACATCGTTCGAGGCGTCTGATACTACATTTGTAGATTTGAATCCTAGAGCCACAAATGTAGATAAAAGAGAACATAATAACATTGGTACACAGCAGGATGATGGTAAACAAAAATTAACACGAGGAAATGGTGTTTCTTTGTCAACGCTTCAAAATACTGTGAAAGTAAAGACATTAAGTCCACTGAATAATATCGGACCAAACTATTACAATAAAATTCAAAATAAAACAGTTATTATGTCACGACATGTTAGAAGGCCAATTAGCAAACAGCGAAATGTGGAAAGCTTGCTGAGAAAAAATGGTTCAGCACAAAACAATACGGAAAGGAATGTTGTTACAAGTGAGGAAAATTGAAGACATCATCATTCTCTAAATTAATTGTCTATAATAAACTTACTTGAAACATTTAATATTCTTTTACTTTACTGCTTTATCTTTATGTACATGAAAGTTTAAAGTTGAACTTTACATAACAATTCTTTACATTTACTGACAAGATCACCACATTTTAGTTTTTCTGCATTGACTAGCCCAATAACTGGGAGGAAATAGGGCTAAAAAAAAGGTAGTGAAATAACAGTGGAAAAAAGTATATACAAATAACAAATCGTAACAATTATGTAATTTATTATAAAAAACACCTATCTTGTGGATGTTTTGATAACAGCACACCTTCCTTTCCTTCGTGCGCCTAGATCTAGAACAGCCCAATCCTCCTCAGTTTCTTCAGGGTTAACATCTAATAGCTGAAAACCATCAAATATTGTTTAATGGAATAAATCTTTTCTTTGTCTATCAAATCAAAAGCTAAAATCAAACTCTTAGCCACATACACGGGTTATGGTTTGTTCATGGTTCAAGACAGGCCCAACTCTGAATCCTTTTTATTAGGAACAGAGCCCCAGAGGTCATGATCAAACCAGAATACAACCGATCAAGTGCATTTTTACAATAAAATTTAATTAAAGTTTGAAAACAATTCATTAATTACATAGGAAAAGAACAATTAGAATCAATTAAATTTTCCTTTTTCAGTTTTAAAACAATTTTTTTTTTAAATTTAAATAAACAGAAATTTCATGCAAACCGTTTGCTAGACCATTTGAAACAAGGGTGGATGGGTACTCACTATTTAGTCAATCTGCTGTGGATCGAAGCACTTTATTTTAGGGAATTCAACACTTTTTAAATTCTTTTCAGGATTGCACACTTCTTTGTGTCTCTCATCTACACGGAATCGACTTGTTCACTTCTAGACTCGATTGTCTCTACCCTCATTGTCGAGATCCTCTTTTATTTTTTAATCTAGCCTAATCATGAAATCTAAATCACAACATTGTCACTATGAAATAAATTGAAATGTGACATATGACAAATGAACAACTCCATCTACCACTTTTGCATCTCATTTCAAATTAATGTTATAATTTAATTGAAATTGTCATCAAGGCGTGTTCAGACATTTCACCATCTTCACTGGTTGGCTTTCACCATTTTCATTTGATGGTCTATGTCTCACTATAACAGAAAAAACCAAAAATGTAATCAAAATATGAAAAAATTCTTTAAATTTCAACTTTCTGAACACATGATTAATTAAAATATTTATTTTTTGTTTGAAACTTAGTTGAACCTTAAGTTATTCGTATTCTGACATTTCACCATTTTCATCGGTGTGTGTACCCTTTGAACATTTTTTCAGGTGGCGCATATATTGTCCTATCTTATTCTTTATATGAATTAAGTGTGGGACCAGGCTTTTTGTGTATTATTTTCTTCTTCAATGTTAAATTGCAAAAAATGAAGTTATTAATTTATTTTAGTTTGATCGTTTGTGATCAGTTTGTCTTGCCTATTCTCTCTGTTTTGGTTTGTCAAACAATCTAGGCATGTCCTAATATAATCTGTTCATTTGATCTACTAAGCCTCAAACTTAGCTTTTTGTCTCATATTTCTTGTTCACTTTTTAATTGTAGTAAATAAAGTAAATTTAAATTTACTCTTAGTTTGGTCATTATTGATCATTTTGGCCTCCCTATCTTATCTGTTTTGTTTGTCAGATGGTACAGGTGTTATCCTGGCCTGTTCATTTGATGAACTAAGTCTTGAGTAACAAATAAATTTGCAAATACATTTTAAAAACAATTTGATTCTTTCTGATCATTTTGATTTGCCAGCCCTTACTGTTCGGTCTGTACAAGAGTACCCATCGCTGATGATGGTGAAATGCCAAAACCTGTCATGGCTACCGACCCCATGGAGAAATGACTTAGTTTTATACTTGGTTTTTCTTTTAAAGTGACACACAGACCAATAAGTGAAATGCCAAAACTCCTTACCATGCAAACCCCATGGAGAAATTCATTGTTCATAGTTTCATCTTGATCTGCTTATTCTTGATTTTTTAATTATAAAAGATAGTGAAATGTCAGAACACGCCTCTTAAAATGAAGTTGAACTTGGCTTCTTGTTAGTATTTTCAACCTTGTTTTGCAATAAATGAAGATGACAATTTATCATGTGTTAGAACACTTTTCCATTTTTAGTGGTTGGCCTGTAGGTTATTTTATCATGTTACCATGACCCATGCATTTCCATCAGTGTAATGTAAAGTTCAAGTTTAAACTTTCATTTAAATAGCTGTAAATCAAGGATTAGAAAGGATTATAAGAAAAAGCAATTTTAAACAAATAATGTTATTTATTATTTTATAAAATTTACAATAGATTGAAAAACCTTATAACTATATATAACTTCATTTTTCGTTGTCAATATAAAAAGTCTTATGATTTTTAGCGATAGAAAATTTATTTTATTTATAAAAAAAAGAACTTTCCATGTACACTTGTTTACAATTTATTACAATATTAATCTCACAGAAGTAATGAACGTTTAAACTATTGAATAATTATAATATACATATTGCTCGCCTGCTGAATTAAACAGCAACAAAGTATAAACTAGAGAGTCTTGATGGAGCAATATGCTATTATTATTTTCTTGCCATTCGCAAATCACTATAAAATATTTGGTTCAAATAGTGTTACAGTAATAAGCGAATGCCCAAGAAATGCTCCCTACTCTAAAAAATAAATAAAGAATAGCGGAAAAGAAGAAAAAAAAAAATCTTTTCGTCTCATTCTGCCATTCTAGAAAATAATCTTGTTCTTAACTAAAAGAAAATTCATCGTTCTTCCCTCTCACCAAAATGACTATGACTTCATGTTGAGCATATACACTGTGGTATAAAACAAAAAAACAAAAACAAAAAATACAAAATCTGGCACTATTATACAGCGAAATCCTTTATCGTTTTATGTACAATATAACAAGTTGTTATAAATATTCTGGTTTGTTTTTTGTTTATAAAATTATTATTAGCTTTTTTTTTTAACGATTATTTAGCAAATGTACAGACTATAAAACAATTATGGTACTCAAGTTGAAAATAATAATAAAAAAAATTAAAGCATCATCATTCAGATGGTAAGCCAGCAATCACAACTTCCCTTACTTCTAGTCGGGATCGCGTTTAAATATTTTGTCATAACTAATTTTGAATTTCATTACTGCCCTTCACTTTCACTATCACTTTTATCTAAAATATAAATTAAATGAAATAGTTTTGGCAACAAAGTAAAATAATTATAGACAAATTATTTTACATTTTATTTTAATTACCTTTTTTGCCTGGGTAAGCGTGTCTCTTTAACCTATCGTAAAGATCTTCTTTATTACCGTAAATACTAGCATTGGATCTGGCTAAACTGTTCATCTTTCCATTGTGCATTCCTAAGAAAGAAAGGATTTTTTTAAAAGTTTAGTTAGTTTTTTTTTAAAGATAAAATTCTAGTTAGAAAAATCAAATCACCTTTCATGTAGGTTTCATTGTAAAAATTTGGCATCTCCCATCCATCCTCTTCATCATCATAGTAATGAGCATATGTAGAATGGTGCGATGGTGCGATTGATTCAGCATATGGGGCTGCCCCATAATAAAAGTTAACTTGAGATCCTGTGTGATCATTTGTTTGTGCAATGAGTTTCTTTGGTTCTTTTCTCCTCTCAGCTCTGTAATAAATGTTGCTTAAACTTGTGCGACAAGTGAAAAGAATAAGAAAAGGAAGAAGCGTACCTGGCACAAATCATCCATACAAATAGAGCAATAATGATCAGGAAAATCACAGTAGCTGCAATGCCTCCGGCAATGTAAGCGAATTCAGACTTTTCTTCGCAATGTGGTCCAATGAATGAACCGACGCATCTGCAAGATGGCGTGCCACGAGAATCTTTGACGCATGTGCCTTTGTTCTGGCAGAAGCCGTCACAGACATCACTGCAGACTTTTCCAGTTCCGTTGTATCCAGGCTTACAGTCACACTTGAAGTCATTTGTCTCTGGGATAAGTAGACAGTACGCATTTGGATCACAAAGCATTTCAGCTCCGTTCATCTCACATGGGTTCCAGCATTCACTCTTTGTTGTCTTTAAATACAAAGAAAAAAAAATAGCAAAAGTTCCAAATTACTAATTATTTTATTTAAACTTACAGCTCCAGTTCCTTTGGTACTAGTGTTAGGTGGACAAGGTAGGCAGGCAGTTTGCTGAGAAGATGGTTGGTAAGTTCCTTTCTTGCAAGTGACACAACTGTTCAGACTTGTGTTCAGGAAAGATCCTGGCTGGCAAACAGGTAAAGAGCATTCTTCAACGGTGGCTGCACCGGCTCTTGCAGTTGTTCTTCCTGTTGGACAGCTTTGACATGCTGCTTCTAAACCCTGCGTCCTGTATGTACCCCTTGGGCAAGGTTCACACTGTCCTTCAACTCCAAGCTGCATACCAGAGCTACATTCATCACGGCATTCCTAAAAAAAAATTATAATTTAATTAATTAAAATTACGCTATGATGTATTAATTCTTACATCTTGTGAAACAGCTTCTGTAGTTCTAGTAGTTTTTCCAAGACCACATAGAAGACACTTAAAGCTTCCCTCATTCGGCTGGTAAAATCCGTGTCCACAGCTTCTACACAAACCTGCCTCGTCATCATAGTATTTACCAGCTGGGCATCGCTCTTTACAATCGGCAGCAGATCTAGCACCAGGAGCGATAGTCACCCCCTGCCTTCCTGCAATGGCTGGGCAGACCGAACACTGTAGTTGACCTGCTTCGCTCTGGTATGTCCCAGTAGTGCAAGGTTTGCAACTTGAAGTTGCTTTATCATAGTATGTACCAACAGAGCACGCAACTAAAATCCAGATAAGATAAATATAGAAAAATGAGGAAATTCAAGGAAAAAGCTGTTATGAGAAAGGTAAAGTGGCTTACCGCATTTTGGTGCCATTACAACCTGTCCCATTGGGCAAGCGTAATCAGATGTCAGTGACAAAGATGCTGGATCTGGTACTGTGTTTGGCAAAATATCGTGTACATCAAGTTGATCCTCTTCTAAGATTAACTTTTCAAGTAGCCTTTGAACAGTTGACCTTTGGTTGGAGTTCAGATTTTCAACTGGATCACTACAAAAAAAAAAAAAAGTTAATACAATATAAACATTTTTAAAAATAAACAATATGAAACGTACTTGACTGCAGGGAATGAGATATGGACACTGTAGGTATCACTGGTCTGTCTTGTCGGCCTGCTCAGTTCGCCCAGATCTGTTGTTGATCTGGTATTTCTGTGATCACATTTAATTTCAATTACAAGATCTTTACATTCCCTCGTTCCATCCACAGAATAAGAGCAGAAGTTCCAATCTCTATTGACGAGGTTAATGGCAGATTTGACTTTTTGTCGCAGCACGCCTTGTCCTGCCTCGTTGCAAAGTACTGATGTTGGAAACTGCATGTTGACTTTGAAAACTCTCTGTGCAGGCTTAGCGGCTAAAATGGTCATTTGGTATTGTAAGTAAACTGGGAAGGGGGTAATAGTCTATGATCATTTTTTTTTACCTGAACAAGCTGGATAGACAAGAGGAAGTTGAGGGTTGTCAGTGGGCCTCCAGAATCCTTCAGCACCGCACGTGTAGAATTTCGGTACGGGCTGCGAGAAACTGAGTCCAGAGTTACAAGCGATCTCACAAACTTTGAACTGTCCTCCAGAACCCCAATCTTTGCATTGTTGAGTCCCTCCAACAGGATCAGCCAATTGTGGGCAAAATTCCGCTGAAAAAAAAAAGAAAGTTAAAACTCATTTTTATTTTTATCATATTTTTTGTATATAAATTTTCTTACATAGTAAATACACTCTAAATGAACAGGTAGCCGTGTTTCCTGCTTGATCAAAGGCGACATAGGCAATGTGGTATGTTCCCCAAAGTAAGGTTTGACCTGGTCTGTGCCCACTTCTTTCTTCAACCCTCGCGATTCCAACGTTATCTGAGAACCTCGGCTCATCCCATGTAACTACAGCCGTTCCATTTTTAGCAATGACCCAGAGGTCACCAGGACAGTGCTCAACTTTAGGCGGGACTTTATCAACTTGAAGCTGATCACAGTTTGGTCCTGTGTAACCGACGGGGCACGAGTGATGACTGCATTCGGACGGCACTCTCCTTTCAACACCTCCAGTTATGTCTTCATAACCTGACCAAGTAAGCACAAGGCCTTGGTACAAGACTGGTTCAGTCCTACAGTCTCTCACTTGTTTTTGTATTTCATTGGTAACGTCTAAAGCCCGTCCCCATACTTGAACTTTGCTCAAATGCCCTTGGAATCCTGATTCGGTATATGCCTTGACGTTATCTGGCCTAGGCTTTCCGAGAACAACCCAACCACTAAAACAAAATAAATAGTTGTTAATAAATAAATATATATGATATATTTACATAAATATTGGCATAAATACTTACAAATCAGGGAGTGATTTTCCCGCTCCATATCCATCAACTTTACTGGCGATTAGGCCTTCTGTGACCAATGTCAAAACACCTTCATGCCACACAATAGCGATATGATGCCATTGACCATCATTGATAGTTGCATATTCTTGGAATGCCAAGAAAACGTCTTGAAGTTCTGGGAACAAGGAAACAAGAACTCCACTGGAATGGGCCTGAACCAAGACCCTTCTTCCACTCGCAACATGACCAGACCTAATGAGTACAATAATTAGTGCACATATATTCAATTAGGTTTTGTATTATCAATTAAATATTTGGTGAACTTTAAGGGACTTGATAATAATTGATGGTTCCCAATTTAAAAACTTAAGCATTCTGAGCTTTTAGCTTAAGTTATCAGCTGAGCTTAAACAAATAAAATACGTGTATGTTTATTTTAACATAAAAATACATACGTGACACTGTATAAAGTAAAGAAGATTCCAGATTCATCCTTGTGTGCAAATTGTACCCACATAGCGATTGTCAGACTTGATTTACCAGTTAGAGGGAATGGTACTGAAAGAGCTGCACTGCTGTCAGAAGGTTCAGAGAATGAGAGGTCATAGTCGACTTGAATTGCTAAAAAAACATTGACTATAGTAATTGCAGCTATAGATTAAGCAATTAGAATAAAATAAAATGTGTACTTTTGCGACAATCGTCTCCTGTGAGGTTAAAAGGACACTGGCAATAGAATCTGTCTGTGAGATCAATACATGTTGCAGTTGGTGGACATGAATTTTCTTTGCAGTCGACGATATCTTCATCACAATTTTTACCTATAAAAAAATGGGTTTATGATTAAATTGTTTATATAAAAAGAAAAAATGAGATGATAACGAACCAGTGAATCCAGGAGGGCAGATGCAAGTGTAACCAGGGCCATCGTCAATGCAAGTGGCACCGTTTTCACAAACATTAGCCTCACAAGCATCCAGCTCGTATTGGCAACCAACACCACGGTAATCAGAAGGACAGGTACAGTTAAGACCTGAGCCAAAGTCTTGACATTTCCCTCCGTGCATACAAGGACTACCGACACATCGTTCAGGAGCAGTTTCACATTGTTTTCCATCAGTTCCAGAAGGACATCTGTAACAAAAGATAATGAAGTGAAATTCATTGAATTGATGGTTTCCAATAATCCATAAAATTAATCTTACACGCAAAAGAAGTCTTGGAAGAGGTCAATACATTTTGCATCATTCTGGCACGGCTTGGCATTGCAAGATCCTATGTCAGATTCACACCTGTGACCTGTCCATCCTGGTGGACATTCACACCTAAAGTTAGCAATACCATCTCTGCACACTCCTCCGTTAAGACAAGGTGATGATTCGCAATCGTTCACATTTTCCTAGAAGTATTGTTTTATTAATGTTTGTTTAAGGTTATATGCTCTAAAATATTTTTTTAAAAGATAATAACTTCGCATAGTTCTCCTTTATATCCATCATGGCACTTGCAAAAGAATTTGTTGTCCAGGTCAACACATTTTTCAGTGCCTTCAGAATTGCATGGGTCGATTTGGCATTCGTCAATTTCTGCTTCGCATTGGAGGCCAACAAAGCCAGGTCTGCATTTGCAGATGAAGCCGTCGAGCATGTCCATGCAAGTTCCGCCATTTTGGCATGGATTGGTGGAACAATCATCGACCAGATGCTGGCATTTCTTTCCTGTATAGCCAGGCTCGCAGCTGCAAGAGAAGCCATTCACAAGATCTGTACACATGCCTCCATTTTCACAAGGATTGTTTGCACAGTCATTGATGTTAATCTCGCATGATTCGCCTATAAAAGTTATAAGTTGGTGATTTGATTTTAATCTTTAAATTCGTCTAGTTTACCTGTCCATCCTGGGAAGCATACACATTGGTGTTTGAATAGTTTGTCTACGCAGATACCGTTTTGACAGGGTGAAGCTGCACAAAGATCTACTTTTTCTTGACACCTCTTTCCAGTAAAACCAGGTGGACATTCACATTTGAAATCATCTATAAGGTCGGTGCAATTGGCTCCAAGCAAGCAGGGTTTTTCCGCACAATCATCTATTTAAAAACAATGTTCATTAAATTGGTTGTTATGGATCAAAAAAATTTTTTTATAACTTACTTATATTAATTTCACAATGTTGGCCTTCCCAACCTGGAAGACATTCACATTTATACCGTCCTTGAAGTAATGCGGTACAAGAGGCATCATTCTTGCATGGGTTTCCATTTGCAGTGCAAGGATTTATAGTCACATCACAATTTGGCCCTGTGTAACCAGATCTGCACAAGCAGGTGTAATTGCTGAGTCCAGGCTCATCCTTACACATCGCCCTTTCTGGACACGTGTTGTTCCTACAGTCTGATCTTTCTTCCTGACAATTGATTCCTGTATAGCCTGGTTTACACTGGCACCTGTATCCCTGTGGCAGATCTTTGCATACTCCACCATTGAAACAGGGCGAGGAAGCACATTCATCGATATCATTTTCACATCGTCTTCCTGAAAAGCCAGCTGGGCAGAAGCACTGAACACTGTGACCCATTGGGACACAAAGTCCACCATGGAGACAGGAGTTTTCAGAGCACTGGATCGGGTGGCATTCTTCCCTTGCTGAAGCTCCAGGTCCTTTCGTGATCAAATTAGTAGCACATTCTGTGCATGAAGTCATTCCACTTCTTGGCTGATAAAAGTTCATAGGACAAAGAGCACATGGTGAAAGTCCAGTGTCAGAATATTGGCCAGGAGGACACTTAGCTGAAATTATAATTATCGTTTTAGAAACTTCCTAGATAATTACAAAAAAATATCAACGTACCTCTGCAGTAATCTTTTCCAGGTGCTGCAGGCTGATAAGTGTAAGTATTCGCTGGGCAAGCCTGACAATCTTTGTATCCTCCAGTTGGTGGTTCTGAAGTGTAGCTGTTTCTTGGGCACTCCAAACAAGGTACTAAGCCAGTTGGTGAGTAAGTCCCATAACCACAAACAGGAACACAATCATTTACACTCTTTGAGCCTATTAAAAAAAAATTGTTAAAATGTATTGTGACAAACATGACTTAAAAAATCTCTATTGACCTTCTTCTTTGGTGTATGTTCCTAGAGGGCATCTTAGGCAAGATCCTTGTCTGTCTCTATCCTGGTACATTCCTTTTGGACATGGTGTACATGTTTTCTGTTTAACCGCAGCAAATGTTCCCGCAGGGCAATGCACTAAATTCATAATAATTAGATTTATTCCATAAAATTTACATTGTGCAATAATAAATGCTTACAGCATCGAGGGACTTGGTTAGGATCCATGTTTAAGACTTCAC
Source organism: Cimex lectularius (assembly GCF_000648675.2). Taxonomy (NCBI): domain Eukaryota; kingdom Metazoa; phylum Arthropoda; class Insecta; order Hemiptera; family Cimicidae; genus Cimex; species Cimex lectularius. Next base: position 55,308 of record NW_019392860.1, on the reverse strand, counting down.
CAATATTACATGTAAACCCACGGCTTATAGTGCTCTGTAAAGCTTTAAGTGGTGGACATTGGTTTCCGATTGAAGAGACGTTGAGAAGAGGATCGATCACTGCGCTTGCATAAGGCACTGAGAGATCAAAGATGAGGTTAAGAGTCGATCCACAAAGGTCATACAGTTGTGGCTGTTTCACGGCAGGAATGATGACAAGAGTAAAATCAACTTTGACAACATTGTCTTCTAGGAGTGTCGGAGAAGCAGTTATGAATGAGACATTCATGTTGACATTAACAGCAGAACATCTCTGACTGAGAATAGTATTGATTTGTCCGTAATATTGTGACATCAATTCTGTGTACTGGTTCAAACAGTTTTGTGCGACTGCTCCATTCGCTCTGTAGGTCATTGTTGCAATCACATTATAATCAGCTTGCTGTGTATCTGTAAATGTGTTATGTTTGTATGAAATGACGTCAGGTTAAAAATCAATTCTTTTCGTGGAAAAAAATTTACCTTCAGAGACACAGTCAGGAACGACAGAGGAAGGTGTCCAGGGACTCTTGCTCTGACAGCTGTATGTTTTAATTGGTTCTCCATCTGTAAACCTAAATCCTCGGTTGCAAGTAGCAATGCACTGAAGTCCTTTTTCACCAGGAAGGCAGTTGAGAGCTCCATTTGCTGGCGGTTTCAGTTCCCAATCAACACAGGACGTCGCTTGTACAGCAACCTAACATTGCACAACATTAAAATCTTGTTTTCAGAAGAAAGAAAAAAGTTCAAACCTGGAAATGACAAGTGGCTTTATTGTTATATTTGTCGGTAGCAATGACAGTGACGTTTTCAAAAGATCCGATAAGGATTGTAGCTTTGTCAGGTACAAATGTAACGGTGACATCTCCTGATGCATCAGACACATTCACTCGCCTTCTTGTTTCGTTGAAGTTGACTACATAGCTGTCCTGCCTGTCAACAAGCTCGATTACATAGCTCTGAGGGCAGCTAAGAAGTGGTGGAGTGTCATCTGAAACAATAATGTGTATTTTGTATTTTGGAATGCTGAATTTTTTTTAAAGAATGTAGAATATAACTAACCAGTTACAGTGATGTTGATTTCACAAATGGCCACATTGCCGTCAAAATCGTATGCTACATATTTAACAGCCATGTCTTTAAATGTAGTCAATGGAGTTTTGAAACCAGGTGGTTTGATTTCAAGTCTTGCAATGGATCCGCTGTTGTCAAGAGCCACAGGTTCAGTCAGATTCACGGGTTCGATACCATTGGGTCCTCGTTTAACAATTATTGGGTGAGATGGACAGTTTTGGAAAACTGGTGGTTCATTATCTGCAAATTTGTTTCAGTTAGTAGTTTTTTTTCCATTTATTTAAATGGTTTTGTTTTCTTACCAACACAAGGTGAATAACCATAGTCAAAACCCAATAATGGTTCTGTCTTTGGTTCTTCACAACCCATGAGTTCAAATTTCAAACAAGCATTGTCCATGTAGCTTACTATCCCCAGAATGACAAATCGGGCTGAGACGTATTTTGGTAGGGTGATCATAGCAAGTTCTCCATAATTGCCAGGCTCTCTCATTGTCAAATTGAAGTTAGGGAAGTAAACGACATAATTATCATTTTCAGCTTGTTTATAAAAGAATCTTATTTCAGTAGGCCGTCCAACTATATCGTTTGTCACGACACCTTTAACTAAGATAGCCTAAAAACATAAAAGTAAATTAGTTAGAATAATATCGAATTTATTCAATTACAAATATTATGTACTTACTTTAACTCTGAAAACTTGTCCAAGATCAACGCTGACATAGGTGAAGGTTTCTTGCTTTCCGCACCATCCTGTGACTGAATTTAGACGGATGTTCCTCGCTTCATAATTAGGCCTTTCAGATGTTGAATTAATAGCAGAATCTGGGATTCGCCCTGATGCAAGACCCAGGGGTTTAACGACTGCACATTCTGGCTCACGGACACAAGAAATGGGTCTCGGGTTGATCAAGATATATCCAGGCTTGTTACATCCAAACTGAACTTCTGAGCCCTTAAAACCATTAAAAAATGTAAATTAAACTAAGTATTTCTAATAAATATACATTGATGTATGTAATAATTTACTTGTTCGTAACTGCTTGCTACTTGATATCCATCAATTGGTCGACCAGGATCTTGACAGACAGGCCCCTCGCATCTTAAATCGCCAAAGTCCCAGACTCCATTAGCTTGGCAACGTACGACATTGTCATGTTTGTCAGTCTGTCCGGCAAGTTTGAAAGTGTCCTGGCAGCCGAAGAAAAACGAAGACTGGTACCTTGTGTCCTTGTATAAACCGTATTCAGCACCGGGTGTTGGGCCTGGAATACCACAGTCAACCCTCGGACATCCCGGTGAAGCACCTGACAGCCAATAATCTGGGAAACCCTGAAAATTGATATTTAATATTATTTCACAGTTAGGAAATTTTAATTTAAGCAATTAATGACGTTAATTACAGGTTTTGGATCGTAGACACACTGACGGAATCCTGAAGATGCAGTTCTTCTCAAATGCCTTCCTTGATTGTTGCACTGAACTGTTACATTTTCTTTGAAAGGGATGAGTTTAGATTCTTTATTTAAACGAACTATTGACAATCCCTCATTTTTGTTGTCCCCAAGTGATACACATTGAGCATCTTTAAAGAAATTATAAAAATTAAGAATATTTCCAAGTAAAATATAATTTTTAAGATTTACATTGACAAATTGGAACAGTTCCATTCCATGCGCCTCCTGAAGTACAGAGGAGTGATGCAGAGCCGACCATGACATAGCCAAAGTTACACTGGAAGTTTGCGAGGTCACCAAAGTGGTACTGTTCTTTAGACGAGAGCAAAAGGCCATTGTCAGGTTTTTCAAGTGGTGGGCACATGACGGGTACGCATGTCTTGTTCCTCTGGAATATATCACCATCCCTTTCTCCAGTTTCGGAATTGTCAATAGTAAACCCAGCAGTTCCATTTTGCATATAGAGCTCATATCCGACATTGCAAACACATGAAAATGTGCCAGGACTGTTGATGCATTTTTGGTCACAGCCGCCATTGTTGGCATTGCATTCATTGACATCGACACATTCGAGTCTAGTGCATCCCATGACCTCCAAACGAAGACAAGGTGCAATGGCGTAATCTTGAACCTTGAATTTAATGAATTGCGCTTCTATTGGCACTGGGAGATTAAGGACAGAGAGGCTTGGGCTCAGAATTCTGAATTCAACAGGAGTACCATCTGGATTTGTGTAATCTCTCATGACATCAGTTAAGTTATTAGTGTACTAAAAAGTAAACAGTTAATATTTTGATAATTATTAAATTTTAAAAGGATAATATTTACCTGTATTCTTATAGCTGAAGTAAAAGCAACAGTGCCATCAGGCCTAGGTGTACTCTGAGTTCTAAATCCACGGATAACTGTTGGAGCTTTAAGATCGATGGTAACCCAATTAGCACCAGGCTCAATGCTATTTCCACACCATCCTTGTCTGCTGTTGAGTCTGATCATCTGCAAAAACACAAGTGTTTTTTATCACTGAGTTTAAAAAAAAAGTACAATATACTTACATCTTTGGAATAGCCAGATTCGACACCAGAGACAGTTATTGATTCATCAGGGATTCCTCCAGTTGTAAGTCCCAGGTCACCTACAGGCCTGCATTCCATACTTCCCACAAATCCTGATCTGCACTTACAATGGAAGCTACCAGCAGTATTCACACATTCCGTTGATGCTTGGTCGCATTGACTAGTTGCACACTCATTGACATCTTTAATGAATAAAATAAGTTAATTATGTTTTTAATTTAAATTACAAATGACTACCGCTTACCTTCACATCTTGGTAAATTAAGGAATTCTTGTTCTGGCCCACATTTAATTACACTCGATCCTAATAATTTGAAACCTTTGTGGCATTGGATTTTTCCTTCATCTCCATAGAAATATTTCCTAGTTGGGTCAAGAATGAACCCATTTGAGATTTCTGGCAACGTAGGACAGAGCGATCTCGAGCAAGTCGGAACATCGCTAGACCAAGTGCCGTTGCTCATGCAGAGAATGACAGGCTGTCCAGATCTAGTGTATCCGGGCTCACATTCAAATCTGATGATGGTTCCGTAGCTCCGTCCTCCTCCGTTCAACACCGTCGCTATCCCGTGAGGAACTTCTGGGAGTGGTGCACACTGGGATGCTGGAATAATTTAAAGGATGAGTGGTGTCCTTTTGATTTTTATTGAATTATATAAATACCTAAACATGTTGGCAGTCTTTCCCACCTTCCATCGGACAAACAGGACACCCTTTCAACTGGTAGACCAGATGGGAAAGCAAAACCGGCATAACATTGGTACATGGCTTCACCTCTGTATGTTACATTTGTGGATCCAATTGAGAAACCATTGTCAATTTGTGGAACTGGTCCGCAATATACCTCTGCATAATTAAAAAAAAAAAAATTATATATATAAAGAATAACCCTAAGGTGTGTCAAATTAATTAAAATTTGAAATTTTCTTTTTTATAGACTTTTAGGGGCTGAACTTTTAAAAAAGTTGAACAATTTGCTGAATCAAACATTTCTTTTTTTGTAGAAATAGATTCACGATTTAAAAATGACAGTGTTCTTAAATTTGGCAGGGTTGCAAAAATTACCTTGGCATTTTGGTATATAAGAGGTTGACCAGTTGCCACCAGGCATGCAGTCGGTGTTAATCCTGTTCTTTCCTGTGGCGAACTCCTGGCCGATGGGACATGTGAAAACGACGGATGTGCCGAAGGCTGTTTCTCTGCTTGAAGCCAGAGCACCTTCGCCGGGCCGCAGAGTCGGGCAGTCGGCGGAAAAGGTCGCATGCCATCCTTTCGCGTTATGCAAAGCATCCGTCGTAAATCTGACGAGCATGTCACCGCTGGATGCAGTCAGTGTGATTTTTGGAATCTGATTTCCAGTGAATCCATTGCCAGGATGGAGTCGGAGGCCGCTCGTGCTCACGCCGTCGTAAACCTGTACGGTATCAGATGTATGGACTGTCATCGAGTCGAACCTGAGCGAGATCGGAGCTTTGTTAGGGCTGCGGATCCTCAAAAGGCAATCTTGATTGCTCGGGTAGTTGGAAAGGCCGAAAGCCGGAGATGCTAATGTTCCATTGTGAGCTACAATCGTCGCCCTGCAACCTAGTAATTACAAAATTGTATAAAACACCAACTTGCTTCAACCGTTTCATAAGATGTGGAAAAAACTGAAAGTATATTCGGTACCTTGAGAATAACGAATTTTGAATCCTCGCCGAGAATCGCCTAAGCTAGTTTTGAAATAAAGGTAAAGTTGATTTCCGGTGGACATGAGAAGTTTTGGGTTCGTATCCATTTTGCCTGTCAGTCTTGCTACGGGCCTGCTCTTAGGAGAATCACCATCTCTGACTAGAATGTAATCCCTCCCAGTCTCCAAGTCGATATCATCAATCTGAAAGCAAATGTGCAAAATGTAAATTTTTCTTTAAGTAAAAGATCAATTTTTAAGCATACCTCTAAAGTGATAATTCTTCCTGGTTGTGCTGTAATGATGTAAAGGCATTCCAAACCGCCTGGGTATTTTCTTGGATAGGAAGGAGACGTAATCGGCTGAGGGGATGTAGTAGCTCTCAGATTACCACCACAAAGCTGCGGTTCTGTTTTCCAAGATGCCCTGAATCCTTTCTTTTCCACTGAAGCGTCTGTACTAAATTTGATAATCATGAAGTTCGAAGCGGACACGAAAGACATATTTCCGATTTCAGGCCTTCCGGACAAAGTAGCCAGATTGACGGATTTCTCTTCGGTCCTTCCTCCTACCAAAATCTGTACCGTGTCGAAAGATTTTTCCGTATCGAATTCTTGAAACTGAAGGAGGATGTTGTGTCCGTGTGGCCCTTCGAGCGTCCATTTGCAGTTGGATAAAGATTCGTACTTTTGGGGGTAGTTGGGACTCTCGACGACGTCTCCGGAACTGGCCATGTAGAAGTTGCAGTTGCTGGGGCAGTCGATTTCGTCGGACCAGTCGTCGCAGTCATTCTGTTTGTCGCATTTGAACGCGGCGTTGATGCATTTGCCGTTGGAGCAATGGAACGAACCCGACGGACAAGCGTTGGCACGGCAAAGGAACGGAAGGAGCGACTCGCACGTTTCCAGCTCCCAGGATTGGTGTTCGTCCGTTAAAGAGACGTCGACGCATTCACCCCTGACGGAATCCGGCTGGTCGATGGACCAGAATCCGGCGTATTGCGAAACAAGGACTCCAGCGGCCGACTCCAGCGTATTCGTACGGAGGTCGTCGAGGGACGCCAATCCGAGCCAGTAATGCTGGGTTCTGTGATCCCCCGGGCCGACGTTCTTCATCGCCAAATTGGCCGTAAAATTATTTTCGCCGTACGATTCGACAAGCACGAGGTCGCTGCCATACCTGAAACGAAAAACAAAAACAACTTTTTAGTATTTTCTCAATTACATTTTTTATCAAGATAGAAATACATCGAACAGCGTAATAAATTTATCTAGTTAAATTATTTCCTGGGAGATGATGATATTATCAAGTCGATCTCAGGTCCTCCTGTTATTACTATTAATCAGGAATCAAACGTGCTACTTCGGTTCAACGGTTCAAGGAAGTCCGTAGCTCAAGATATTAATTAGTCGTTTTATCAATGAGTAAATTCACGTAGGAAACATCCACTGATTTAACAAAAATAATTAAAGCTAACATTGACTTGAGATGTACCAAACAATGCTACGACAAAAATTTATAAAAATCTGAAGGGCCATTGTTTTCTAACAACCCTATGCCATAATGAGGGAAAAATATTTGAATTTGAAATTAATGACCACAAGAAGAATCCTAGGCAAATGTTGAGGGCTAAAACCAGAAATGGCCTACTGGACGTATAAGACCCAAAAGAACCTATCGATCATTAATCTGGTAGACCAAAGCTCAACAAAAAGTAGCTTCTCAAACATTAGGCAGCATACAAAGACTAGCAAACCTATGTATCACAGGGGCAATGAGAACAACCCCTACAAGTGCATTAGAAACTCTGCTAACAAGGAGAGGCTAGGAAAAGATCATTTAGGCTCCAAAAACAATAAAATTGGATAGGAACTAAACAATTCGGGCATACTACCAAAATTAACAAAATTATATACCCAATCTTAGAAATGGGGATTGACTATATGATCAAGGGACTATAAAGGAGAGAAGGATACGGGAGAGGATCAGTTACAATGATATGGTATACTGATGGCTCCAAAACAAAAGAAGGAACAAGTACAAGTCCAAAACATGAGTAATCAAACTCATTAGGAAAGTTCACTTCGGTCTTTCAAGCAGAAATACATGCCATCAATGCTTGTACCCTGGAAAATCTTAAAAGAGGTTTCACTGGCAAAAAAATCCTCATAAGATATGATAGCCAAGCAACTATTAACGAGAAAGCAGACAGACTGTTCAGAGGGGGATCTGCAAGACATACATAAGCCCCGAACCTATTCTTGGGATAACAAAGGAGAAGTGGATAAACTCTATGGGCGCTAAACACAGTAAACTTATGATGAAACAACCCTCACCAAGACTGGCAAAATCGCTGCTGCAATTGGATAGGGCTAAACTCAGAGGAGTGATAGGACTACTAACCGGTCACAGTCATCTGAGAAAACATCTACACAACATAGCCATATATCACGATGATCCCATCTGCATTATGTAATGAGGAGGAGGAAACAGCCACCCATATCATCTTCGAATGCGAAACAACAGCGACAGTCAATGACCTGATACTTCTAAGGAGAAAGATTGAGTCCATTGCACTAAACTAATGAACTAGGAAGGTACAATAAGCCAGAAGGCTGCAGTGCCTGGGGACCACAAACCCCGCTTCCTGGTATCCTTATTACAAATACCATACCAATATTTGAAATTTATTTAATAACTATTAAAAATAATAAGCATAATGCAATAAGCTCAATAATGAGCATAAGAGCATAATGGAAACTATGTTCTTTACAAGGTCGATGTTGGCCGGAAAGGCCATGGGAACTCCGGCAGTACCTATTTAGAGTGGGCTAAGAAAGTAATTAGCATTGGGACCGGGTTGACATTTTCTTCAGTTGACGTCATGCTCCCATTGTCTGGGTGACAATCCGTGGTGATGCTGCCTTGACAATATGTGACATACGCATGACCCGCTTGCTTCTTAGTTTTGGACCTAAACCCCATTTTAAATATCGTCTTGTTCAATTCACGTTAGCCCTGTTGAGTGAAACTCTCCGTAACGATAAAGCGCTTCCACCTTACGGTTTACCAGAGTAATTAGAATTTGACAGATACCCTCGGATAATCACGCGAGACCGTTCACCCCGGTCCTACGGACTTGAGCTCGATCCTTGTTTAAAAACATTTTAGACGTACGATTTTATAAATTATAATTATGATTATAATTTAAAAAAAATATTTCCATGTTCTGACCTTCCTCTCGGACAGGCCGCACAACATCCTGATTATTTGGGTCCGCTATCTTCGCCGTTTTCTTAATTTTTCCCTTATAGGTCATATAGCCGATAAAAAAGACGATAATGTGATAAATTACTAAAATCGTTTGATCTGTCAGACGCATTTAAATTTTTCACCTTAGTGTCATCGTAAGATCTGATGCATCTGCTATTCTTTCAGAGGAATGGTTTTGTTGTTATTGATAATCCTAATCTTGCCTTTACTCGACATTTTGGTCTGTCAGACGCGTTGCGATCTTTTCCCATCATGGTCGGTTAGTGACACAATGAGATATAATTTTTGCTATTACAAAATCTATTTCCTCCGTTAGAACTGGATCAAAATAACCGAAGGAAGTATTGCGATATTCAACGATGATGAGGACTAAAAACAGGAGTGGCGAAGAATAGGCAGGCAAAAATGGTTCACGTTCATTCCCCCAAAGGCATCGAACATATGTTCCCTTGTTTACATGAATTTTGAAACTCATGAAGATCTTTAACGTCAGGACTTATCCCCGAGGAGACTTCTCAGACGCCCAGTGTTCTCAACCAGTGTTCTCAAAGAGAACACCAGGAAGATTTTACATGCGTGGACTTGTCACATTCCTTGGCTAGCGAGGTGGTGCAATGCTAACCAAGTTCAGAAGTGTCTTGAAAAGGGCAAATCCATACATGTGCGTTGAAAAAGTCAGTTTTGTGGTTTCTGTCACAGCCTTTCTGCCTTGCCTTTCACCACCCTCGGAGAATTAGAAAGGGTACTCTATCTCCGGCTTCGGTTGGCCGGTACCCTCTAGCTAAGGTACAATTTGTTTGCAAACCACGACCGCCACGAGTCCAATCTCATTTAGCAGAGTCGCTTGGATTCTCTACTCCCGTGGTTCAGAATTATTTTTAAGGTGGAACTGATCGCCCACCCGGTGGTTTATACGAACCCCCTACTGATGCACCCGTTGCCAGAGGGGTGCGGATTCAGTAACCCAGGAAGCTTTTGCCAAAACAGTGAGGGAAGAGGAAGGATAAGGAAGGTAAGGGGGAAATTTTGCCTCCATCATTGGTTACCCCAAGGCACCGGGGCTGATGGTAGGGCTTGGCTTGGCCCACAGGGAAGGTGACCCTAAGGGATGCGGGCATCGGACAGTTTATTCCCGCATACTCGGTCATCCTAAAAAGGACTCTGAAGATCTTTAACGACCGCACTTGGCCTATTCAGCCTTGTCGGACGTTTTGATTCTCAAGATGAGAGCTGACGCACCTCCGCATCCGACAGAATAGTGTTACTGCCTCAGCATTGGTGTAGAGGTAGCTCATCCCCGAAGGGCCAAGACAACCTCGCTCCTCGCTTGTCCATTCCAAGTGGCCGGGTTTGCATTGAGCATCAAACCATATGCCGCGCGCGGGTTTTATGCTACCTAAGCTGAAATACCCGATCTCCCGCGCGCTTCCTAGATAGAGGCGACTCTATCTTCCAGAGTAGTGGGGCTTCACCAGCGTCGAAACTTCCGGATCCGCTCCGGCCGCGGTTTCGTTTAAGTGGAATTTCTAACCACCCCCTAGAGGAGCACCGCCTACGGTAAAAACCTCCTGTCGAGCTCAGCCTACACCTGCCATGCGCATTCGAGGGACGCCATAGGCTCAGCCTAGGTGGTCAAATCCTTCGCTTCCCCAAGGTACCTCGCCGGTCATACGCACAACAATGCAAAGCATACTCGAATAAGAGAAACCGATTCACTACCCGTTCCCATCCGCTACTACTCACGCATTAGAGGGATTATCCAGCATAATCATTGCGTCCTCAACGCCTATACGCTACCGTCCGATCCGCCGTATCCCGTATAAGCAGGGAGAGGCGAAGAAACGCTTGTACCCTAACTCAACAAGTAAAAATGTCGAAATACTTCTGAACCAAAACAATTAGGATAGGCAGGCCAAAATAGTTCAAGTTCATTACCCTGCAGGCATCAAGAAGAAATCTAATAATTTGTCTGTAGATCTTCAGCGAAAAGGACGGATACATGAAGGGAGGTAATATATGTATAATAGTTTCATTGTCGGCCAGCCATCGTCCCGAAGAAAATTTTCCTGGTAATTGTACCCGTAGGCCATATTCGTTTCTCCATTTTGGCAAATCAGATATAATAAACGGACCATTATTTTAATTGATCAACTGCAAATAATGATTAAATAAGTATTTACCTATTGCAAAGCTGAGCTGCGCTTTCCCAGGAGTGCTTTATACTGAAGAACTTGTAGCAGTGCAATCCTTTGAGTTCCCATCCTAGAAAAAACAAAACAAAAAACAACAATCAGAATTGCTCTTTTATGTCATCAATACAGCAAACAATACAATTTCGTAATTCGCCTAGTAGATTTTATAATACATGAGTATAAAGCAGTGTCGAAAAAAAAATCTATTATGCCGATTTATGCCCAGCGGGCGTATTTACATGACGACATGCCATTGTTGTGGCACTGAGTAGGAGAAAATCTATTATAATAAAAACCCGGCATGTCATTACACAATTATTCACATATAAACTAAAGGTAAACAATTTTTGTTGAAGCAATATTAAGTTGTTTTTTTTGTATCATGAAGTGAAGTGATAATTTGTCATGTAAGCCCAAATTAAAAAAAAAAGTTTACTGCGGTATAACTGGCTGGAAAATTGAATTATGTAAAGGTTATTTATGTCATACATTATAACACAAACGCACACAGATATATAATAATTAAATTTATCGGACGGGATTCCAGCCAAATAAACTTTCTTTTACCGGGGCATCTCATGAGTTATCACTGCGGCGCACGTTAACAATTGCACAGGTACATTTCGGCCCGGGCAGTCGTAAATTTCGTGTTATTGACTCTTGTATAGGATTTGACACGCACACGGGTAAATTGCCGGTTGTGGAAGCATTTTCAGACCGTCCCGCATAAACCGTCGGACAATTATGTGAGCTTAATGAGGGTGGGGTAGGTGTTCTGCCATGTTCTTTTGCCAAAGCTTACTTATTTATTGCCTTCTCAAACGACACGTTGTTTGTTTTTTTCTACGTAGATTTTAAGTTTTATTGGATTGTACTTTTTTTACCTTAACAAGTGATAAAACCTCAAAGATAAGTTAACTGTCTCTTTCCTTCTCTCGCTCTCTCTCTCTCTCTCTCTCTCTCTCTCTCCTCAATCTACCTGTATTTTCATCTTTCACCTGTCTTCTCTTTTACTTTTTCTTTGTTTTTCTCCTCTCCCTTATATTCTAAATGAATCCCTTTTATACTCTTTCTCACTGCCTCTGCCTTTTTGTCACTCGCCCCTCCTATTTCTTTCTTCCTCTTTCTTTCTTTTTCTCTCCCTTTCTCTCTCTCACCCTGTATTTTCATCTTTCCTCTGTCTTCTCTTTTATTATTCTCTCTCTCACTTTTCCCTTGTCTTTCTCCTCTTGCTTTATTCCCAATGAATCCCTTTTACCCTCTTTCTCACTCTCTCCTTTATCTACCTGTATTTTCATCTTTCGCCTGTGTTCTCTTTTATTATTCTCTCTTTCATTTTTTCTTTGTATTTCTTCTCTCTGATATATTCCCAATGAATCCCTTTTACACTCTTTCTCACTGCTCTGCCTTTTTGTCACTCTCTCTGACAACTGTCTGTCTTCTCTTTTACTATTCTCTTTCACTTTTTCTTTGTTTTTCTCTTCTTCCTTATATTCCAAAATAATCCCTTTTATACTCTTTCGCACTGCCTCAGCCTTTTTGTCACTCTCTCTTCCTATTTCTCTCTCTCTATCTTCCTATTTCTCTCTCTCTCCCCTCTATCTACCTGTATTTTCATCTTTCTCCTGTGTTCTCTTTTATTATTCTCACTTTCATTCTTTCTTTGTAGTTCTTGTCTGATATATTCTCAATGAATCCCTTTCCACTATTTCTCACTATCTCTGCCTTTTTGTCACTCTCTCTTCCTATTTCTCTCTCTCTCTCTCTCTCTCTCTCTCTATCTTCCTATTTCTCTCTCTCTCCCCTCTATCTACCTGTATTTTCATCTTTCTCCAGTGTTCTCTTTTATTATTCTCTCTTTCATTCTTTCTTTGTAGTTCTTGTCTGATATATTCTCAATGAATCCCTTTCCACTATTTCTCACTATCTCTGCCTTTTTGTCACTCTCTCTGACAAGTGTCTGTCTTCTCTTTTACTATTCTCTTTCACTTTTTCTTTGTTTTTCTCTTCTTCCTTATATTCCAAAATAATCCCTTTTACACTCTTTCGCACTGCCTCAGCCTTTTTGTCACTCTTTCTTCCTATTTCTCTCTCTCTCTATCTTCCTATCTCTCTCTCTCTCTCTCTCTCTCTCTCTCTCCCCCTCTATCTACCTGTATTTTCATCTTTCTCCTGTGTTCTCTTTTATTATTCTCTCTTTCATTCTTTCTTTGTATTTCTTCTCTCTGATATATTCTCAATGAATCCCTTTCCACTCTTTCTCACTATATCTGCCTTTTTGTCACTCTCTCTTCCTATTTCTCTCTCTCCCTCTCTCACTCTCTCTCTCTCTCTGTCTCTGTCTCTTCTGTCTACCTGTATTTTCACCTTTCACCTGTCTTCTCTTTTACTATTCTCTCTTTCACTTTTTCTTTGTTTTTCTCTTCTTCCTTATATTCCAAAAGAATCCCTTTTACACTCTTTCTCACTGCCTCTGCCTTTTTGTCACTCTCTCTTCCTATTTCTTTCTCTCTCTCTATCTACCTGTTTTCATCTTTCCTCTATCCTCCCTTTTATCATCCTGTCTTTCACTTTTTTCTCCTCATTCTTATATATTCAAAGAATCCTTTTTCCACATTCTCACGGCCTCTACCTTTCTCTCTCTCTTTCTTTATTTCTCTCTTTTTTCCTCCCTATCTTCCTATCTATTTACGTTGTTATTAAACTATTTTTCTCTTTTTTCTATTTATTTATTTTTCACTCTCATCTCCATTTATATTCGTGTTCTTACGTCCTGATAGGATTTTTTTAAGTAATTCTTTTATTTAATAATGTTAAGTATGGTCATAACTAATCGATATATTCTGGTTAGGGGATGTCATTGGCTAAAGGGGGGGGGTGTAAAGTCATATTTTTTGATCAGGCTTGATACCCCTTAATTATGTATTTTGTCCCGCCGGATTGGAAACAGTATGTCATTTTTTATCCAATAAAAAGCACCTCGAAAAGAAAAATGTTATGTAAATCTTTGAATCCAGAACTAACAGGTAAAGCGTAAAGATTGGATTTTATGGCAATAAGGAAAAAAAAATGTTTAAACATGACTAAATCTATTTTTCCCGCGCTGTTGAAAATGAAAATTCAATCGGGCAGAAATATACACAGAGGTGAGGCGTTTTTTGTTTTTTCTAAGTGGCCTCATGGCCTACCGCAAGGAGCAGAATGGTTATGATAATCTGAAAAGGACCGGGATGCAATTATGGGCAATAACCGGGCCGTTTGACGGGTACACAGAGAAATTGGAACCCATCGGTCAGGTCTGGAAACTAATTATCACAACGGGAATTTCGGCGCAGTGACCGCGTAGAACATTTTCGGCCTTCTTTTATTGACTGGAAGTGAATCGTTCCCTTTTTTTATTATTAACTGGTTCACACATGAATTGTAATTACGTTGAAGTCCAGAATAAAAATTGTTGTTTGTTATATTTAATTAATAATTTATTAGACAGGAAATTCGAATTTCACAATCTCTTCTTTCTTACAGCGATATGCTGAAAATCGTTCTTTCCGAACTAAAATTGAACTCGAATCACCATAATCAATTAAAATAGGATATTAATCTAGACTAATTTCCCATAATCTACAATTAATTGAAAAACCTCCTGACAGATATTGGGTGTCTAAAATCCCAATTAAGGCAGGAAAATACAGATTAATTAATATTCAGTCAGAAGAGGAAGCTGATTATAACTACCTTACTGCGATGTTATTTTAAAATATGTTTGCACTAGTGTGTGAACCAAAGCAAACTTTAGTTTCACGGTCAATGAGTGTTGTAGAGGATGAACGATGGGTAGATAGAAAAAATAGTGTATGCAGGGATGAAGAGAAAGAGAAAAANGAGAGATAGACTGGAATATATTTAGAGCGAAAATAAGAAAGAGATGGAAAGTGGAGTGAAAGATGGAACAAAAGTGATAGAAAGACAAATGTTAATGATAGAAAATGCAAGAGAAAAAGAAAGTGAGAAAAAATATATAGATAGGTACAATAGATAGAGAGAGATATAATGGTGGGGAGAAAACGAAAGAAAATGGGAAAAAGGAAAAAACAAATATGTACGTGTCAGTGAGTGAAAACAGAGAAGAGATCAAATAAGAATGAGAGCGATAGGGCAAGAGACAAAGTAAGAAAAACAGAAAGAAAGGATGAGTGTCGGAAAGAGAAAAAATGAGAGAGAAATTGATAGGGCGAAGGAAAAAGAAGGTAGGACAAAAAGGAATGTTAAGGTGAGGGACGAAATAAAGAAAGTAAATTTGAGACCAATAATGAAAATGAGGAATAAAGTAAGAACGAGAGAAAACAACGCATGTGGGAGAAAGAGAGAGATACGGTGAGAGACAGAGCAGCGAAGACAAACAGAAAGAGATTGTACATAAAAGAGAAAAAAAGAGATAAAATAGAAAGTGATAGTTAAGAGATAAAAAGAAAAATAAGGTGAGAAAAAGAAAAAGATATGGAGAGAGATAGAGCAAAAAGTGAAAAAGCGATTGTGTTATGACAGAATAAAATAGAAAGAAAAATATTGTTAAAGAGTAGTTTAGTTTTTTGAATCGTTCCTATTATTTTTGGTCTGCCTATTCTCCTACTTTGGTAGATGAGCAGGGTGAGTCAAGACTTTCATTTTAAGCAAATTTTGCTTGGGTAAATTTTATTCTATTTATTTAGAAATCGTGAGATGCGGTCTGGTGTGATGTAGGTTTCAGAAAAACATTTTCTTTATCGTGCCAACGTTTCGATCTTTATTGAGANGCACGATAAAGAAAATGTTTTTCTGAAACCTACATCACACCAGACCGCATCTCACGATTTCTAAATAAATATCGATTAACTGTCACTAATCACCACACATTTTATTCTATTGTCGAAGAGGGTGAGAAGCCGAAACGCGTCTGACAGATCAAAACAAAAATTTTTAAAAGTTTTATTGTCTTATGTCGTTTTCTCACTTTTAACAAATTTTATTTTGTCGATGCGTGTCTTTTATTCAGAGAGGGTCTATTAGGCAATCAGAGAATAAATTTAACTAAATTCTTCTTTAGAAGTAAGGTCGGAAAATAAATACATAACATTAAGCTCAAAAAATAACAAATGTTTAGCATTTGATTTCATTTTTTGTCAGAATAGAAATCGCAAGTCAATACTTCGCAGTGGTCTTGCTTTCGGTTTTAATGAGAATCCGGGAAAAAGTAAAGCCGGTCACGACTAAGTCATACCCAGTGACTCACAATTCGAAAATCCGTGAACACAATCGACCAGTGGAGCTTTCACCTTTTCGTTCATTGCCAAAAAATTCTGACAAGACGTGAGCAGGTCCTGGACGTTTATAAAATCTTTATTTACTGGATTTCAATTTCACACATTAAAAAATATTTACTTCTCAGGCTTACTGGGAGTAAAATAAGTACTTACAAGTATACGTACTTATTTTTGTTGTTATTAGGATCACTTTTTTTTCTAATTTATAACAAACCAAAATTTAACTTGATCTGAAAAATTTGAGTTTGCATACAATTTCCCAGAAAGTAACTTCCAGACAAACAGAACCAGCGAACATGAAAAGTTCAATGTCTACCTTTTATCAAACTGCTGATGCCTTCAATTTTTGAAACTGCTCTATTAATATTTGATTCGTAAGATTGACATTATGATTAACTCTAGCGACCAAATAAAAAATGGTCATAAAGTTCAATTTCAATCCATTGAGGAAAGTTTGAAAAGAGGACCAGTGACCTCTTGACCATTCTTCTCCGTTTCCAATGTCGCTGGACCCAATTCACCTTTTCCTCGTTAAAAGAAAAGTTGGGTCGTTTTACCAGAGGTCGAACCAATCCCCATTACAAGGTGTCGCTTGATTTCTCTCAGATAGAAGTAGATAGATGGTGTTTCGAATTCGGCTAATTTCAACAAGGGCTGAAGCAATTTTTCTAAAGTGTATCGCAAAAGTATATTTCCTTTCAACCCGGTCACCAGGACCGGTGAAGATTGGCCAATCAGTTGAAAATATGTTGCAACTTAATGTTTATCCTTTCTACACGTGTGAGAAACCTTTTTTCCACTTTTTTGCTAAATTAAATCAGACCGAGGCCTGATTTCTTTCTAAGAGTGCACAATGCCTGAAAACTTTTTTTCGAGTCATTTTCCCATTAATTAATGCATTAATGCAATCCACTATTTTTTGTTGTTGAAAATCCGTGGATATTGCATAAAAATCTCGAACGTAGAAAGCAATGTGGAAGAAAAAGCTCTGAAACAATGGTAAAAACTGATAAAATTACTCATTTTTCTGAAAAAGCATTCAAAATTCTCTCTCTTTATCACCCTCTCTTTTTCTCTCTCCCTCCCATTCTTTCTAACATTCTCTCTCTCTTTCACTTTTTCCTTTCTCTCTCTCTCTTTCTCTATCTATCTAGTTCTCTCTCTATTTCTCTATCTATCTATTTCTTTCTCTTTCTCTTCCTTTCTTTCTCTATCTGTCTATCTATTTCTTACTCTCTCTCTCTCTCTCTCTCTCTCTCTCTCTCTTCCTCGCTATCTATATCTCTCTCCCTCCCTTTTATTTTTTCTAACATTCTCTCATTCTCTCTCTCTCTATCTATCTATTTTTTCTCTTTTTTCTATCCCTATTTCTCTATCTATCTGTTTATCTATACATTTCTCTCTCTCTCTCTCTCTCTCATTTCTGTCTCTTTTTTCTCTCTCTATTTCTCTATCTATCTGTCTATCTATACATTTGTCTCTCTCTCCCTCCCACTCTTTCTAAAATTCTCTCTATGTATCTATTTCTTTCTCTTTTTTTCTTTCTCTATTTCTCTATCTATCTGTCTATCTCTCTATCTCTCTCTCCCTCCCTCCCATTCTTTCTAACATTCTCTCTTTCTCTCTCTATCTATTTCTCTCTCTTTTTTTCTCTCTATTTCTCTATCTATCTGTCTCTCTTTCTCTCTATATCTTCTGCTTATATCTGTTCAGTTTTTCACCATTTCACTTTTCTTTTGTCTTTATCTATGTCAATAATCTCAATCTATTTCAGTATCTCTCTCTATCTATCTATTTTTCTCTCTCTCCACATCTGCATCTCTTTTTTTTTATTACCCACTAACTCACCTTCTTTTTCTCTTTTTTATTTTCCCTCTCAATCTATTTCAGTCAATAAAATACCAGGACTACTCTAGTCGAAATATAATTATAAACACCAACTTTGTAAAGATACGACTAAAAGGCATATTTTTGAAAATTAGTTTTGCCGTAGTTGTAATACTGTATTGGGTGGTCTGAGAGTTGATGAATTGTTGTGTCAGCAGTATGATCATTACTCTCCTGGGGCCTATTATTTCCTTGGCCTTTGTTAAACGTTTCGGTCTTCGTACATCGTCTACGGTGGCCTGTGGGTTGGTGTGGATCCCAGTTTCCTCTTTTACTGGTTTTTTCTTCACTTTTTTAATTTTGTGCAAATTCACCGACTTTTTTGTTGAGTTTTTTTTTTAACGGAAATATTCCAGGTTTTAAATGGACGAGTTGTCTCAAGCCATTCGGGAAAATTAAGGACAGATTGGATGCCAGAGGCATTTTTATCTGAAATAAACGTCTCCCCATGTCCAAAGTGCGGAATTGACAAATGCGCCGGCATCGTTTAAACAGGCGGATATCCAGGAACAGATGTGTATTTTAAAATATTTGACGGGCTAACGGTATCCGGAGAGCCATCCACTCCGAATGGACCCCCTTCCAGGGTATTCCGGACTTAAGTGATTATTAAAAAGTAAAGGAATTTTAACTTTATCATTGTTGAATAACGGTTTTTTTTAAATGATATAAAATAAAAAAAGCTTTAAACTAAAAGTAGAATTATTCTATTATATGGCCCTTTAACATAATATTAACTTTTCGCTCTAGAAATATGGTACTTATATGCCTGATTGTTTCAAAAGTCTACCTGTGAAGAAAATTTTCTACAAAATTGTTTAAAACCCACGTATTCGTGACAAAAACTTACTTCCGTCGAATTTTACCCGTAAAAACGAACGGGTTTAAAAATCAAGAACGGGAGTTGTACAAGGCTGGAAAAAGAGGATTGTTCTTTCCGTCACGGCCAACGCAAAAGGGAATTATTGCGGAATAAGCTTTAATACGGCATTTGAAGGTATTTTGGGCAACAGTGCTCAAGGCGAGAAGGTGCAACGACAGGCAGCAATGTAGCTGCTAATTTGAGCAACGCTGTTCCGTCGCTAAATAACCTCTCAATGATAAATTTTTATTTGAACATATTTTTAATCTCAATTTGTCTGTCTGCCTTCTCTCTCTCTTTGTTTTTTATTGCTCACAACTCACTTTCTTTCTATTTTGCATCTCTGTATTTAACATTATTTTTTTCTTCTTTTCATTTTTGTTCCCTCTTTTACTACCTCACTTACTTTTTCTCTTGGCTCATAGCCTCATTAGAAATAAAAAACGTAGTAAACAATAATTTTTATATCGTGGATCGAAGTCAAGTGGTAGAGCAACGGCGTTTTTAGCAGAAGGTCGTGGGTTCCAATCCCGCTCGTGACATTGACTTTTTTTATCTCAACCAATAACTTACATAAAGATTAATTAATTGAAAGAAGTTATTTGGTCAATCGGGCTACGAAATCTAATGGATTTAATATTTTTTATCTTAGTTTTTTCTTTTACACTATATTCCAGTCTTTCTGTCTCTCTGTTACTCATATTACTAACTTTCTTTCATTTTTGCTTTTCGGTCTTTAACACTATTTCTTTCTTCTTCTCTTTTTTTACCCGTCTGTCACTACATCACTTAATTTTTCTTTCTTTTTCTTATTTTGTCTCTCACTCTATTCCAGCCTTTCTCTCTCGATTTCTCTCTTTTCTCCTTGTAGCACTATTTCTTTCTTACTTTCAATTTTGTTTTTTTACACCACATATACTTTTCTCATGGATCTCTCTCACTCGTTCTTTTACTCACTTTCTTTCATTTTTGCATTTACTTTATTTAACATTGTTTATTTCTTCTTTTTTATTCCTTCTTTTTCATATCACATACTTTCTTTCTGTCTTTATTATTATCGCTCTGTATCTATTGCAGTCTCTCTCTCTCTCTCTCTCTCTCTCTCTCTCTCTCAGACACACACACACACACACACACACACACACAAACACTATGTATATATCTATGACTCTCTCTATTTATTACTTAGTTTATTTCTCTTGCATTTTTGTCTTAATCACTATTTATTTATTCCGTCTTTCACCATACAACTAACTTCCTTATCTTTTTCCCACATCCAAATAATTCTGCCCATCAATTCTCTATCTCACTCTCTCTCTCTCCCCTTTTTTTCTTTCTCTATCTATCTATCTAATTATCTATCTCTCACTCACTCACCCCTCCATCTCTGTGTCACTATTAACTTATCTTCATAATTATGTGTATCTTTCTTTCTATCTGATCAATTTATACGCTTTGTATTTCATTTATCTACTTATCCCATGCGTTTATATACATTCACCTTAGAAATAGACAGCATATTTCAAAAAATGAAAGAACCTGATTAACAATGAGAAAGTTCTGCGTCCTTCCATGATGAAATATAATGGATTTGTTTTATGCGTACAATTTATCCAAGGACAACTGTTTAAAGAAACAATCAATGATCTCACATAAGAAACTTTCCAAACGAAATTTTTAGAACTTTAGATTAAAGTCCGGCCTAAGAATCAGTCTCTAATCCAATCTCGCTTTCCCCATGATCGCCTCTGAACTGTATTGTTATACAAAATCTACTTCACCGTCACTATTCTCCTGAGAATCGGATCATCATCTTAACTTAAAGGAGACCGTTAGCTTAAGAATTGCGGTTTCTTCAGTTTCTGTCGCTCTGTCAAGTCGACTCAAAAAAAGGACAAGACGATGTCTCTCATATAGACGGAGAAAATAGAAAATATGTTGTAATTACAAGTTATAAGCAAGATCACTTGGTAATTACATCTAAAACTAATTTTCAAGCCTGACATTTAAACCAGACGGGAAAATTTTCCACTCATATTACGCTAGAGACCACCGGCTGAACATCAGGTTGACTTCCGCGTGAGATTAGATAACACGGTTTACATATTTTCTTCTTTTGAGCCTTTTGTTAGAGAATCAAGGAGAAAAAAACGATAACGAGCCCGATGTACCGGTAGACGACTTTCTCCGGGACTGCCCTGAGATGGGGGATCCGTTTCCCATCTAGGGAAATCACGGCACAATTCCAATAACACCTGCGCCCTCCCATAATTGAATTACCGTTGGATTTGTTTTTCCACTGTAGAAAGGGGTATTCGAAAAAAAAGAAAAGATTTCCTGGTCTAAAAGTTGATAAAATATGAGCATACTTGAGCAACTTTCCAATCTAGCGAGCCACTAATTATTTTCAGCATAGCATTACGGCTTGATCGATATGTTGAAACCCTAATGGAAAGTAAACGAGTAATGTTGATTGCAGAAATGATAGCAAATAATAATTATAAAATAATTTTTGATCTGTGCACGACCGTAGTCTATTATATTTTCAGGACTTTTCTTTCTGAAATTAAATCTGGAAGGGTGAACAGGCAGAAAGTTATTTCGTCGTTCTGGAGGCGGTGAGACGAGTCGAATCTGATTTTAACAGCGAGAAATGTCCAGGCCAGGGTTACCTTTTCACAAAACCGCCGACAAGTGGGACTCAACCTTCCAGAAACGGGAAGAACGTGGAATAAAACCTCCTCGTACACGACCGCAGGCGTTTAACAACACAGGAAATTGTAGAAGAAAGCGCCTTCTCCCGCCGAAAGTTACGCGGAAGGACCCTGAAAGTTCAAAGAGTGAAAGTAAAGGCCGGCAGTAAAAAGAAAAGAAAAAAAATAATTGAGGAGGAGGTGAGCACAAAGACAAAAGAAGCCGGCGGATGAGCGTTTTGCTCGCTGGGCCAGGAACAGCCGAAAAACGGGGTTAGCAGAAACATTTTTGAAGATTTTTGTTAAAATTTTGAGACTTGGTGAATCGATGACCCATTGAAAATCATTGGGTAAAAATTGACCACCATGGCTCATCTTTTGTTCGTGTCAATATTGAATCTGACTTGTTAAACCAAACGACATCTTCGATGGACTTTTTAATATTAAACTTTCTAAACGAAACGACCGACTGGATTCTATCTGTCCCAAGATTAACTACGAAAATATACAGTCTAACCAAATTTTGGTATATTTTCTTGATCTCTCAGTCATCTCAGTGAACTGTTCTCTTGGTTAAAATTGATCTTAATGCTTGACTTATACCGAAAATCTCAACCATTAGCTCAACGTGGTACAACGTTGAAAGTGTGTAATCAAAGGACGTGAATCTTTAATCTTAAGGAGAGAGATCCACCTATCCAATGCTGCAAAATAAGCTTTTTGACCTGTCAGATTATTACAGGAATTAACTGAGGAGAAGCTAATTGCCTAGGATTTTGTCGAACTGCAGATAAATATTTCTACGTATGAAGTGCCAAAGCTGGGCTTTTGAATAACACGTAACCTCTCAATTATAGGTAGACATTTATAACCTGGCCAACAGGTTTAACTGAATATGAATAACTGTTTCGAAATTAAACCAAGCAATAATATTTCTTTGGGAACAATCTCGCTTTGGCACGGGAAATGTTTATACTGAAGCAAGCAGAAAAGCATTTATACAGTAAATTCTAAGTGAAGCATACTTTAAAATTACACTGAAGGTGACCTGGATAACCTGGTAGCCACCCTACGCAATTGATTGTCGATATGACCACACTTTCTCAATGAACAGTGAAACATTTATTTCCACTTGCAAATAATCTGAAAATGATATTTTCGTGATCGACCATGGAAATGTTAATGCTGATGCTACAAAGATGATTGGTCATCAATTGGTGATGCTTGGCACTGGATAACCTAGTGGCTCAGGTGTAATCCTGTTCATTAACTTTTCTCGCAGATTGATATGAATTGTGTTGCCTTGCTTTGTTATGCTAAAGAGGAACATTTTCGCAATGCACATCAACATAGAAAAACATGCCAATAGTCAATAAGGGGAAACTAGACCTGACCTGACCATCAGTAATCATATGAAAGTGTCATTTTCGAGGTTTAACTTGATATTTTCCCGTTGACGTACTTGCTTTATTACAGGATGATCTGATTGATCAGGAGTAACTTGATTCGATTAATTTTTGACATGATATGATGTGATATCTGTTGTCTTGCTCTGACATTCTTCAGAGAAACATATTTTACAAGAGTACTTGTAGAATATGTAAACTTATAGGTTGACTATCAGAAATCAATTGAAAGTGAATGAATTCAAGGAAGGGAACTAAAAACCTCGTACTTTCTTAGTAACATGCTCGTGCTTTCGTACTGGGTGTGCTGGTTGCCCATTTCTAACCCAAATTCAATGGTATGTCTGATGTGAATTGTTGTCATTGAAGTGCTGCACTTAACTGACAGGAATTAACTCTGTGCGAATTATTGCTTAGATAATACACGAAACTGGGCATTTAAGTTGCCATTGGGAGATTTCATTTCCAAGTTTCCCCCGGCTTCGTTCCTAAAGCGTTGAAATCTCCAGAGTCAGGTTATCCAAGGAAGGAAACTTATTAAAAGAAACGCTCCACGGCTTTTTTGTTTTTAAATACGACAAACTAGGCCAGTCGTGGTAGGAGAGGACTATATTTGTCTCAGGTAGAAAACTGGCCTACAATGATCCAGGGGGGGAGGGGCGTGGGTAAATAAATACCGCGGCACTGAGCGCGCACGGTTGGGCTCCGCGGAGAAACTTTCATTTCGCTAAGAGCAAGGTTCATCCTATGACCTTTTTCAAAAGGACGGCGAGCTCACGATTTGATATTAGGCCCGACGTCACGTATTCGCCGAGTCTTGCCAAGTCCTGGGTTCGTTAAACCTTTAAAATGGACGTGTAGCTGACATGAAGTACAATGAAGGAAACGCATTTTGCAATTTAAGGAATGATTCCAATTCGACTTTGAAAAACAGTAAAAAAGATCCGAGAAGAAACCCTTGGTTGAAAAGTGAGTGGTTTTGAAGTCTATTGAATTAAAAGTGTGCCGGTGCGAAGAAGAAAAGGCATCTGACACACTTCAACTGGGTACACTTCCTTACTATTTCCTACTTAAGAATCCTTCTCTTCTCCCACTTCTACATCCTTTTATATAAAAAAATCCATTGTTTTCAATTTTCCCGTGAACAATTTAAATTAAAAAATCTAATTCTAATGTAACAGACACATCTGATTATTATTCTAGCATTCGTTTGGAACGAAACACCCTTCAAATGCTCTTTCTCTGAAAATTGTCAGCCATTTTTACAGTAATTCATATCAAGTTTGGTACAAAATAAAGAAATAAAAACGTCAAGAATTGGACAGATTCTGAGATGAAATCCGCCTTACAATTTTTTTCAATTTCTTCATCAGCAGCTGAAGATTTTAAAAAGAATAATCGAACGTCGTATGCCAATTGCCAGCAACTCGATAATAAACAGTCGTGGTTGAAAATAAACAAATTAAAAGTTAACAAAAGTATTTATAAAATTTATAAAACTTAGTAAAGAAGTCCATTATATTTAGTGGTCTGTTGACCAAATTACTTCTTTCAATTACTTACTCTTTTTGTGTATGGTTTTGGTTCAAATGTGAATTTTGGTTGAAATTTATTGATATCTCAAGAGGTAGAGCAGAGGCGTATTTAGCCGAAGGTCGTGGGGTCGAATTCCGCTCGTGGCGCTAGGTTTTTTCATTTCAACCAAAACCTTACATAAAAAGATTAATTAATTGAAATTAGTAAAGAAGTTCATTAGATTTCGTGGTCCGATTGACCAAATAATATCTTTCAATTAATAAATCGTTATGTAAGGTATTGGTTGAGATAAAAAATATCATTATAATTGAAAAATGACAAAAAGGAGGGAAAATTCGCAAGTTTGGGTTGAGATGGGAAGTTAGTGTCCGAGTGGTAGAGCAGCTGCAGCGGCGTATTCAGCCGAAGGTCGTGGGTTCGAATCCCGATCGTGACGCTGACTTTTTTACCTCAACCAATACCTTACATAAAGATTAGTAAAGAAGGTTGAATTTAGTACAACCACCCACTCATAAAACGGACAAACGTACGTAAAAAAGACATTTTTATTAACTGTGAGATAGGTTAACAATGACCTTACATTTTCAAATGACAAGAGTTGTGGGCTGGTTTTTTTTTATCTGGACACAGAAGACCCACACAAGCTTATAACCCGGAGGATAAGCAATTACCGGCTAGGATAATCGGAAAGGATCAAATTACAAGATCAAGGGCTAACCCGGAAAATGTATTAACCTACAATCTATAATTCTAAGTTTAACGTCTATTATCTTGATTTTTTGGTAATAATTCAATAACACAACTAGATATATTAAAGTTGAAAGGTGATAAAAGACCGGTAGAAAGAAAAGTTTTTATTTGGCACCCACCAGGATTGGGCATTTACAGTATTTATGCCATTTGAGTCATTAGGTCAGAATGTTAACAAATGCTCACTGTACAGTTTAATGTTTTTTGTTTGTTTTAACCAACAACCTGGTCAATCTGTTTACATTCTTTCCGGGTGAGAAGACTGGAGTAGGAGGAATTCCTGACACGCCTTCCACTATGGAAAGAATTAGTCCACAACGGTACCCGTGGGGGGAAGGTGCGCCCAAGGCTATCCGGATTTCAACAGACAATGTCACTTGATGCAAAGTCATCATCCGTTATTATATGTCTCAGCTATTGTTGGTCGGTGGTCCAGACTGGCCGCGATTGGACCCGGGCGCCATATCCTCACCAGGGTTGATTAACTTCAATTTAATCCTCATCAAATATGTTTTTTGTCTTCACATCTCATTTTTTTATTGAAAAAGTTACGTGCTTCCACGCTAATTGGTCTTTATTGCCGGTCAGATCGTTAAAAATCGATTTCGTACAGGTTTTTTCTATAATGGAACTTATATTACCTATAATATCATTAAAAATTAACTGTACCAGGCTCATATTATCACACACACACACACACACACACACACACACACACACACACACACACACACACACACACACACATATATATATATATATATATATATATAACAAAATTATACAAAACGAAAGTTATAATTTGACGAATTTAACATGTCTAAAACCCTTCAGCCAAGTAATTGTTTTAAAAAAACAAACCAAAGGAACACAATAAGCATACAGATTTTGATCTTCCACTGGAATATGATCTGCATATCTTAAAAGCTATAATTTTCAAAACCAACATTTTTTATTATAACGAGTATAACGACGGATTTGGAAGGATTGTTCGAGAAGCTCTTCCTTGTGAAGAGTACGTCTGAGCATTCATCGAGGGTCTGAGACGCAAGGAAGGGATCGTGATCATTCGTTTGAGAATAGGCCATACCCGATTGACTCACGGACACCTGCTTTTGGGGCAAACCCGGCGCAGGCGTCCAGGTTGTAGAGAAAAGTTGTGTGTTGCACTCGAGGAGTACCACACCTTGACAACTTACAGGGAGCCAGTAGGCATAGCACCCGACATAAATCCAGTTCCAGGACTCGAGAGTGGGTTGTTGGGCCTTCTGATCTGAATTTTAAGGAAAACGGTGGAGTTTCCCCATCTGTAAATGTAAATGAGCAGCTCCTACAGCGTGTTTGATATGTATTTGTTTATGAGAGGACCGATTTCACCGTAGGTAGCCTCAAAAAAATGTAAATTAAAAATAAAAATAACTAAAATAAACAGACAGCAAAACATAAAGAAAGAGAGAAGGAGAAAAGACAGAAACACAGCAAGACAGAGGAATCACCCCTTGTTGTGTGACACGGAAGAGGGAGAGAGAGAGAGAGAGAGAGAGAGAGAGAGAGAGAGAGAGAGAGAGAGAGANGAGTGAGAGAGAGAAACAGAGAGAGAGAGAGAGAGAGAGTGAGAGTGAGAGTGAGAGTGAGAGAGAGAGAGAGAAAGAGAGTGGGAGAGAGAGAGAGGATGAGAGAGGGGGAGAGAGAGAGAGAGTGTGAGTGAGGGACGGAGGAAGAGAGAAAGGAATAAGGAATAAGGTGTGCACGTTTTTCTTACGCTTAATTTTCAACATGTTCCACAAAACGAATTACATGCTTTTAAGCATAATATATACAACATCAACATGCGAGTATGTGTGTTTGTGTGCCCAATATACAAAAGAATGTCCGTTAGTAATTCTCGTTCTATCTGACACGGAAAATTCGATCTGCTCTCATTTTGTCACTCTTACTAGCTACCTTAGCTCTTACTAGCTCTTTAAGTAATACACACGTTTGTACAGGTAAATATCAGGAGGAAAAGAAATGGCAAAACAAAATTCAATTATCCACAAGCTTTTGGACATAGTAGGCATTAAATTTAATGATTGTATTTATTTGAAGGGAGCGTATATGTTGTAACATTTTACCAATCATCCCAATAGGTTTTGCAATGGGTGTACAGTTTTGTATGAGCTCCACAACTGACCACTAGTAAAAAAATGGCATTGGGCAAGAAATTGAATGTAACGTATCGACCGGGTTGGAGTCTGTTTCAAATGAATGTTGTTTTTCAACAACTGACCTTGTGCGTATGTAATTTAATTAATTCAAATAGTTTTCATTTCAACTTATGAATTATGCGCAAGAATCTTTATATGCGATTTTATCAATCTTTGGATTATATACATTTTTTATGCTTATTGCTTTGACCTGAAATAATCTTTTGAGGATACACCTTCTAAAAGATTGATATAATTGATTTTTAGCTCTGGTTTTTTTCTCGCTTTACCGTTACTCCAATACAATTGTGCAAAGGTGATTAATCCTACATTGGAAAATAGAATTAAAGCCAGGATAGAAAAGAAGTGCGCTGATCGTTTGAGAAGGGCACGAGGAGTCGAAGGATCTCCAGTATCAATGGCTCATGGAGAGAATGATTATTAGCCCGGATTTTTCTATCTGTTCGACACAATTTCTTTCTCCAGCATCCCGATTACCAAAAAGGGGCACAGCGTGGGCAGAACTGACCTTTGCCCATTGAGAAGTCAAGGATGCCGGTCCAAGGGTAGTGAACGTTGAATAATTGGATTTGTATCGTTCATTCTTCTCTCGTGAATCTTGCTATTTATTTACCCTGAGGGTTATCGCTTGAGATAAGTGGCTGTTGAAAATCTTTTTCTTTATTTTTAAATATTCCAGTTATGCCTTGCCATTCTGATTGGTCAATTTTGGCCAAGCGGTACATTTGAAAAAGCATCGTGCTTATAACATTTTCAATTTAATATTATACGATAACTGTGGTTAAAACTTTTTCTTCTAAACATTTTGGGTATCAAAAGAACACCTTTGTGTTAAAAAAAGAACTTTGTGAGATTTCTTCTTTGAGCAGACACAGAAAGAAAACTAAGTGTAACTGTCAGCACCCATTAGGTATGACTCAAACCACCCACACAGACACAAATGATAAAAGTGACTAGAAACTACCCATTGGCAGTTCTCTAATGAATCTACAATGGTGACTATTTAATAAAAAGACTTATGTCACTATCAATGGGTACGAGATCCCGCAGCTATTGCTTCTTCAATCTGCGATGAAGGTTTGACGAAATTAGTTTTTGGATTTGAGGATTTATGATGGTTGGGGGGGGGGTTATGAAAATATTTAGGTTTGTATTGGGTAGTTTCGTTTGACTAACGAATGACTAATGACAAATGGAGCGACAAGGCTTTTTTTAGGGTTACGGATTGATCAGTTTGAATGCTGCGGATTTTGAATTATTTTGCTGAACCTAACCAGTCGTATTCACTGAAATCAGTTTTTATTTGTGAGAGGATGTTGGAGTGTTTATCTTACTACTTCTTGGAGGGGGCTGTTACTAATGTAAACTTAAGGAGGGAGCTTTTTGCGGAGGGTGAAGGCTACATGGGTGGATTTTTCTAGGTTAAATTTAGTTTTTTCTTTTCACACCAGAATTCCAGTGGGGTGAGGTGTTGTTGACGGTAGAAACAAGGTTATAGTTGCTTGAGAATCATCAGTGATCAGCGGCTTGGTAAGAGCGCTTCCGTAACGCAGAATTAGAGAACAAATTGATATCCCGGATGTTCTCAACTGTAGTTCGTTATCACGACACAGGATCAGGTCTGGTGCGGCGATATCACCTATATCTGGACGAGCAAACAATGACCTTATCTGGCAGCGGTGCTGGCTTTATTTAGCCACAAGATGTTCATAATGTTCACTAGGGTACGCTGGTATCGTCTGCAAAAGTCAGAGTGTTGATTTGAGAATTGGAGCGAATTTCAGCTGTGTACACCTGGTGATGTGTGGGACTTAGTATGCTACCCTGAGAAACACCAGCAAGAATAAGATTGTTTGAGGAAGACGCTGACCGTTCAATGACTCGGAAGTCCGTTTGTAGAAGGAATGATATCCTTGACCAAAAACATCAAAACGCATTTAAAAGCGCGGAACAATACTGCCTCAACTCAACGGAAATATAAATAAAGTCCATAACACGGTGGCACTGCTGGACAGCTAAGGTTCAGCTGCGCAAATACAGAACCTACTAAAAGGAGAAAACGGCTTAGAAGGAAAATAGGAGAGGAGAGTTTAGGAATTTTTCGATCTATAGATCATAATCGAGATCTATTATTATTCAGAAATCGTGAGATGCGGTCTGGTGTGAGGTTGGTTTCAGAAAAACATTTTCTCTATCGTGCCAACGTTTCGATCTTTATTGAGATCATCTTCAGGGCTCAAAGTGTTTATCATCTGTGTAATTGTGCCATTCTTTCCTGTCGTGTTGTCGTCGCAACTAAACGTGACAACTGGTCCTGAAGATGATCTCAATAAAGATCGAAACGTTGGCACGATAAAGAAAATGTTTTTCTGAAACCTACATCACACCAGACCGCATCTCACGATTTCTGAATAATTATCGATTAACGGTCACTAACCACCGCACATCGAGATCTATGTAGTTGGCGTGTTGAATGAATGAATACCTTGGACAATTAAGCAGCAAAATAATTTTCCTCTTTCCCATTCAACAAGGGCCAAGCAACACAGAGCTACTTCGTTTTAAATAAAAGATAACAGGATTTTTTTTTAAATTTTAATGGACAACAGAAACAATATACTTATATACAATATAATACTGAGTGATGGTCACAAAAGTATGCTTATATTCAAAATAAATAATACATCGAAATTATAGCACAACACAACTTGTTGATAACTAAAAGACATCAATCAACAATATACGTATATCCTTAACTCTTCTCATAAATCATACACTGCAGAAACAGAACACAACAGAACAAACTAATTTGGCTTAATCTGTTATAAAAGCAGACAACAAATTCCAGTTTGAAAAATAATATTTCATACAGAAAATATATAGCAACAGGCAACAAAATAAAAAATGATTCAAACCATACACAGATACATAAGATACACAGATACAAATACATCACTCAAATGAATGGGAGTCAAGGTAAAAACAGGCACCAATAAAATGCGCACAAATAAAAATTAATAAACAAAAAACATTTTAACAAGACACCTAAGACAGAAGCATAAGCATAAATTGACCAATTTATTTAATACAGTATCCATAAAAGCCTCACTAAAGACAGCAAACATATATGGAAGACTCCTGAAATTGAACCACTAGGTAAAAAAAATTTTTAAATCATAAAGGTACGAAGAATAAAAAAGGTCTTTTAAGAACAAAGACGGAAAATGTAAACTACGCAAAATCTCACACAAAACGATCACGAACCCTCTCGATAATACAGACGATTTTAAAATTTCATGACGAAGAAAAATGGACTTACCATATAAAACTTGAAATATACAAACACATAATTCGATAGCCATTAACACCAGTTGAAATACCACAAGGGCTGGGAAAAACAAACACACCTCTGATGATGGTAAAAAACCGAAACGTGAGCAAATAAGAAAGGATAAGAAGACCAAAATGTTCAGAAATGACGAAGCTAATAAGTCAAATTGTTAAATAATACGCCAATGAAAAAAGAACAAAGGGCAAACCTTCAATTTTACAACACATGACGGACAGCCTTCCTTCCCAACATGCGAAACATCGGTTAAACAATTGCCAAAGAAAATCGGCAAGGAGTGGTTTCTTCGGCTAAAAAGCCGAATGAGCCAGGTTGAGAAAGTGATCCTTAAAGCGTGACACAAGGATTACTCCATTTTCAAATCCACCCAGTCGAA
Organism: Cimex lectularius; assembly: GCF_000648675.2. NCBI lineage: Eukaryota > Metazoa > Arthropoda > Insecta > Hemiptera > Cimicidae > Cimex > Cimex lectularius. The sequence continues at coordinate 24,184 of NW_019392860.1, read as the reverse complement.
TTTGCCGATTTCAAGCCTATTACAAATTAAGAAATGCCATTGCATCCCTTGATGGCTTATTCTCAAAAATTAATTATTTCATACTGTCTCTTATTTTTGACTTAAATAAACACTTGGCTAACTTTACCCAAATTGGGGAGAAATTAACAGGCTAATTCGATTAAAGGCTTTTAACTGTGCCCAACGCGTGACACTTCGGGTTCGACGACCTTCTCATGCCAAAGTGAATTTCTCCGATTGTTCATACACACAAGAGAAACTTTGGCCATTTGTTTAAAGAAGAACTTAAGACACGGATGGAAAAAAAAAGAAAAGAAGGACGATAGAAAGTCACTTAGTAAGACGATAGGAATGCAAGGACGCACGAGGTTTAACTGTACCGCGTCTGTTTACGCTTGGACCTCGATTTACAGGTTTAACCCTAAAAAAATGACAATGAAAATACTTCAAAAAAGCGGGTCACCTATAAATTTTGCTATTTACAATACAAAAAAAAACTTCTTGAATCTTTTGAAAACTGGGAAGGGTTGATAAATCATGTTTATATATTGACCAATTATTAAGAAAATAATAAATTCATGTTACCATATTGTTCAATAATATGAAATTTATGGAAATTTATAGATTACGTAAGGTATTTACTGTTTAAAGTTATAAATTTATTCTTTATAACTATCTGTTTTTTCTTCGGCCTGGAACGTTTCTTTTTAAATCATTTAAATTGCCAACACCCTTCCGAATTTCAGAGTGAAACTTTAAAAATAGGGTGTGAAATTGGGCTTAAATTTAATTATAAAATGAAATCTAACCAGGCGATAGTAATTCGCCTTTTACTTTGAAATGAAAGTAGGCCTGTTCGCCATCTATTCCTGGACCGGGCGAACAATAGGACTTCCCACTGCAGACAATGGTCGGACTGTGGCTGTTGTTCATCATGGATTTATTCGTCTTTTTTTTTCTATTTGTATTAATTTTCATACAAGGACCATCTTCCCCTATGGCGGCCCTTCTCGAACGATTTTGAAATTGTTTACCTTAGGAATCAAGGCCGTTTTATAATTAAACCCCTTTGTCGTGCCAACCCCTTAGTTTAAATTGGTTTCTATTCACAGTCGTCTCATTAAAAGCAGGCTAATAAACTCCTTTACTCACCGTTCGGGCACGTAAACAATCCTCCGGGCGTTGAGCTCTGTAAAAAAACGAAACAATTATAATTAGGAAAAAATAAACAGTAAAATTTTTATTGCACATGTAATTTGTCACATAACGGTTCGTATTTCTTGTAAATTCGAGTTACAAGAAAACCATAAAACGATCTTTCTCACAATATTATATGATCAGGTTTAAATATAACAAATATATATTTCAATATATAAATAATATTTTATGTATAACCAATAAAATCTATGGCTATAATCAAAGAATAGATTATAAAAGTCATAAATCTTAAAGCATAAATACAATCCATTTTATTTCGTGGTCCGATTGACCAAATAACTTCTTTCAATTAATTAATCTTTATGTAAGGCATTGGTTGAAATAAAAAAAATTAGTGACACGAGTGGGATTCGAACCCATGACCTTCGGCTAAATACACCGCTGCTCTATCATTTTAGGTATTGACCCTCAAGTGGGAGAGCAACGGCGTATTTAGCCGAAGGTCGTGGGTTCGAATCCCGCTCGTGGCACTAACTTTTTCATTTCAACCAACACCTTAGTATAGATTAATTAATTGAAAGAAGTTATTTCGTCAATCGGACCACTAAACATAATGGATTGAATAAGTAAAACGAAGTATAACTTCACTAACAACTCCTCATGGCCACTCCATATGTCACCGAGAATTCTGATTACGCGAAATTTGAAAAAAAAAGGCAAAAAGGAGTAAAATTCGAAAGGTTGTAGGTTGAGAGGGGAAGTTGGTGTCCGAGTGGATCGACGTCACAATAGCTCAAGTGGTAGAGCAACGGCGTTTTTAGCCGAAGGTCGTGGGTTCGAATCCCGCTCTTGACACTAACCTTTTCATTTCAACCAATACCTTACATAAACATAAATATAATGTTAAAGTCTTGTCTTGCGCTTGTAAAGTCTATGTTGTCTGAACATTTGTTAGCATTGGTTCCGTAGTTGTTTTATGAAAAATTGTGGAGAAAGGTTAAATACATTATTTCGCAGAAAAGCCCGTTCGGAATGGGAGAAATCTTCTTTTTGTGATGGTCAAACTGATTTTACTTGGACGAGTTACTCTGCTGTCAATGTTATTCGTTGAACTATATTCGTTGAATGCTCGACCGCTGAGGTTGAATGGATGGTTAGAGCTAAAGATAAAATATTACTACTTCGGTCATAAAATAATTATGTATTTCTATGATATATACCTTGAATTTGCTCATTCGTACTTTTCTAATTTTTGCGTTTTTGAAAAGTAGATTAAAGTTTTTTTTAAAACAAGAAACCAACTTAATATTAATCCTTTTCACCACGAAAAATCTCTGAATACAAAGTTTAGAGAAAATAAAAAAATGCTTATGTCTTTGAAATTGTTCGAGTTGGATGCACAAATTCGGTAAAGTTAGGATGCTGGATTAATGCTGCGTTGGATCGAGTTGGTAATGTTAGGTATGGTTTGGTTAGATAGGCTATGTTGGGTTAGGGATGGTTAGTTATGGGTAGAGTTAAGATTTAGGGATGAGTTAGGTTAGGTCAGGTTAGATTTGAGTAGGGTTGAGATTAAAGATAAATTAGGTTAGATCAAGGTAGGTATGGGCAGGGTGGTTAGAGCTAAAAAAAATATTACTACTTTGCTACATCTTTCGGTCATAAAACAATTATGTATTTCTGTGATATAAACGTTTAATTTGCTCGTTCGTACTTTTCTCATTTTGGCGTTTTTGAAAAGTAGATTAAAGTTTTTTTTTTTTAACAAGAAACCAACTTAATATTCATCCTTTTCACCACGAAAAATTTCTGAGTATAAAGTTTAGAGAAAATAAAAAAATGCTTATGTCTTTGAAATTGTTCGAGTTTTCCCTCCTTTTGCCATTTTTCAAATGTCGTGTAATCGGTTTGGATTCTCGAAGACAATTGAAATGGCGACGGAGAGCTTTAGTGAAGTTTACTTCATTTTTAAATCTCTAATTCACTATTTTCGTGGTCCGCTTGACCAATTAATACAAGACAATTAATTAAAGTTTTAGTTGAGATGAAAAAAAATTGAAAAATGGCAAAAGGAGGGAAAACTCATAAGGTGGGGTTGAGATGGGGAGTTGATGTCTGAGTGGATCGAGGTCACGATAGCTCAGGTGGTTGAGCGGCGGCGTATCTAGCCGAAGGTCGTGGGTTCGAATCCCTCTCGTGCCATTAACTTTTTTTCATCTCAACTAAAAACCTTAATTAATTGTCTTGTATTAATTGGTCAAGCGGACCACGAAAATAGTGAATTAAAAGTTGAGATTAGAGATGAGTTAGGTTAGGTATGGGCAGGGTTGAGATTACAGATGAATTAGGTTAGATCAGGTTAGGTTACATATCCATTCAATATTTTCCGAGAAGCGTAGAAAATATAATTAATTGCTATTTAGAAAGATTTGAAAACAAGCTTTCAATTGATCACAGTGTAACAAGATTCAGCTCCCTATCTTCATGATTTAACTTTTTCACTATTTTAACAAAACTGTTCTTTTAATTTCTTGCACATTTGAAAAAAATAAATAAAAACCTAGAGTTAGGTTAAAGATAGCGTAAGGGTAAAGGAAGGTTTAGGTTAGCTCAGCCATGGTCAGGGCAAGGGACAGGTTAGGTTGCTAATCCATCCAATGTAATGTTCAGATCAGCATGTTTATTATTTACATTTTTCTCTAGATTTTGATACAAATATTCATGAAACTTGATTCATGGTATAAGCGGATTAAATATGTCAGGAACCTAAGGGGAGAAGCAACCATTTATTACGTTACAAAAGCATTATTCAACTTGTAAAATCTTTGTGATATTTTAATGAACTGTTGGCTGCCGTTTTATGGAGGTTTGCGGAAAGATATTTAAGTAAAGATAAAACAGTTGTCAAGGAATAAAATATTAAGGGAAAAATTTTTATATAGAGATGACTTTCAAACATAAAAATACGTGTGGGTTGAAGGAAATCTTGTTGTCGTAACACCTGTCTGTATGTTTTTGGCTGTTTCTTAGAGAAAATAGAAAAAACAATTTACCAGCATTGATTGTTTAAACGTTTTTAATCAATTAATAAACCTGTTTTGGTAATCATTAAATGGTTTTCAATTGATCATGAGGTATAGGAGAAAAAGGTACCAAAATACTAATAGATTTCACGTTTTGTTTGAAAGATGGCTGTTCAAGGGTTATCTAAACTTACTGCAGAGGATAATTATCGAAGAATCTCCCAAATTACATCAGATAAAGCACAGGGCAGAAAGCTTTCTCCGAATCACGAACAATTATCCTATCAGCGTGGTGGAGGACTTCAAAAAGAAAGTGGAAGTAACGCGGACCAAAAAGCCGAAATTTCATATCTCCAAAACCTTGTAAGACGAATTAGATAGTACAGTTGTTAGTTCGACGGCTCGTTTTCAAATACCGTAACAAGAGTTTCTAGGTCGGGGACGTGTCGGCCTAAAAAAAAAATTATGTGATGATTCAAAGGCGTGCCGTTACAAGAAGAGGCGGCTTCATAATTAATGAAGCTTAACAGTACACTTACCCTTGAACTTTCCTTTTTGTACAAGACACAAAGGGGGAAAAATAATCCCGTTGGACAGCATGTAACAATTTTTAGAAGAAAGTAATTACCGGTATTTTACTGTTCTCACGGCTGGCATCGTGACTGAAATTTAACCGATCCTATCTTATAACTCCTGTCAATTTTACACCTTGACACGGCAGAAGAATGCGGACGTAAATTGAGCGAACCGTGCCCCGTGAGTGTGGAAGAATACTTGTTCCTCGTCCGGTAAAAGGCATACGTCGATGCCCAGAATATGGGTCTGATTCGTCATTTTGGAACTTTCAGTTCTCACGAGTGGCTCATCTCAAATCGTGACGAAAGTCTGATCTCACCGTCATTTACAAACTTATGAACGATGTTACTTTATATTAATGACGCATTTGATGCAAATATTTGTTGATGTTTTAACCTATTTCGCTGAGAAATTGATTTTATTTAAAAAATACTTGAAAATATCGAAAAACGAATTTCACTCGCAACCTACCAGAAAATATTGAAAAACGGCTAAAATTCTCTTAAACTAATTTTAATATTCCAAAAATATCCTTATATGACTTCAAAATTTCTTAAGACTAGACAAATATTTCCACTTGAAAATAACTAGGAAATAGAGAGAGGAACTGATGATCCTTCTAGAATTAGTTTTTCTAACCTACAAAGAAACAAATTCTCACATAAATATTCTTGAAATTATTATAAAAAAATTGCCATGTTTGTCTTAAAGTTTGCTTGAAAAATATGGAAAAACAAATACATCCCGTATGAAACTAAGAAGGAAATGGACAGAGAAACTTAACAATCTTTTAGAATTAATTTTGCTGAACTAAAAAGGAACCACATTTCATCAAAATATTCATGAAATTCGTATTTAAAAAATAACCATTTTCAATTAAAGTTTGCTTGAAAAACAAATACATCTACACGTACATGAAACTAGCTAGGAAATAGAGATACAAACTGATGATTCTTCTTGAATTAGTTTTGATAAACTAAAAAGCAAATACATTTCTAAATATTCATGAAATTATTATTTAAAAAATAACTTGGTTGACTTAAAGTTTGCTTGAACAATATGGAAAAACAAATATATTCCACATGAAACTAGGAAGGAAATGGACGAGAAACTTCAGAGTCTTCTAGAATTAGTTTTGCTAAAGTAAAAAGGAACCACATTTCATCTTAATATTCATGAAATTAATATTTAAAAAATAACCATGTTTCAATTAAGGTTTGCTTGAAAAATAAATACATCTACATCAAACTAACTGGGAAATATACAAACTGATGATTCTTCTTGTATTAGTTTTGATAAACTAAAAAGCAAATACATTTCTAAATATTCATGAAATTATTATTTAAAAAATAACTTGGTTTGTCTTAAAGTTTGCTTGAAAACTATGGAAAAGCAAATACATCTACATGAAACAAGGAAAGAAATAGAGAGAGAACTTGATAATTCTAGAATTACTTTTGGTAAACTAAAAAGAAACCAAATTTCGGCTAAATATTCTTAAAATTATTATTACAAAAATAACCATGTTTGTTTTAAGGTTTGCTTGAAAAATATAGAAAAATAAACACATCCCTCATGAAACTAACTAGTAAATAAGTAGAAACTTCCAGATTCATCTTGAATTGTTTCAATATAAACTTAAGAGCAACCATTTTTTAAAAAGCTCAAATTTAATCGAAATTATTGAAAAACAAACATAATTCACTTTTACTAGTTAGGAAAATGCTTAGAACCAATCAGATTCCTCTTAGTTATACCGTAAAAATTGACAAATTTTACTTAAAATTGCGCGAAATTGTGCTAAAATTAATACATTCCTCACAAAACTTGAAAATTTTTTTTTACCAATTTCTTCTGAAACTAATAATGTACATAGTAAACAAAAAACTGTTGAAAATTTGACCTAAACATTGCTTGAAATATTGTTAATTTAATCGATATTTGCCTAGTGGGCACTATTCCAATTAATAATTCATTTTATCTAAGGTTTTTTGTTAAGATGAAAAATTAGCCGAAGGTCCTGTGTTCGAATCCCGCTCATGACACTGATTTTTCATCTCAACCAAAAACCTCAGATAAAAAAATAATTAATTTGAATTAGTGTTAATAATCATTCCAGACTAAGCTTTCTGTAAAACTGTAAAATACAGGGAAACTGATAAATTTTCCCCAAAACGTTTTAAAATACTGAAAGACAACTAGATTCTACTGGCAACATGATGGAAATTTTTGAAAAAAGGTAAAAAAAACCAAGTTGGAAGTATTGGTGTAGGAAACAATTTCGAGTGAGACTAATTGAAAGCTGTAATATAATAATAAACTAACTCATTCGACCAAGCCTGTTAAAAAATATTTCATAACAACGAGACTCTTCAGAAGTCAGTTTGAAAATAATGAAAGACAACTAGGAAATTGGTTAAAACCTACTTGGAAATATTGTGCTATAGAAATTTCTTGTGAAAATACCTTTAAAGATAATATTGAAATAATTGCCATATTCTACCCCCAAACAAGTCAAAAATAATTTTTTATCGCATAACAACGAAAATCTTCTAAAGTCCGTGAAAGACTCAAAAGATTGTGTGGGAAGCGTAAGTAAAACGTACAGAAATATAACTTTTTTAAATTTACAACTTGCTTGGAAATACTGACAAGCTAAACCTATTTCACAGATAATAGAAACCTAAAACTAGTTAAAACGTATTGAAAAACAACCAAATTCTTATACAAATTATTTTAAAAAGTGCTGAAAGGCAGGTAGATTCTAGTTGAAAATTTCTTGAAATTAGTAAAAAACGTCAAAATTTTATTTAGAACAAGCTTAAAATTATTAAGACTTAGATACTTATTAACAATTTTCTCTGAAACTGCTTTTAACATATAAAATAGAAAATTACCACATTCGACCCAAAACAAGTTAAAAATTGTTACTTATTACACAAAAACTGAAAAATCTTCTTCAGAAAACTACGTTCTACGTGATGCACGTTTAAAATTATTGAAAAATGTCAATTTTTTTTACAACCAAGAATCTACTTGGAAATATGCATAAACTAAAAATATCCTTTGAGACGAACTTAAAAATAAAAGAAAACTACCACCTTTTTTTCCAAAAAGTATAATACCTATTATTTACCTAAGACAGTTTTCATACACTACTTAAAAATAGAGACAGCGAGGTTCTACGTAAAACAAGCTTGAAGTTATTGCAAAACGACAAGATTTTATTTACAACCAGTTTGGAAATAATCAATAAATTGTTTTATCTAGTTCATCTAAGAAGAAGGTAAACATAATAAAACCTAAAAGAGCTGAAAATATTTGAAAATAACCAGATATATCTGTAAGTAATATTAAGAAAACAAAAAAAATCTAGATTTGACATAAAACTTGTTTTTGAAGTGATTAAAAAACGGAAAATTTAATTTGTTGGAAGGTTGGCTATATTTAGTTTAAGAGCAATAAAATAAAGATAATTACAGTGTTAACAAATTGATTAAGTTCATGTTCTCGTGGCTTATTTAATAAAAGAAGAACCAAATATAAACAATCCTGAAATCAAAGAAATCAAGGAAGTAAAAATCGTCTAAAACAAATTATGTTGGTGGAACATCGAGGTGTGTTTCACGTGGGCGTTGATACCGGCCAATTCTCCTTCGTTTTTAAAAGCTTTTCATGGGCGAACTAGCATGATTTCATATGAGGCGAAGCATGTCTTGATTTTGCATGGGAATCGCTTTGAGAATGCCACATAAGTCTCTATGAATATGTAAAAGGGGACATGTTCGCCTGCCACTGCCGTACTCACCCACGCACCTTTTACTTTCTAAAAAGATGTTTCTGAGCCGTTTCCCCATTCCTCTCATAATGGGAATTTATGGGTAAAGGTAAAAAAAACTGACTGAGCAGATTTAAGGAGTGATTATAAGCCAAAGTTTTCAATAAAAACTGTTCAGCAAGGTTCTTGTTCAATTGTGAGGTCTCTCGTTGAAGCCTCTGCGGTGATGAACGTATAATTTAGTCTTTTCCAAACGTCCTGACCCGCTTATCATCGCTGATTTTTTCTGCCAGAGTATTATCTAAATCTCTCCAGGAAACTGCGTACCAAATCGACCGATTTATCCAAAATTCGCCTAATAAGCGTGTGTCTAATCGTAGATAACATGTATAAAATCTCGTTGGATAATTACTACAGGTATTACTGTAATCGTAAAGTAATACAAAGAAAACCGTGCGTGAATCGGGATTTTCTGGCTCTTTCACACGACAAGGTTCACTCTCACGTGTCACAAATGACTGCGGACAAAAATCCCCCGCTGGAACGCGAAACCCTCCTCGGACCTCTCACAGAGAGAATTGGCAAACGAGATGGTTACGAAATATTTTGAGTTCCATGGAGAGTCTGGAAAAAAAAACTTTATAGAAGCCTCTTAATAATGAGTAAATATTTCCAAAATGATGAACTTGTTTGATCATTTTCGACTGTTTTGGTGTTTTGGTTCTCTCAAGCTCGTTTCTGCTTCCTAATAATTTCAGTGGTTGTACTTGCAATTTCTGAATTATTGGTCCACCTTTCACTAATTTATCAATGGAGTCCAACTGGCCCATCCGTGAAGATAAACCGACCAAAAATATTAGAAACGACGAAATAATTTTTTTCTGCATAAGCAAGACATTTTATGCGTAAATACTTTTATTTAGGCAATTTCGACGATGCTGTTCAGCGCATGTCAAACATGCGTGAACGAGTTTTATTAGTGAAATCTATGTAAATTTATCGCAAGGGGATTTATTATCTACTTACTCTGGCATGCAATTAAACGTTTAAATTAGTCGAAACCAAGCGGACCCTTATAATTACAAACTCGTTCCGTTATGCGATATTTTGAGAACAATAATATTATAATTCGAAAATGTTCATACATTCAGACATTTCCTAAACATCAACCTAGACAAGGCTGAAATATTTATCAGTTTTACTGAAAGTTTGCCTTGAAAAAGTTGTAAGTTTGTGCGTAGTAAGCAGGGTAAGCATGTATTGCAAATTTTGTCGGTTTTTCTCTCACCCTTCCTTTATCCAAGACAACCGCTGGACCAGACGCAACCCCTAAAGTTTTCTAAAAAGTTGAAAAAACGAAAGCCAGATAAGTCCGATTGGACTTGACTAATATACAGTGCTATACCCCGATTATAAGCAATAAAGGAGAGACGGCAAACGTATTTGACTAAATTAGTCAAGAAGAAATGAAGATCAGGGTTGTAAGCAGGGAGAGGCTGCCTACTTTTTGGTGTTATTCCAAATGCTAATCAATCCACGAATGAAGATGGCGAAGTCTGTCAAGCCCGCTTCAGCATTTTCTTACTCCAATGATTGATCAGGGGTATGAGCAGGGTCAGACATGGACACCTATTGCAAATGATCACTTGGTCAAGTATGAACGATGTACACGAGAGTTTTCAAACGTTTTGTTGTCTGTAATTTGCCAGGGTTGTAAGGGTTATAAGATAGGAGATGCAAAACGCTAACTCTTTCTTCGTGGTTTTTAATGTTGGCAAACAATTTTTTTGGACGATTGACGAAATAACGCATACCCACTAAAGAAGATGAAAATTTTGACATACGCGTTTTAGCAGTTTTAAAATTTCATTCTTGATCAGGAATTTAGGAAGGGTGATGACCATCACTTCTCGTGAATTTTCCCGTTGTCAAATGCGAACGACGTGTATGAAAGTTTTCTTTTAGTTCTAGTATTCATTGGTTTGCCAGGGTTATAAGCAGGGAGAGGCGAAGTACCGATTCTTTACTTGTTTTTGTCATGCTTAACAAGAGACAGAGCGTCTGGTGAAAACTATAAATCCACCAATGAGACAGTGAAATGTCTGTCAGGCGCGTTTCAGCATTTTCTCATTTCAATGGTTGACAGGTTTCTTACAGTTGAGAGATGTACAGTAGAGCGACGCGTTTTTGGGTTTTTATGTTGGAAGGATGTGTCTTTTTCCTTTCTTTATCAATGAAGATGAGGCGGAAATTATCGAAAACGACAAACTACAAAAAGTAATTTATTTTATTAGAAATTAAAGTTAATAAATATCGATGTTGCAATTGATCGATTACACAAAGTCGTTTAGGTGGTGAAAGCAGTCTAGGCGTCTTTGAGGATAATGATAGAACGTGGGGTACTTTCGATTTGTCCTTTTCATAAGCCTTGTGATTTTTACGTACCGTTTTTTATAAGACACCGGGGAAAAAATGTCAACAGGTACACAGGAACAACGAAGGGCAAATCTTTCGTCCTAGAGCCTTTCCAAACCTTGGCGTTTTTCTTTCTTCGCCCTTTCTATTCCACACATCAGGAATTAGGATAACAATGCAGTGAATGGACAAGTATTGAAAATCCGAGACGAGGGCAATTCCATGTAATCAAAACATTTGCTCCACTCCACTTCTTCAGTACACAAAACCGGTGATGAAAATATCGGCCCGCGGGATCCTTGTCTGCGTCGAAAAAACGTCCCTAAATTTATTCCTAGTGAAAGGGTTCGTACTCTCTTTTTTAAAAGCTCCAAGGATTCCATTAAGATACAACCGTCTGAAAGCCCTTCCAATAGAATAATTAGCTTCTATATCTTGAAACATCTTGAAATAGTCGTCTAGACTAGAACCTCAAAACCAAAATAAAAAAGTCTTTAAAACTTTTATCCATTTAAAATACAATGGTCTTGGTCGTTCGAAATATAACAAGTATATAACGAGCAAATTTTTTAAACAGGGAAGTTTTATGCTTGACCCAAACAGATTAGTTTTTAAATGTTATAACTGTTAACAGTTAAACATTTCTGACCATCCTCGTGCCACTTAACAAACTGTGACTAACGAGCAATTATTATGTGGGATGGGAAAATACGAAAAAAATTTCTTGACAATATAGTACTAACGATATAGTGAATGTACAAAGTACTTTTGTTTAGTTTTAACTTCTTTTTTTTTAAATCAGTTTCTACTGAAACGATCAATCAAAGTCCAAATACACAATTATAACCACTTTTTAATGAAGTAATAAATAAAAACCATTTTTCTTTCATCTTGATACAGCGTGCTTTTAAAATTAAATTGTAATTACTACACAAAGGAAGGATCTACAAGAAAAATTTGGTCAGACTGGCCAAACCTTCACCTTAAATGTCCTTAAAAACTCAACCATTGTTTTTCAATTTCGATCACCTTAAATGAGGAAACAGTAGAAGAAAATCCGCCCGTGAATGTAGTTTTTCGTCGGTGACGCGGTAAAAATCGCCTCGCTTGTGCTACCTCGATCGGATTATTCACCGTGTGGTTTCAGATTATCCTCTGTTCCGGTCAATGAAGAATGATTTAAGAAAACACTTTTGGGTCAACGAAAAGAGACCAAAATCAGACATGGAAGAAATTTTCTCAACAAGGCTCAAACAAATTAGGCTCAACTAAAATATGACGAAGCAGGATATAAATATACAAGCATATTATAGATGTTAAACCTGACAAAACGTTAAAGGTAGGTATTAATTATTGATTCTATGATTCGATCACCTTGGCGGTCTATAAAATGAAAGAATTCCTCCTTCCTGCATTTCTTAGTCAATTCATTGAGAAAGAATGCAGAAACCATGCATCCAACTCGTCTAGAAATCTTGTCGAATGTGCTGATAATTTGTTCTTGTGGATATTTCAACATAACAATCTATAATTTATACAATAATAAATTGTATGTTACCTTTACCTAAAAGTATGAACCGGTACTGGATCACTTATTGGTCTTCACTCCTGGTTCCTCACTGAAGATGGAGAAACGTGTTTGGATTGTTCAATACACCAGCGAATGTAGGCGGACCCAGTAAGTGACCCAATGCCAGTTCATCATGTCTTCACCGATTCGCAGACCAACATCCAGCATCAACTCTAAAATTATGAGTAAACTAATCTGAAACGTTCAACTTATATTTAATTTTTAGAGTAGCTAGCAGGACGATTACTTCAGTAGTCAAAAATTAGTTTGCTTAACTTAAAATAATACTGCCTCAACTTAAGGGATGAGGTGATAATAATAACTAGTTGTTTAAAGCATTTTTCTTTATTCTAACTAGTAATCTTCTTGTTTTTCATTATTTAAACTAACGCTTTTACATTTGGGCGCTAATTATTATTGTTTTCTTATTTTGTTTTTAAATTTATATTTAAGTCTTTTTATCAGGAACAATTAAAAAGTGTATTTGTATTTTTTCTATTAACTCTGTAAGCCAATAAGTCACTTAGTATGTTTTTATATACAATTATATTCACCAAATTCTACTATTTCAATTATTATTTGAAACCTTTTACGAATACTTTTTTTTTATCCTGCGGCTCGGGCAGTTCACAAACATCTCATTTATTCCTGATTGAATTGAAAAGAGGGCTTTTTATTTTCTTAAGGGCGATCCAAGGACTTCGCCGTCGTGAGAAAACGGAAATTCGATTCCGGGCTCATCTCGCCCTTGGGCTATAAAGCGGGCTATAATTAATTTCCTCTTTTTCTGAGGATCCTTCGAAGCGCCGAGTTTCATATCAAAAAGCCTTCGGGAATGGTTGAAAACGACCGTCTATCTTATTCTTCACCATGCTTCGGCAAGAGAACAAAAGAAATTGTGTCTTACGGTTAAGAAATAGGTCAGTTGTTCTTTAATTTAAACAACCGTCGACCAGACGACAGTTCAAATGCTCATCGGTGGTAATCTTTATATTAATTTCAATTAATTAATCTTTATGTAAGGTTTTTAGTTGAGATAAAAAAGTCAATGGCACGAGCGGGATTCGAACCCACGATTTTCGGCTAAATACGCCGTTGCTCTACCATTTGAGCTATCGTGACTACGATTCACTCAGACACCGACTTCCCATCTCAACCTACCTTTCGAATTTTCCCTCCTTTTTGCCAATTTTCAATTTTTGGAAAAAAGGAAGGAAAATTCGAAAGGTAGGTTGAGATGGGAAGTTGATATCCTTGTGGATAGAGGTCACGATAATTCAAGTGGTAGAGCAGAGGCGTATTTAGCCGAAGGTCGTGGGTTCGAATCCCGCTCTTGACACTGACTTTTTCATTTCAACCAATACCTTACATAAAGATTAATTAATTGAAAGAAGTTATTTGGTCAATCGGACCACGAAATATAATGGACTTTGTATTAATTATCAAATTCAATATGGGCATATGTTTTACGGTCCAAAATTGGACCATTCCTAGCAAATAATCTATTTGAACTTATTAGGCATAATGAATATTTACCGTGATAGGTCCGTACCTGTCTGTTACATTTACCTACAACCTGTCATTTCCTGATTTTTTTGTTTGCTTAGGATGCTCTATTTAATCAAATTATTCTATTTTGCTTAATCACAGCTGTTTTGGTCTACTGCAATCGGAGCGTCGTAAAAATATGTATAAATAAAGAAGGGTATAAGCAGGGAGAGGCAAAGCGCCTTTTTCTCCTCGTAGTTGTTAGCGAGGGTCACATAGTCTAGAGAAATAATGTATATCGAAAAGATGGTGAAAAGTCTCTCAAGTGCTTTTCTACATTTTGACTTTCAAGGGTTAACGGGTATGAACATGATGAGGTGACACCGACCCCAAACCAGGAGAGTTGCAAGATAGATTCCAATCATTCTGGTCCTTTCCTTTCTTGTAGTCTGTCATGCAACCGTGAGTCAGAGACTCTGGTCTCTATAATCCAACCTGTTTGGTCTGTTCAGCGTCAGTTTGTAAATAATTTTTAAATATGGAAATATGGTAAGCAGGGAGAAGCAAAGCATAATTGCTCCCCTCGTAGTTTTTTTATGTTGTTTGTTATGTTTATGAAAATATAAATCTACCGATGAAGATAGTGAAAAGCCTGTCCATGTAACTTCAGTTGATCGGAACATAAGGAGGGTGAGGCAAGACACTGAGGCCTGTTGCAAATTTCCCTTTATTCAATACGAACGATTCAAGGCGGGAACACATTTACCCGATGCTACCCGACGTAAATCCAAAGTCAATTTTCCATAAGATTGTATTACCCCCGTGCACATCTGCCCACATCTATGCAACCCTACTCTGCGATCCCCACTGTCCACTGTCCAGATTTACGTCGGGTAGCAACGAGTACAGTCGAAGACAAAAGAACCGGACACTCATATTTTTATTCAAACTACATGTATTATTGTCGTTATATTAATTACAACATACTTATTTTAATTTGACCCAAATTAACAAAAGATCAAAAATTCATTAGTTTTTATTTAAAAATAAATTAATTTGAATGGTTTGGTAGAAAATTGATCAAAACACCGGAATACCATTTTTTGATATAATGAATTTACCTAACAATTTATTACACGGTTTTACTTATAAAATTTATCTAACAATTCATTTCATGGTTTTGCTCATAAAAATATACCATTTTCGTTGAGTAGCGTCAGAACAGGACACTCATATTTTTCGTAGTTTATTTCAAACTAAGTATATGTAATTTTGTCGTTATATTAATTATAACATTCCGATTTTAATTTAACACAAATTAAACGAGATCCAAAATTTATAAGTTTTTATAATAATTCTTTAGTTATGACGGTTAGGAAGAAAATTTATCAAAACACCGGAATAACTTTATTTAAAATAATTAAGTTTAACAAACAACTTATTACATGGTTGTGCTCATAAAATGTAACTTACTATTTATTACATGGTTGTGCTCATAAAATTTAACTAACAATTTATTACAAGTTCAATTAATTAATGTTTTAAATTGAGATAAAAAGTTAGTGTCACGAGCGGGATTCGAACCCACGACCCCGGGCACTAACTTCCCATCTCAACCGCACCTTTTGAATTTTCCCTCCTTTTTGCCATTTTTCAAGTTGGTCAATTGGTCGAGCGGACCACGAAAAATAGTGAATTAATTACAAGGTTTTGCTCAAAATAGTGCATTAAGAACAAAAGAGGCGTTGTGATTGCGATAATAATTTGTGATACACGCTGTGTGACTGTACGTGTCGTGCGCTTGACGTGGCAAAGGTTTAGACACCAAAACGTGACAAGGCGTCGGGTATCATCGGGTAGCGTCGCATAGCGTTGCATCGGGTGTGTTCCCCGCTTTAAGCTGGCGTACCGCAAGGAAGCATGCTACTACATGTTTACTACATTTACCCATAACTTTCCTCTTCCTGTCTCTTTTAGCATTATTTATTTAAATTAATAATACACATTTACAATATATGTGACTGATGTAAATGTTGGGATATATGAACTGAGCCCTAGCCATAATTATTATATAGAATTAGTCTGACATTTCATTTGGTTTAAAAAGGATTCTATTGAAAAATTAGATACTTCTTTGTAGTAAAATAAGGACGCGTTAAGTATCACGAAGGTTGCACATCGTTATTTGCTGAATCCCCACGTGATAGGAAGGAAACCTCAACCGCTTCCGGATCGGTCAGAACGTTCACGATTAGTGCTGAATTTCACTGTTTAACGAAGAAAAACGAGAGATCAGTACTATAGTTATCGCCCCGAGACGTGATCCGAATCGCTGATGAGGAAGTACCGCTATTGATGTACACCAATTAGACTCTTACCATGCCGGTTTTTCACGAGCACCACCTTTTCGGAGTTTTATTAGAGGATCTCACGTCATGTTTATGAAGGTGCAGGTATGCAAATACGTTGAACCAGATTCCCGGCTTACCGTTACATAATTACTTGTTTATGGAAACCGGACGCCGGTTGCAGGCCGGTCAAGAAGAATTTTTCAACCGACCTCCCCCCATTCAGTATCCATTCTGTTCGAGGTTGTTTTTTCGAAGACCTTGGGCCTTTATTAATTGTAAAAATTTTGTAGTTCGTGTTCTTAGCGGTGAAAAAATCTCGCTCCAATTTTCAAGACAGTTGCGACATTTTGAAAATTGACAAAAACGCTGTGGTTAAGGGGCCGCGGTCAGGTATAATTCAAGCGACGTCGCGTTCTGCCCCTGTCACGACTGTCGCATTGGACGGGTGTTGTCAGAGGAGAAATATGACGACACCACAAGATGAAAAGAATGCGCAACATCTCAAGGATGCAAAAATCCTTTTTGACCTGTTTGTGGATTCTAAATAGGCGAAGAGGATGATCCAACGAACTGCTTGTCAGAGGCGAAAATAGAGGGTGCATCATCGTCTTTTCCCTTGTTTTTCTAAACTGAAGTCTCAAAATGATATCATCTCAGTGAGCTAAGAGCCTTTCGACCAGTTGCATGACTCAAGACTAAAATTGATTCGACATTCATCTTTCTGGCAAATTTTTCGCGCAATGGGATGACTTGACAGTCGACTTAAAAACCCAAGAAAAGAAAATTCTGCCAGGATGAGATTTTAATTCAATAGCGTTACTAGGACTAAAGGAAGTTAGGTTTAGTTATCAACTATCTGATATTGTCTTAACAATTCTATATCAGAATTGACATTTAAATATTTTAAAATACCAACCCTACAACCCATTTTTGATGTAGAACAGCATGGCGTAAATGGATCTTTCGGAGAAATCTGACAAACGTCTAATCTCACTACATTGTATCCAAGGTGGAGCAATCAAAGATTACACTGCGATAAAAAAAATTGCATTGACGACCTAGATATGCCATTCAGGAAAAACGATTAAGGCCGTCGTGACAGGTGGCGGTACTTCTCAGCCTAACCTATTGATCTCGCTCGATCAGAATGTAGACCGGTTCCAGGACTAATCTTGTAATGTGATTATGTTGATTATAAATTTGTTCTGTCGAATTTGCATTATTAGACGGGGATATTGAATAATTTAAATACAAAATATTTGCCCGTTGGTTGTGAAAAGGTCAAAGATTCATCTGTTACCAGTTTGAGAACCGCCTCCAGAAGAAATCTGGCGATCGGCAAGACACACTGATTAAATGCGGGAACTAGTATACTCCATTCCCCGGTCGATTATTAACGGACCCAACTAGATATTTATAAATTTTAACTCAGAAGTTAGCGAGACTGATGAAACGACACTTGAGCACGAATCAAAGGATGTTGACCCAGGTTTTAACTCTCGCTAAGCCTGTTCTTATCTATAATCTTACCGTTACTCTATTATGATTCATCTTTTTAACTTAAAAATGCGAAAAACCTACGAAAATTTCCTGTCAAAGCAAAAATAATAGAAGAGAAGATAATGGTGTTGACGATGTTAACTTTTAGGGTTTTTCTTTTATGCGAAAAGATTTTCGACAGAAGACAATTGCTGGCTGGCTAGAGAGTCGGGAAAGAGAAAAAAGTAAAATTGGGGGAAAATCGTGTAAACAAAAAGCCTTTTAAACTGAACACCCATGATGAAGAATGAAGACACGTCGCGTCGAATCTTCTTCGGGCCTCTTTTTAGCACGGCTACGTGACCGAGTGACTGTCTCCTAGGCGGAGCCCAGCTGCGAAATGTCACCTTCGACGGATGGCTTGTCGACCACGAAAATTACATGTTAGTTAGTTGGGTTCGGGTCGTTGCCCCTGGAGGAACCGCCTATCCTCGTGAGAGACCTTCGAGTGCCGGCGGATCCTCACCCCGGCCGAGTCATCGCCCATCGTCTTGTGACTGGTCTGGAGCCGTTGAAATTGGAAAAACTGCCACAAGCGGGAAGTCGTTAAAACGGCCGAAGACGACTGCCACTTTTTAGAATTTCTGCAATCCTTAAAAGTTGATGGCTCAAATTATCCCAATCGCCCCGGGCATCGTGTTGTAACCACTAGCTGAAACATATTTCACTTCTATGCGGTCTGCTAAGGATTTCTCGAATTTCTTTGAGAGAACGTTTGCATAAAATAATTTTGTAACTTCTATCTAATGCTTAGAGGATTTCTTCAACTTAAAATTAGAGTATATTAGATTTTAGTAATAAGTCACTATACGATTTACTGATGACAAAGAAATTATATTATTTTTCTATGACAACATATCAATTCTTGCACAGCTCTCAATAAATCTTCACCAAAGCACGAACAGTCTATAAAAAAAAAGGCAAACACATCAAATTATTTAATCTCTAGTTGATGTCACTGTAGTGGTTATTCTGGAATCTGGTCTAACTATCCTCCATGTTTTGTTCCGTAAGACCCATTTTGCTTTTTCTGTGTGCTAATAGAACACCCTACAAAAGACAAAAGCGGCACGTCTGTGTATGAGAGGGGATGAACAGTCTCACCCAGCTTATATCCCTGACAGATCACTGAAACCCAAAGCGAAAAGCCGAAACGCTAAAACGACGAAGATAAGCAGTTCAAAATAATCGGAAACAAGCAAATTTGATTCATTGTCGTGCAGATTTTATTTAAAAAGGAATAGGCCTGTGAAGTGATGAAGTTCATCTCCGGTCATTCTGGTCCGCTTACTCTCGCTCTGTACCTGTACAGTATTAACAGAAAATTTCAAGTAGATAGGTGTTAGACGAAATGACAGACGCGATTAAAAAAAACCAAAGTACGAACTGAATATTTCATTATTTATTTATTCAAAGTAATTCCAACTAAGATCGAAAGGTGTCGTCATAGTTGAACAGTTTGAAACGTAATTGCCAATTATATACTTCTTTTTCTTTTCTATTATTCTTCCTTTTATGTATCGTAGACAATCTCTATGATAATATATTTTTTAAAATAAATTTTAGTAGATGTACAGTAGATAATCAAATAGTTACAGTACGGATTTGTAAAAATAGTACAACTATTAGTAATTCAAAACTTTGAAAAGTTGTTCATTAAAAACTAGTAAAAGTAATATTTAATAAATAAAAATAACTTTATATTTATTCAACATGTAGATATTTCATCGTCTTTATTTTTAAATTAATTTGTTGTTTAACTTGTTAATTGGCATTGTTAATTACTACCAGGTCATATCTGTTTGTTATCGCTGAGAATTCTAAGAACTAGACGAATTTCTCCTCATTCCTTAAACATAGACAATTTTCTAGGAGGTTTTCTTGTGTCGTTTTGACGTTTTCTGACTAAACGGACACATACAAACAAAGAGAGAAAGAGAGAGAGAGAGAGAGAGAGAGAGAGAGAGAGAGAACGAAAACGGAGACAGACAGACAGCACCCACACTTATATTTTAGAGAGAAAGGTAGTGAGAAGAGAGGAAGAAAGATAGTTTGATAAGATAGATACATAAATAGGAAGATGGGAGATAAATACAAAACGTGGTAGATTGAGGGATGAGTAGATAAGAAATATGATTGGAAGGAAAATGAGAGGAATGATGTCGATCGATTGACAATAAATGGATAAATATATAGATTAGGAGAGATGTCTAGCCATCTTTCTGGACAAAATTAAATGCCTCCTTTAATTACTGTTTTTATAAAAAGGGCGATATGTTAAACCAGTAAATCACATCGATGACGCCGAAGTGTGGCACCCCTCGCCGTACGAATCAATATCATAAACTCATATCTACCTACAATTTAACTTTAAATTATGTATCTTTCTCGATCTATATATTTATCGATATTTTATTGGATACCAATTTAGTGTTTCTGTTTTTTATGCCATTTTACTCCTTATTTCACGATGTGGCTCTTTTTGATTTTACATGTTTTTATTATATAATCTTTTACCACTTTATCCAAATATCGAATTAAAAAATATAATTTTTCTTTCACTCAATCGTAAAAATCGTAGCAAAGCGATCAGAAATTTTTGTACAAACTAATTATTTTCATTATTAACATATTGGCAGGCGGATGACATAGGGACACTTAATTTTTGGTCAAAACCCGCATATTTGTCCGGCATGTAGAGAAAGTTTGCTCTATGTGTCCCCCTTATTGAATGGTGTCATTCATCGGCTCCATATAGAGAGCGTGTAGGAGTGCGTCCCGATTTGAGGATGCTCCAGCACGACACGAGTATTTGGCCCCCCGGTTACGATTGGAGGAAACGCGGATGTTTTGTTTTATAAAGTACTGGTTTTATGTACATAAGTGAATGCATTTATTAGCGAGAATGTGTAGCGGCCTCATGGTGGTTCATTGACTACTCTACTCGAATGAACGGTATGAAATAGGAAAAAATGTATTTAAGAATGAGTAAATCTAGATTTAAAAATCATGTGTTGGGTTCTAAAATGAACCCCCAACGTATGATTTTGAAAAGATCTAGCCTCTGGATGTCGGCAGTGGGACGGATAAGATCAATCAAGCAATCTATTGCAAAAATGCTCTCTCTTTTATTTTGCTCAATATTGTCCAATAAATATTTTTGATATTTAAAACATCAACAGATGTCATTAGCGCTGACTCGACAGGTATTGAGAGATCTTTATTTTTCTAATGTCCACTCTTTCATCCAGTTCTGTGTGCTGGTTTTGGGTCTTTGGGAGACCAGCCTTGAGGGTACTGATCGGCATGGATTATCTAGAAAATTGTAGAGGGGGTCTTTTGTGGATCTTGGAATATTGAAGTTTCAGGGGATTTTCATGTCTACCCTACTGGAAAACAAATGATTATTGTTGCCTGCTCTTAGACTGAACAAAATCAAGTGTGGTGTAAACGATTTTGGCCATTTTTTTAACGCTTTTCCATTAAAAAGTTTCTAAATTGGGTTTTTAAAAAGTACACGCAATGTATTTATGAATGTAATATCAATAAAATTTATTTTTAAATATCTTGTATATTTATATTTTATAAATTTATAATTATTTGAATCAACTGGTAATTATTGAAATAATTTTTGTATTTCACGAAATATAGCTCTCTCTCTTTCACACACAGACACAGACACAGACACAGACACAGACACACACACAAACACACACACACACAGAGATACACACACATACACATACACACATACACAGACAGACAGACAGACAGACAGACAGACAGACACACACACACACACACACACACACACACACACACACACACACACACACACACACACACTAGCGACTTACATTTACAGAATTTTTAAAGAAACAATATTCATTCCTAATTCCCCTTCTATTTCTCTCTTTCTCTATCTCTCTCTCTCTCTCTCTCTCTCTCTCTCTCTCTCTCTCTCTCCCTCATTCCCTCCTTCTGTCTGTCTGTCTTTTTCTTTCTAACTCTTTAACAGGTTTTCTGGAATCATATTCTCTTTATATCGATTTATTAGAATGGAACTGTTTGCTAGCTGCGAGAGGGGTGTTAAAACCGCATTGTACAGCTAGGAAACGATTATTTAAGCCCTCTTGGTTTCTTTGGAGCCTTAGGTTTAGACTTTCCTTTCTACGCTTGCAATCCAAGATTACTGTAATCAGTTTTACCTTAGTCATTGTTCGTTCCTGCACATCTATTGTTTTCCGTCATGCTATTTCCTGTCATAATTCAAAGAAATCTGAATAGAAAATTAAATCAAAGCCAACAAAGCTTAATTTGTATTGAGTAATTTGCATTTTTGAATTTTTATGATAATTGTTTTAGGTAGAGAGATTAAATGATAATTTTACTCGGTTTTTGTGAAATAAGCGACCTCGTGCAATATCAAACTTGTGGAAAAAGTTGAAAAAAAGTAGTTGTTTTAACTAGTTTTTATATTTGTAGGTACCGGTCGAGATCTAAATTGCCAGTTGGGATCTCCAATTTTTAAACTATTTCTATTGGATCTAAGATACCGTTCTCTCTAAAAATATATCCTGCCTGTGATAATAGCTTATTCACATGACCGTAGGAATTGAAAACGATTAATTTCAGCCTTCTAAAGGTGCGGGGATTTTTTTTCCTGGTCTTGAGAAACGGTCACAATCAACGGCCATCTTCCCAGTGAAACTCCTCGGCTTGTAAAGGTCGCCCGATCGCCCGGATCCTTTAAAGGATCGATCCCGCACGTCAGGACCCGTCCCCGTGGAGAATCCGACGACAATACCAGTACGCCCACAAGGTAAATTAAAAGACCGACGTGTGTGATGTGCGGGACGAACCCGGCCATTGTACGCCAGCGTAAGAGTCAGTACCCTCGACGTCAAATTACCCAGAATTGAGAAATTGTTCAGTATTAAAAAAAACGAGTGGAAAATGATGTTTGCGCTTGACCGCAGCCTTGTTATCGGTCGAAATGAGAACTGGGTTCAACCACAGTGCAAGAATCTGTTTTTTTTTTTTTTTTTTTTTTTTTTTTTTTTTAACGAGATAGATGTTTAAAAAGTCTCCAAAAATTTATACTTCATGGTAAAGCTTTGAAAATGAAAAAAATTAAAAATTTATAGTTTTAACAGATATTCATATCTCTCTTGGTTCATAAACGGCAGTAGCTTTCTTTTTAAAAAATTCTTTTGAAGCTCAAAGCTTTTACCATTGTAACATATAACGCGAAAGTTATTGAAAACCACTATTCCATCGGGATTGCCATTCGAGTCAGGACGAGAATCGACAATGAGCGAGGGAACGAGGCGACAACTTTCTACTGGGCGGGCATTGTTCAATTCGAACATGGAATTTTTATTAAGAAACCTGGAAATTTTGCACGAACGGCGAGAAAGGCATGGGGCGCACGTTTTACGCCGGTTTTGTTTAAAAATCTTCTTACAAAACTTATACGACGACCCTTTCTCCGCAGAGCAAATAAAAACTCGCACGTAATTCTGTTCACATCGGATGTCATAAGCTCATGTGAAAAAAAGATACATTTTCAGAATATTATCAAGAAAAGCTCGGATGTTTCGAAAGTTCTACCTCTTAAGTAAGTTCTTCATTAGTCACTGACATTCATTAATCTTCATATCTCGAAATTTCCTTCAGTCTTTAAAATTATACATGGGTAAAAAAACAGAAAGCCGTCGAGTAAAGGCAACAGTACTCATAATAATTTTCACGTTGCAGCTTATTGAATTTAAATTGTTGAACCTGGAAGAGAATTTTTCCCCTTCGAATCATAAACTTCCGAGCAATAAAAAGATGATACATGCGATGAAAATAGTTTCGTTTCCTGCTTTCTCATCGTGTGTACAAGGGCGTTCTCGGCCTGCTTGGAAAATCACTTTCATTAATTATAAAGGGGCGGAACTTATGTTTTGAATAACATTCGACACGGTGTTTTAGCTTTGAAAGCGTGACAGTGGTCCGTGTAAAAATCCGGAAGGGTTATTCTGTACGGAAAATTGATCATAAACAGTTTCTGAACTTGGGATTTACCTGCGTCGTCTGTAGAAGGATGGCCGCGAAGACCGCCAAAAAATACCCTTTTGGCATCCTCTGAAACAAAGGAAAAAATCAGAAAATTAGTAATTTAAAAAACAAAAAAATCATTGACAAAATCGGTAGGTCAGCAGCCTTGATAAGCCTTGATAATATATAATTATTTATTGTTTAAGCTATACAGCTATACCTGAATTGACAACAGAATATA